>NC_053488.1:12863679-13200043 GCF_015227805.2 Hirundo rustica
TAAGTCAATGATGTTGTGAGTCTGTTAGGGTTGGAGAGACAGAAATAAGAGTGAAAATAGATACATCTGTCTCTAAAGGGAAGGTGTGCCTTGCCTCTGTTCTTTAGGACAGGACACCTGTAGGAAATGCAATTACCGGGGCCTTTGGTATCAGGAGAAAATCCATTTTTGAAAAGTATCAGAACAAATCAATTGGTACAAGTAGTATTATTACGTGGTGGGGGAATACCGTCACAGTCCCTGCCCTCTCCAGATTTCTTCCTTTTGACTTCCATTCTTGAACAAGTGCAGGAGGATTTCCCATACCTTAATAGGCAAACTTATTTTGCAAAACAGAATTTCTGTATAATTGGGAAGGTATTGAATGAAAATAACCAAGGAGTTTTAAGTATTGAAACTAAATATCTAAAATATGATATTGGGTGGTGAACTGAGTAGGTTTTGACAGATTTAAAAGAATTTTGTGCCCTTAAAGTGGAGAAGTAATAAGTTGGCTGTTAGGAAGTTTCCTTGTGAAACCACATGGTTGCATGTCCTGAAGTCCATCTAGGAAACACAAGTCACTGTACTTCCAAATTAGGTAGGCATGTGTTTATGTAAATTAATACTGCTCTGATGAAAGAGCAAATGCTCACAAGTCATGCTAGAAATGTGGTGTAGCAAATAATTCTTCAGTTGCAGAGACCTTTCCATTCACATCTGTGGCTTCTTGCAAGAAGCCACAAAGTAGCTGTGAGTTTCTCTTCATTGCTGTATTTTTAGAAATGAAATACTAGACCATAGTTTAAGAAATTTGCGTTCAGGATGTGTGTGGCATAGAGGACATATTTTCATTATGGAGTAAACTAGTAGGGGAAAATCCCCTGGAGATTATTTAATCCCATTAAAAAGAAGTCTTAAGAAATCTCTTTGCACTTTTAAAAGGTATGAACAAAGCAAAGAGAAGAAACAGCAGGATGGGGGACTGAGAGAAATAGGGCATAGCTAAATGACAACTGCTGAAGGATCAGAGTGCTCAGAACAGTATGGAGAGAAGCTGGCATGGTCAGAATGCTCACAGGAGCAGGTCACTACCACAGCAACTTGGGATGATCCTGCTGTGTTCATAGGCTCACAAATTTGCTCTCAGCAATGTAAGAAATGCTGCTAGGAGGCATTTCAGTAGTATTAACCAGATGAGATTTCCTGAAGTTCCTGTGGCTTCTATAAATCACAAGTTTTACTTATAAAACATACTTTCTAGAAAAGAGGCTTGGGTGGGGAAACAGGGATTTGCTTCTGTTCTCTGTCTAAGGCTGTGCTGTAAATGACTTTGAAGAGGAGCGAAGGAACTTGAGGTATGCTGCGAAGGAGGAGGATCTGTAAACAGCATGAAGCCATTGTACTCTGTTAGTCAACAGGGTCAAAATAGTAGCAAGAGTTAATACAGTGTGGGGCTAGGACATCTCCATATTGTGCACTTAATGCTACATAAAGGCTAATACTATATAAAGTTAAGTTGGGAATACTTCCAGTATTAACCATGATTTACATTTAATGAACCATTGGCAAAAGCTCCTCCTCGGCTGCTTTATTTTCCTGTGTGGACCTGATGGCCTGTTGCAGGTAGACATGTTGCTATTCTCTTCTGAAGAGGTCACAGTATAGTGGGAAGAAACTTGGCAGGGGAGCATAACTCTGAGCTTATTAAAAGCAGTGTCAGTTTGAAGTTACCTGCTTAAAAATAACATGGCATCTGCTATTGCAGCAGCTGGTTAATAAGCAATTACTTTCAACTTAACAAAAAAACCCCCAGAACTCAAACCCAATTGTAACCGGAATGACAGCGGCTATTTCTGAAATTAAACACAGAGGTTAAGTCAGTCAGCCCAACACTTACCTGTGGTATTGTTTCTCACCCTTCTCACACCTACTTTTACAACAGTGTAAATCTATTTGCTAGTAGAAGGTGCAAGAAGGCCTTTGACCTTTTCCTGTACAGATCCAGGAGCTGATGGTGTGAAGAATCATCTAGAACTGCTTGTGCTCTGCAGCTGATAGAACAGCTCCAGGTCTTCCCTGCGACAGGAGATTACTCTCATAGTACAGAAATCAAGCCTTCACATAGATGTCAAATCCAAATTTCTTGTCTGATGCTTTGTCAAGCAGAAAGAATTTGAACACGTGCTGCGTAAGTGCCAAGACTGCTTTATTGATTACTCAGTGCACTCAGCTGGCATCTTTCCAAGTTGGCATTTGCAGGCCGTGCCCCATTTTCTTGTTGCGTTCATAAGTAAACCTGTTTCCTCACATATCTGCAGAAGGGTTGCATAACCTTTTTTTCTCCTACTGTGACTATATACCCTTTGCCAACTTCAAAAAATGTTTATATGGAAAAAAACGTCATTGCAGAAAGGTATTTTAACTGCCTTCAGGAAAATTTAGTGGGAATAGGGAAAGAGCAAAGAACAGCCAGCGTCAAATCATCAGCCAACTCTTTAGGCTACCAACATAAGCTCCTTGTACCTTCCTCCTGCTCCATTAGGCACTTTGTAGTGTTCTGGTCTACTGTTGGTAAATCCAGAAATAGTATCTGCAAGCCCATTAAAATACCTTTTCTTAAAAGAACTTTGTGTGACAGGTAATTTGAAGGGGAAAAATTACTTTTCAGTTTAGGCTTAGGTGTAAGTTTAGGCTTCTTGGGAATCTGAATCTGACCTTGTTATTAGAGAATAGTGTTTGTGGATGGGGGTTGATGTTTTTGGTGCTCCATTTATAGCTGAAAACATCAGCATGCCAAAATTATGATGTAAGTTACTAAGAGAAACATTCCCCAAATGTTTAACTTTGGAAAGTATCACCTCTGCATCTACAGTGTCTTCTCTGTACCTGTATTTACATTGTAAATGTACTGCTTCTCAAGGTCAGCCATGGCTTTTGAAGTTTGCAGTGGAGGGTTTTACCAGGAGTTTGGTGTGGTGCCTGATGGCTGTGTGTTGGTTTCTACATTTCAAAACTGTCAGCTAAGGTTTTGTCCTTGCCCTTAAGTTTCTTGGTGTCTCTGAGAAGATGTACTTGAAATGTTAAATATAACTTCCAAATGTATTGTTTTCTCAGTGAATGTAGTAACCATGGTGCTTGTTTTGGTGATAGGATTAAGTTTCAGAATAAATTCAATTACGTTTACAGAGTCTATTTTGAGAAACTAGAGAGTTAGAGAGATGTAGACAGTCGGAGAAGAAACAAAGTTAGGATCTTGGATTCGATTAGATGGGAGAGTAATAAATACTGTGAATCAAAGATAATGCATCAAAAACATAGATATACACAACAAAAGCAGACCTGAAGGGAGGGAAAAAATATGGGACTATCCACCAGAGTGGCAGCATGCAGCTGAAAAAGGTGAGGAACACAGCTCAGTGAAATATACCAGTGATAACTGAGAAATGCAATTATTACATCAAGTTAGTTCTGATACTTAGGTACAGGTGCAAAAGTTGATAATACTAAAGGTGACTGAAATTGAGAATGAAGTTAAAAAACCTGTCAGCTCTATGTATACTAAATGTAAACTATTTTGTTTAAGGCTTACCTGTAGTTCATGCAGGAGTAAAATACTGCTTTGACTTCCACTGGATTCTCTTTAAGCCTTAAGTGGCACTAGTATTACCAGGACCTTTATCCTCAAAATACTAATTTGTCATATTGGTTCAAATGGAACAATATGATGGTGTTATATGTGAGTTACAGTCTAACACTATCAAACTCTACCTTGGAAGCCCTAAGAGTAGAGCTACAGCACCTAGAACCGCTGTGAATATTATCTCAATAAAATTTCAATCAACTCTTCGAAAAGACTCAACACCATTTTACTGTTTCCATGCTTTCTGCATTTTGTAACTTATTTTTATTTTTCTTTCAGCTTTACCTTCAGGCAAGAATGAAAGGAGACTGGGCAAGACTCGTCCGTCCTACTATACAATTTGGTCTCATTGCTGCATCTATCTACGTGGGTCTCTCACGTGTTTCGGACTACAAGCATCACTGGAGTGATGTTTTAACAGGACTCATCCAGGGTGCAGTCGTAGCTGTGCTCATTGTAAGTAATCCCTGAGGGGGTGGGTGTGTGGGTGTGAGTGCTGCTTTTTTGAACAGAACCTTAGAATTGCAGGCTGTCTTCAGAGGAAGGCAAACCTGTGTTTGTAACGCTTCAAAAAATTGCTGAAGCAGGGAAACCAGTCCTTGAACTGGGTGTAGCAATAGTACTTCGGGGAGTGAGGCAGGCTCTGGCCCAATGAGATAAGTGGTAGTTTCAGCCATTGGACATGAAATTGTCTCTGCTCAAGAGCTTTTCAAATAAGTAAGATGGAAATGGTAAGTGCAAACCATGTAGGCCTCTCTATAAATCACAATTTTTGCTTTAGCCAAATTCCAAATCTCAAGTCCAACAGCAGAGAACTCTGTCTAAAGTAAATGGGGGGAAAGGCCTTGAAGAATAAGGAGAGCACCAAAGTGTCTGTGTTTGCCACCTTGCAGAGTGTTTTTTCAGTGTGATGGAAAAATAAAACCCTTTAGCATTTCTTGTGTGCATTCTTAGTACTAAAAATGTGTTCACAAGAAACCTGTGAAGCTTGGCTATACAGATGAGTATAAAGCTATCCCGGGAAATGGACACTTGCCTAAACTTGTCATAGCCGGCCCATTTGTACTGGGTAGCACCATGGCTAATTCATCCATGGGAAGGGATAGATCAGGACTTCTGGATCAATGGGGTCATGCTGAAGTATCATTCCGTTACCAAGAACTGAGGCTTAGCTGGGAAGAACCATCTCCAAAATAAATGCTTTGTCAGCTTTTTCAGGTCAGAAGGGTATGGTTCAAGACAAAGCTGTCTACTAGTTGGAATCAATAATCAAAACAAATCTTAGAGCAGCTCCAGGAAATCCTACAGGCTCCATTAGCTGTTACTAAATGGCTACATGTTGGCATAATCCTACCCCTCATTTTTGTCCAATCTCTTTTTCTAAGAAAAGGAGTTCAGAGAGTAAGAAACAGCAGAAATCAAAGAGGTGAGGACACTTTTATTAGGAAAACAAGTTTAGTCAAGAATGTTGGATGATTCAGAAGGTGCTCAGTAATACAAGAAAGAGTAGAAAGCAGCATTACAGTGAGAAGAGTTGAAAGGTCAGGAAATTATTTTTAAAAATATACACTAGCACCAACCACTACCCTCAGACTTCTATCTGAAAGAACTCATGAGATCCTCTCCAAAAACAGCAAGCTGAGATTAGAGCATAGTGGTACAGCAACTGCAGATCGATCACTAAATTGACTGAGGGAATCTGGCATTAAGTGGAAGCTGAAATTCCCCTGGTCTGTGGCTGAAGCAGCGTGCTGGAGCATCAGCCAGTTGCCACTGTGGTGGGAGATGATTTCTTCTGCCGTGAACAGTTCTGGTGTTCTCAGGGTTGCAGTGGGAGGGGAAAACACAATACAGGAAGGGAGGGGATCATGTGAGGGTTCTCATTTATTGCACTCCATGCAGCACTGTGCCCAGCACCTCTGCTATGGGACTTGGTGAAATGAGCAGTGGAAGACAGCAAGCTGCAGAATTGGATCAACCACCTGTCTCGTAGTGAGGGAGGTGTCTCCTAGCTGTGAAGAAGTGGTGGTATGTTTAAAGGACTGCAGGAAAGGACTATAAGGTAGAGCTGGCCTTAGAGCTGCTGGGTCCAGCTAAAGCACCACATCTCCTGTTGTATTCTGCCTCAACTACAGAAAAAAAATGAACTTGCATTGTGGCTCTCAAAAAGCAAAATTTGCTGCTTCATTTAGAGCTGTTCAAACTATGGCTTGTAATGAAGCAGTGCCTGGGAAGGCAGTCAGCAGTTACTTAGCACAAGCCTTGAGTTCGGCTCAAACCATGAGTGGCTAAATAGTCAATGGCAATATGAAAAGGCTATTGAAAGAACAGATGACTGAATTCTGTACCAGACTTCCCTGCCATTTTCTAATGTTTTAAACTAATAAAGCTTTTTATTAGTTTTCATCATGGAACTTGCCTGCTCCAGAGCCCTTGTTTCAATAACCTGTGAGTGCAGGACTAACTTAACTCTATATAACACTTAACACTAATTTGTTCTCTTAGGTTGTGTATGTGTCAGACTTCTTCAAAGTGAGAGGATGTACATTTCAACCAAAAGAAGATTCCCATACAACCCTACACGAGACTCCAACAAATGGAAATCACTTTGGCAGCAATCATCAACCATGAAGAATGACCCCATCACCTACACTGCTCTGAAAGAAAACAATTTCACAAGTCTAACTATGTAATATAAGTAATTGCCTTTAAGGGACTGCTGCTGCTCTTGGATGCTCACTTTACCTGTATATAGTAACATCTACCACAGTTACTGTACATCTAAACTTAAAGTTTCAGTTGGTTCAAGCTCTTGCTTAAAAGAAAGCTATTACAATTGTAAATTTTTATTGAAAAGTTATATTACATATACTGCTGTTTGTACATGCCTTGTTGAATCAACTGTGGTTTAAGTAAACACCATTAAAAGGAATTACTTGATATGGAAGCCACATGTGACAGTGATGAGTTTGTTCCATCATGTCATATAGTTTCTGGAAGACATCTGCTGTTACAGGTAAAGGCTTGCAGCAAACACAATATCTCTCTTGATTTTTGTAATCCCTATTAAGAAGGAAAAAGATATTAATATCTAAGAGTCATAACTGACACAACCACTATTTAAAGTACGGTTATAAGCATGTTACAAGTATTAAATGGAAGTCATTGTACATCCATTTTTAGCCACCCTTTAAGTCACACTTTGTAATAAAGATGTTATCTGGAAAGGTAACAGCAATGGTGCTGTTCACTATGAAGTCAAAAAGAGAAGTTCACATTACAAAACTATTCACCTTCAGCCCTCACTACCTGTGCAGACCCTTCTCCCATCACTTTTTCTTCTAACACTGCTTCATGTACTGTGAAAATGACATACATACCCTCTGCAAACTTATTTTCCAGCTCTGTGTTCCCAATGGCTTTTGCAGCCTGGCACATCTGCCGAAGCAGTTCTTCTAGACGCCTCATGCAGCGAATTATGCTACCTGTATGAAAGAGCAAGGGAAAGCTTGGTGCCACATCATGTAACTGGTCCTGAATTATTCAAAGTAATAGTTCCTTCTACAACCCTGTTCAATTTATCTAGAAGCCAAATGTCTTAAACTCAGTTTCTGTTTGCACAGTAAATTTCTCTGTGAGGCATTTCCTTGAAGCTGTTTCCAAATGCTTGTCCTTTCTACTGTCTTTACAGTCTCTTAACTAATTTCTAATCACTCTACTTTCTGGGCTAATTTCTGAGTAATTCCTAGCTGATTTTTTTCCTTTCAAGTACTTGTTAAAGACTTCCTCAAAAACCGTAGAGCATTAGGAGATTCACAACTTTGCTGCATCAGGAACTACCGCAGGTTTATTTTGGGATTGTTTTTTATAAGCCTTAGTTCTTTAATTGGCAAAGTCAGTAAAACAGTCAGTAAGTGATTTATCTTACAACTCCTGTGCTACTCAAGAGTCCATTGACCACTCTACCACTCCACTGCATGGTTGCAATAATGCACACAAGCATCTTGCCACAGCTCCTACACTGCAACCCAACACCCACTTGTCATTTATTATGCATTTATCTTCTCTTTGAACTTTCCTCACAGCTCAGCCCAAGTCACAGCTACAAATTTCACAAAATAACCCTACATGCTTCTGCTCTTCTGGCCACAAGCAAGCAGTATCCTCTTTAGTAATTTCCTCCAGCAGCATCTCCGACAGTCAAAATAACTATTACTGGGTAAATATGGGATGAAGGGCTTGAGAGCAGCCCTGCTGAGAGGGACTTGGGGGTGCTGCTGGGTGACAGGCTCTGTATGACCCATCAGTGTGCACCTGCAGCCCCGGAAGCCAATTATATCCAAAGCAGTGTGGCCAGCAGGGCAAGAGAGCTGATTGTGCCCCTCTGCTCTCATGAGACCCCACCTGCAGTGCTGCGTCCAGCTCTGGGGTCCCCAGCACAGGAAGGACATGGACATGTTGGAGCGAGTCCAGAGGAGGGCCACCAAGATGATCAGAGATGGAACAGGTCTCCTTTGAGGACAGGCTGAGAGAGTTGGGGTTGTTCAGCCTAGAGAAGAGAAGGCTCCAGGGAGACCTTATTGTGACCTTTCAATACATGGAAACATTCAAGGTCAGGTTGGATGGGGCTCTGAGCAACCTAATTTAGGGGAATATGTCCCTGCTCACTGAAGGCGGTTTGGTCTGTACAACCCTTCTAGTACCTCCTTAAGGCATCTGGGGAAAAAAAATCGTCAACATGAAAAGAATATTGTTCAAAGCTCTTGAAAGTGAGACATGACAAAGCCATGCTTCTCTTCTAAAAAGCATTCATAGGGCCTCTCTAGGCCATGTCAGTTTCTACGAGAACAGTTTGTGTAAGAGCAGCAGTGTCTAAAACCTGTTGCAATGACACAAGACGGAAAAACCCACACATAGCCTACTGGGCACAGAGCACACATCCCCACAAGTGATCTGTGGGCAGCTGCCCCCAGCACGGCTGTGCTGCACTGTGGCAGGCCCTGGCTCAGCTGTTAAAGATCCTGCTGATCTCCATTTACAAGGCTGACCCCTACAGCCATTACAAGGGGTACTCATTTACAGGCAGCGTAGCTGGGCTTGTTGCAGACAGAGGTTTTTTGTGCAAGAAAAAGAAAACTGCAATTTTTAAATGAATTACTACTGTTTATACTTCCATAAAGCAGGAGTTGGTCTGCAGTTAACAGGATACTTCACTCAGTTTAGCGTTCTTTCCTAATGGCTTTAAAAAGCTGCTCTTATTTCTTCCCAATACACACATTTCAGCTTAAAGACAAGGTATTTTCATTAGCAAATCAATGCTACTCCACTTTGTGGCAAACACACTTGTTCTTGGACCACTCAGGGTTATTTTGTGTTCTGATTGTCTTTGAAATCACTACAGTTACTCGGATAACCAACTACTCTGGGATTTAGGAGCACTACAATCCATTTAAGGCACACATAACCAATAATGGATGCCTGAAGTGCTTCCCCTTCCTTTTGGATAAAGCACAGCAAACCAGCCTACTGAAAGTTAAGGGAAGAATCATGCATTCACCCGTTACAAGAGCGGACCTTCTCAAAACAGGCCACTAAGATCTAATTTTGAGGGAGCTGGCACTACTGAGTAGAACAAAACTGACTTAGTACAAATACGGTAAATAGAAAATGTTACTGCTCAGTGTATTCTGAACATCCAAGTGTCAATGTAAAACATAAGGCAGCTGCTTTAGTGCTCCACATACTCAGGGTGCCTCCATAGCAAATAGAAGGCTCAGATACTCATTGAAATAGGAGGAAATCTGCTGACTGCAGAAGCAAAGACTGCCAGGATTTGTGTTACTCAGAAGCAACTTTCCTTAGGAAGTTCCTGGGTCTATGCAGTGGATTACATGCACAAATTATGTACATGAATTCCCTTGTTATAAGGGAATCTGCAAACCTTTGCAAAGAAACGGTGCTTGAGAGGTAGCACTGACAGTAACAACTTCAAAAAGGAATACTTCTGAGACTGGTGCATCTGTCCTACTCTTCACAACTTCCAACAGGCTGGTTTTTCATCCTGGTTTGACCTTTCCATTCTTGTTTGACAATCCATTGGCTGGGTTGTTTTTACAAAATACCAGGACTGTATATCATCATACTTTTACAAAGTGAAAACAAAGTATTCTTCCTCAAGGGGCAGTTTCTAGTACTCCAATTTTAGGAATCAAATTACTCCACCTGACATGTTATATCTAGGCTTTGCAACTATCTCCATTGCACTGCTGTGCAAAACTAAAAGGGAGACGTGGTTACCACTTCTCACTTCTGTCATCATTAAGTCAGCAAGAAGAATTGGTTATACCAAATAAATAAAAAAGTTCACTATAATGAGGACAAGTGCAAGAGATGTACTTCCTGATGACAAGCATTTGGAACATGGTTTTTTTCCCTTTAACTAGGAAAAGTAAGCATTAGCTTTTGTTGTAATGCTTAAAATTTCTGAGTTTTATAGGAAGTTTTTAGAATACAGAGATATCCCTTAAAAAAAAAATCTTAGATTATAAATCATCAACTGTGTGTAAGTATAAATTAACATATATAAAAAACAATTTTTCCCCACTTGATTTTAGTCATACAGATGCTTGAATACATCAGAGTTCACTGTAAGGTTATTCAGTATTACAATTCCCTCTTGTAGAATTACCAACTCATACCTTCCAAAGAACAACTGATCAGCCTACCTTCAAAGACATCAGTCATTTTGCAGATGTGAGCAAAGTTAGCTCCATTTGCCCATGTATATACGACATCCATTAGGTTGGGTCTGAAAGAATTCAAGTAATTTTCTTCATCAGTTTCCAGTTTTGCTTCTGCTGACACCTTGGCGATTCTTTTTGCACACTCCTTTAAAATAAAATATATTTATTATATACTTAACCAGAGTAAGTATTTAATTGACAAAAAGACACGCACATTATTAAGTACTGCATTACAGAATGAGGTTTCCTTTTTAGTATGAAATTACTCAGAACCAGAAAGTAAACTGCTCTTTACATGAAGTCTGCCTGCACTAACAATATACAGTGTAGCAAGCAAGCTTATAAAACTTTTAGAGGCATATCCTAAATTAGCATAAAGATTTCTTGCAAACTATATAAGGTATTATTACATGTTGCAAAATCACATTCAGTGCCAGCTGAATTCACTGATGATCCAAAATTAGGTCTTTACCGTGCACTTATATGTTACTCATGAGCTTTGCTCATGTTAACATTAACCCTGAGCTCAGACAGATTTCTAATTACCTGCATTTGCCGAAGTGGTCCTGCCAACTGCTCAGTCAATTTTGGCATTTCACTGGACTGAAAAAGAAGACATTAAACAATCTCAAGTGCTCCTATACATTTGCTCTATACCAAATTAAATGCAAAACCAGAAATTCAAAGCATGATACTGCCACCCTAAATTATTCCAATAACTTCTCAAACCTGTTACCAAACACTAAAATTACTGAATTCCCCAAATGTTTGTTCCTCAAACTAAATCAGAAAATGAAATATTTCTGTACAGTATACCAATATTATGAAAAGCAGCACCTGCATTCTGAATACTTCCAAAATTCCCTCTATTTAGCTGCATCATAGTTTTGAACTGACAAATGAGCTGCCATTAACTACTTTGAGAGTAACAAGCTTTTCTTTAAGAATATAAAATGGTTTTAATAACTTAAGCATCAGTGGCAAAATATGAAAACATGGCTTCTCAAAATACAGGAACATCTTTATGCCCTAGCTGTTTAGACTCAAGTACTACTACTACTCCCAATATTCTAATTAACAATGGCTTACCACGGTTTCTGTTTTACTAACAAACGGAATGCATTAGCATCTGCTGCTTATGGTTTTCTTTCCATATTTAGAATCAACCTAAGTGATACACCTTGCTAGCTACTTGCAAAAATATTTCATATGGAAGTTTACTTTTACTAATTTTTTTTTGGGGGGGGGGGGCAGGGGGCGGGGGGGGGAGCGGGGACACTAACCTTGTGTACAGCTTGCAGGTAGGAAAACAATAACATCTATTTGTTTTTGCTTTTAAGTATGTATGGTCTGATTTTAACAGTTTTTTTGGTATCAATTCCATGTGGTGCTGCCATTTCCATCAATGGTCAAGGATACTGACCACGTAACATAACACAGACACATCTAAGAATTAAATACACACTCACCCCAGAGTGCAGGGTGCAGAGTTATTGCTGAGCACCTTCTTGAGAAAATCATTCTACATTTTAAATTATACAGAGGGGTGTGTGTGTATTAATAGCAGCACATATGCCGAGAATCTATTGATACTGCTTCATTCCAAGGGGAAGACTGCAATTTAACACAACCTTTGACATGTCACTAGGAGGAAAGAGACTTTAACACCGAAGCTGAAATGTTTTCACTAAGTTCAATGTCAAACAACTTAGGAAGCGATAAAAATGTGCACTGGCTCATACAGTTATGACAAATTTCTGCAACTGAATTATAACAGTATTGTCAGAAGACAGGAATGAATGAAGACAGGAATTCAATAGAATTCTTGAACTGAAGAAGTAACTCACATTCTCTTGAAAAACAAAACAACTGAGTAGTGCAGTTGCTTGTTCTGCAGTCAAGTCATTGAAGAGACCATTGAACATCATTTCCGTCAGGAGTAGTTCATCAGCACTAAAATAAAGAGACGGAAGCTTAGGGGAAAGACTTACTGATACGTAATTTTTAAATGAAGAACGATTAATCTGTTTTGTGAAGCAACTGGATATGGATAAAAACACTAGAATCTTAATTTTACTGTCAGGGACACCAAACACACACACACACACAAAGTTTTTAAAGAGAATACTAATTAATAAGAGACTGCAACAGTATTTTAAAGAAACTAAAAGTAATTTCTGGACTACAACAAAACTGTCCTGACACATCATATGAGTTCATATGAATAGTTGATTTAGTCAGTTTCTATCAGAATATCAAGAGAACAGAAAAAAAAGGGAGTTGGACAACTTACATAAAGGACTAAAACTAGGACAGCTGCTGGTTTGAAAAGATTCAACTAGGTATTTCCAAAATACTGAAGAAAGGAACAAACTTGTTTCAATTTACTTGAAGAATAAAAATTTAATAATGAATTATAAAAGTAAGTGCATGATGCAGATACAAAATCCAAACATACTTACTTGGATAAAACACCAAATTTTTGGTAAGGCCAAACCTCTATTTTTAGAGTTTATTAAAAAAAATGCATAGGATGAGGAAAAAAACAAAGCATTTTTTAAAAGAGATGTGTAACTCAAACAGTTCCAGACAGGAACTAGATAAAATTCTGATTCATTTTGCAGGGCAATTAGCTATCAAATAAATATTGGTAGCAGCTTTCAAACTTACCAGTAAGACAAGGAGTACAGCAGTCACTGTGACTTTTAAAAATACAAAATCCTATAAAAATCTGAGTTATGCTCTAAGATGTTAAAGTCTAATTCATGATTTTTTTCACCTTTTTCAATATGTATGTACCTGATAAACGTATTTAGAGTAAAATGCATAGGATTCACAGATTCTTATGGAAGCAATTCCATTCTATTCCAAACCTGTCAGTCACTTGATAACTGTTGACAATCATTGCTACACTCATTTGTGAGTGACTGTACCAACAGTCTCAGTTCAACATCAGCTATAGAAATCAAGGCCTTCTCCTCATGCAGTGTACAACATTAAATGAAAACACATCCTATTACCTAAGTCAGGCACAAAAATAGCCATTGTTTCAGCATTTTCATGTCTACAATTTAATTTTAAAATCTACTGTATTTTGTCCTTGAGTTGCTACCTTTACTTACACTGCTTATAAAGGTATATTACCTTTATTACACAGAACACAGTCTCTGAAGAACCCTTTATCTAATGGTCTCAAATATAAACATAATGTACTAATTTCAGCATGACAATAAAGCGTATATTCACGACAACGAACAGTTTGCACAGAAGCCAATTACCTGCTGATTTCACAAGCAACCCGTCCTTTCATCTCAATAACATCTGAAGACGTGGCAAACCCCAGTCTTCTCAACACACGCTTGCGGCATTTGAGTTCATCCATTTGCAGGACAGTTCTGGCCTTCTTTAATTCTCGCTTTGCTACTTTAATATCCATAGCAATCTAGGGGCCAGAAGGAGAGAAATTACACTTGCTGGTTTAACAGCTATTTTAAATTAATATACATCAAGGCCTCAGAACAATGGTGTATGAACATACTACTTGACTAGTTGACTTGTCTAAGTCTTCTAAGAAGAAGGTTTAAAACAAATTTAGTAATAATAATAATAAAATCAGCTCCATTTACCCACTGAAACCTCTGGTAAGCTTGGGAAGTTAAGCTATTTACCCACAGCGGGAAACAAACCAGCCCAGACTAAAAAGACAGAGAAGTGATCCTCTGTTGAGAAATGAGTGGTCATCTTCTGAGACCTATACTAAGTCCCAGCTAACCAATTATTCAATGAAATGTAAGCCAAAGGCATTATTTTCTGCTATCAGAACTTCTCCAGTGGCTTGCAGTTCATCACAGTCTGCCCATACCATAACATCACTTCTGTGAAGTGGCTCCTGGAGAACCTGTTTTCTCAAGCAGCAGAGGAACATGAGAGCTGCTCTCAAGCACAACTGATTTCAGTCTAAGAGGGTACAACCCTATACAAAATAAGTAAGTGCACTGCTTCCAGGCTGAGATTCTGCTTAGGAAGCAGCAGCACAGTGATTTCTCTGGTACACTCCTCAAGCTAATAAGCCCCATCAATTCAACTTAGGCTTGCACAAATATAATAAAAATTATCGATTAAACTTATCTATGAAGACTTTTCCTACACTGCACTGTGCTATGTCTTTTCAGTGAAAAAGACCCCCGTAACCATCTAATTCCTGAAAACTTCCTCTGAAGTTTTCTTTTCAGACACATTCTGCATCTGTACCAATGAAGGGCATACCACCAACTCAGCCATTTTGTTAGTGAGATTCAATAATCTTAAAAGGGTTGATTGGGCTTTGGAAATAATAAGAAAAGCAAGTAAGAAGACAAACTCCCTCCCCCTTCTGCAGCTAGACATTAAGTTTGGTTTGTATCTTTACCTGCGCTTTTTTTTCACAAAGTTTGTATATGGTTTCCAAGTTTGGATCATTGTGAAGAGGATGTGAATACATCCTATGCTCAAATGCCTCTATTTTTTGGATTACTTTTTTCAACCCTTGGTCTTTGATGCCCATGTCATCAATAGGGTCAAGCAAGGGCACTCCATCAGGAAACCGTTTCTGTACTTCCTAAAATGATGAAAAAAGATTATTTTTTTTTCTTAATATTAGTAACAGTAAAATAAACTACACTTCACAAATAAGCTGGCATAACTAGAGATACAGGAGGCTTTAATATAAGTTATGTGATGTTTCAGCAGTTTTCAAAATCGGCTTAAAATTATCTGACAAGGAGAAACAATTCACATGCATTGTGGCTTCTAACCCCTTTAAAGAATAAGGTTGAATATGTGACAGAAACTTTACACAAACTTCTTTAGAACAAGCTGCCTTGGGTTCAAGCGTACCTCACTAATCAGAGCAGAGTGCTTACACCGCCTAGTGGAACTCACCTGTACAGATTTTAGCACACTTTGCCTGTTATCAATAGGCCTCAGGTCTTTTGGTATGTAGAGTCGGACACTGCTGATAGCTGAGACAAGATGCACCAAAACAGGAACAACCTGTCAAAGAGAGTGTAGTAACTCATAAACCAGTAAAAAACATATCTCCCGTTACTCGTCCATAGAAACCTTTTCAATGGAAAAGGAAAATTTAGTGCTCAAGGATCCAGTAGTGGGTAAAGGAGTATCAGAAAGCAGGAAAATGCAGCTAATGACCTGAAGTATTCATAAAGAAGAAAAGTAATTGTCCAACTGTGAAAATTCTGAATGCAGTTACATCTGGAGAAAGACTACAACTGGGAACAAAACAAAAGCTTTTCTAATATCTTGCATCTCACCTGCTGGAACACCTCTTCTGTTCCAAACCAGACAAAGTATTGTCATATACTTAACTAAGAATGCTACTAGCAGAGAACATCAAGCCAGAAAACACAACTTCCTAAGTATGAAAACCATCATGACACCACGACAAATCAATACTGCATTAAACTCCAAGGTTTAAATGAAGTTTCTGAGGAAAAAAACTGCAGAAAATTAAACTGCCTCCATCTGAAAATTGTAACTGTTTGTCTTGATATAGGGTTTCAAATTGAAAATTTTAAACAATGCAAATATTTTCACTAAAAAAATTTCAATTTAATTTTAGAATGAGAGAGTTTTGCAAAGCCGTCCAGAGGTGGCAGAGTCACCATCCTTGGAAGTGTTCAAGAAACAACTGAATTTGGCATTTTGTGCTATGATTTAGGTGACACGCTGGTGTTCAAGGGTTGGACTCAATGATCTTGAAAATCTCCAGCTTTAATAATTTTAAAGAAATAAAAAACAAATTCTGTTCCTAGAGACAGGATACTGCTAAAAAAAAGAGCATTTGTCAAAAAGGACTACTAAAAATGTATTACTTTAAGTTATTAAAAAGGCAGAGTTAGGTTACAGATTCTTTCTCTTCCTTAAATGCACCAGTCCCACTTTTACCATAGTTTGCAAATGGCTTGGAAATGAAGATTTGGGAAAGTTTACAAGGAACTACTGAGAATGAACACATGTAACAAACCTGCATCTCTCCTCTCTCATCAGGTCTGGCTGGCTTTGCAGACTCAGTAGCAGAATTTTTCAAACTGTCTTTGCTGCAGTGCAGGAGCACTTCAACTACGTACAATGGGTCCAATTCACCGGAATTTGGCTGTTGGGGGTACAAAAAAAGAGAGGTCTGTAGCACTAATTTTAAAGTACAAGCAGAATCAATGAAAAACACACTATTTCTCCAACATTAAAGGTATTAAATGAGTCATGTTCCTTGCAGAGTATCAGCTCAGTATTGCAGTACATTCTGAAATCCCACACTCTGAACTGATTGGAAGATCCCTCCCACAAAAAAAAAATACTTGAAAAAAATCACTCTCCCTATCCTCCCTTGCCCGAGTAGCCTAAAGTCTGCTTGAAGCTTTAGATGCAACTACATTTTCTTATATATATAACTCATTTGAAGCAAGCCAATATGTTTTAAAACGGTCATGCATATTTGCATCATGCTAGCAGTACTGAACTTTGCATTTAAAAAAAACCCCAAAAAACAAACAACCAAAATTTAGGGGATCTCTTTCATTTGCAGGTTTGCAGGTTCAAGCTTTCATGCACAACAAAGACCGCAGAAAAATCTTTCACGCATTAGCAGCCTGTATCTGTGGCAAGTGGAAAGCTGCTGTCTTGCAGGCTGCAACTTCACAGACCCCAAATTGCACCCGTAACATCTGACATTGATTTAAAGAACAAAAACATGTAGATGTGGTGATTAAAGACAACTGTTCACAAGGCCATAACCTGCTTTACACACTGCTTTAAAAAAGGCTGGCAGTAGTCATTTGACTGGATCAATATGCTCAAATACACTCCTACTACAAACAAATACTTTTAGGACTTTGAACACAATTAAGTTATAGGCCTAACACAAAAGGTGGATGTCATCTGTTAAAATACCACATGTAAGCTTTCTGCTTCCAAATAAAAGAGAAAAAGAAAACATTCTTTTTAAAATCTCACCTTAAATCAGTTCATTTTCATTGGGCAATATTTTTTGTTACAAATCTATTTGAATAGAAAAATATTTGAAAGCTAACATTCAAACCCATTACAACATGCTATTTTATTTCCCTGCATGCACACTAGCATTAAGATTCTCAGAAGTGCTATGAGAAACTGCCTTCATAAACTAAAGAGACAAACAGGATGATCCTGTTGTGCAAGCTAAATTATTTCATAAAGAAATGCCAATTACTTGCTGAAGAAGAAACTATTCCTCTTAATTGTGTCCTAACACTTGCAGAAAGCACTGACAGCAATGTAGGAGACCCAAACAACTGCTACTCTCTGAATTAGAACTTTAAAATACCCACATGTACCAGATCAGTATCGAGCCAAAGCCAGAGAAGGCGTAATGCTGACTTGAACAAAGTAGAGACTAAACTCACAGCTGCACAAGTGGGTTACAGAAAATACTAGAATTGGAGATGTCTAGAAGATTATAGGAGGAAAAATATTTCTACTTGTGATTGTATTGTAAACTTATTAATAAAGTAGGAGTATAAAAATCATAAATGTCTGCTGCTAATATTATTCTCTTTAAGTTTACATACACCAACAGCTTTTAGACAATGCTGACTAGACATGACTCAATCTACAACTGCTTTTTGAATGTGTACTGTTTTCTTCCATGGGTTTTCTACAACAGTATAGTACTAAACCCTTGAACAGCAACAGAGATGTTTCCATATGCAAGAAAAAAAGGAGACTAGAATCCTTAAAACACTTGTTAGCCACAGACTTCTCTGTCATATCAAGTTCAAATTACTCTTTAGTTCCTGCTGCCCCAATTCACATGTTTTGAGGACAAAATTAAGCCCTCTTTGGCAGAGAACTGCAAGATTAGTTGAATTCTTAGGATTTTAGATTTTCCCTGAAACATCTCTTACTTCAAGTGCCAGGAAACAAAACAAAAATAAGAAAGATGATCATGCCCACGAACCAAGAAGGATAGCACAAGTAACAGATTCAGAGTTCCAGATTAGTAACATCAAACTTACTGAAAATTCAATCACCATGACACAGCACTAAAGGAGATGTTTATGTAGTAAACATTATAAATATGCAAGGATTAATCTAAACAGGGAAGACAGAATTGGGGCATCTCAAATTTTGGTATCAATTTCTAAGAGATAAAAAATTCACGTCTAGAATCAGGGATCAGATAATATTGACTATCAACAGCACAACAGCATCACTAGACTACTGCTGGCACAATCCAGTGGAAATAAAATTTCTCACTCAAAAATATTTGGGGTTTTTAAATGATTTTTTATGAATTCCAAAGGACATATTATTATTATAGTCTGCCTGCTATAATGTAGAATATATAGCAAGCACCCCACCCCTGCTTCAGAGAAATTCTATTCTGAACAGTAGACAGGAAAGTGCTATTTGCATTGACAGTTTTGTGGAACACTGATTTGTGAAATTATGATGGAAAAGCATAAACACATAATTAATAACAAACATAACTGACCTGACTTATGCATTTGCTTTCAGAGTGCAAAGAGTAAGGAGTATTATGTGAAATACAGATATACTATAACCCTAAATTCACTACTAATTACATAGATTTCTCATTAGAAAAAGGATTTAATTAGAAACTATGATATAGCAAAGAAAAGTTTGCAACTAAACTAGTAATATAGACTGAGTTGAACATAATTCCTTAAAGCAAACCCAAAGAACTGTTCAACTTACAAGAGGATGAAGGTTTAAAGATACAGCATGAGTAACATTCTTCCAGTACTAAGTAAGTATACTTGCATACTTTAAATAATAAAGGGGAATGACATCTGTGTCTCAGGACAAAAATGCATTGAATAGACACTAATATGGGTAAACAACAACTTCTTCAAGTAATTTAATTTGCCCCTGCTCATAGAAACTAGTCTTTTCATACTGACTTTAAAAGTTACATAGCTTTAAGTTTGTTCCTTAATTTCCAGCACCTATTGTCATTCTTTCCACATACCCAGAAGGAAAAATTCAACCCAGCTGCTAGAATGACTTAATGAAAAAAGTGCTGCTGGAGCCACATGCATCTCTTGCAAAACAGATCATCATTTCAAAGCTAACATTCAAGCCCAAAGGTTTATACAACAGTGAGACAGGCCAGATAGGGAAGGCAAAGGTATATGTGAATAAAATACGACACAGATAGAAGAACTGCCTGCAAATGACACAGAAGCTGGCAATTTTAGAGAAAGCTAGGACTAAGGGGCAATCTGGTTTATTACTTGTGTCTCTATGAGAAAAGCAATCTACAAGCAACAGCAGTAACAGCCCAGTTTTTCAACTTGAAAAAAGAAAGAAATATGACTTTCAAAAGGAAAACAAAACTAAATCTTTTAGTAAGTTCTGTATGAGCACATTTTTCTCCTTTCCTCTTTAATGAATATATATTAGAAAGGGACCAAAAGGTGCCACAATGAACAGGCATCACCAGACCTGTAAAAAGACAACTTTGCCTTTAGACCTAGCAAATAAAGCCAATGCTCTCCTGATAAAATCAGCAAAAATGTTACCACAGAAAAAGATGGTTTTAACCTAGGTTTGCATTTACAGAGCAGAGTAGCTGGTCAAAACTTTTCTGAAAGGAAGACCAACACATCACGTAAGGGTTATGCAGAGACCAACTATGAAATGCATTTCTGAAAGTCTGGTTTCTATTGCATCACTGCCCTCTGTCTTTTCTTCCAAATGTTCCATTTCTATTGTTTTGCTCTCTTTGTATTTTCATTTTCCAACTCTATGGCCATGTCTCAGAGGACAAGCAATTCCATGTCTCACAGACTAATTTAGGACTCAAGGCACAATTTGCCAGTTTAAGATAACCTTCTTCATAAACGACAGTCTCCCACTGTTCTCAGCCTTCACTTAGGGCTTCTACAGGTTTTATGAGAGAAAGCAATATAGTGTCTTTTTCATAAACAGCTTAAATTAGCACTGGCAATGACTCAGAAACAACTTAGCTTGAAATGTTTTCAGTGCTATGCAAAAGCAAGCATTTCCTCCACAAATACATTACAAGTTAAAAACAGAACATAAGACTTGGAGTTTTCTCCATCTTCTATATTTTTTTACACTTTCACTTCAGGAAGTTCAGCGATTTTGTAAATCTGGGATAAAAGGAAATGTTTTTGCCTTTGAGAACTATAAAGAAATAGGAGTTTTGTCTTAATTTTCAGAAAAACCAGTCAGGTATATATTCTGGTAATGGAGAAAACGTGTATTTTACCTTAACATTTGATTTCTTAGAGAAATTAACAACCACACCCCATCCATAGTCATCACCTTCATTCTTCACCTGGAAAATAAAACAGAATATTATAATGTAACATATATAATTACATCCTAGCAGGCACAACTTTTTGTATTTTTGGTATTTACAACAGCAGTCATGGACTACTATTCTTCAGGAAAACAGTACTTCTTTTAATGCATTATTGAATGCTTAGCAAAGAAACACAAGTCAAAACTGGTGCTTAGTGCAATGCAGGTAATTTTTAAGATGGTAAACTGGCAGACACAAATGAACCCTGCAAATTTCACAAACAGGTAGAAATGAAAAACAAAACAAAAGAAAAATCAAACTACCTTCACCAGTCTTCCTGGCTGTAGAAAGGGCAAGCAGTACTTTGGTTTGTGAATATACTCTTCAATATCTTTACCCAGTTTTGCAAGCTGCTGGCGGATTCTGTAGTATATGACCACATTTTCTTCATTGGGAATTACAATTTTGTTGTACTGTGCTTCCAAATTATTGACTCCTATAATGAAAAGTAAAATCTCATGGAAATTAATAGCTTTGCACTGATTGAGGAATCTGTGTTTTCACCTTCAGATCTCCATGACTAATATCTTGTGACCACTTCTACTACTCATTTTTTACTTACAATAACCCATTCTCTGGAAAGCTAGAAATCTGTAAATTTGTCCACTGAATTATATTTATAGAGAATTAAATAGCAGTATGATTTTCTTAAAATAAAAAGCTTGTGAAACTGGAAAAGGCTCGACACACAATTATCCAAGAATAGCTGATCTAGGTTTGCACAGAAGTCATACTAAAACTTGCAATGATTTGGTAGAAAGGTATTTGATGCCTACCACTGTTTTATCTCCTACAAAAATAAGATTGCTCAAAGAGATCTTCTAGAAAGATATGTCTCAACAAAAGGGGAGTTGCTAGAATATGTTCTTCCTAACTTGTTTAAGGCCCCGAATTACCGTTCCTCCAATTTCTTCCTCCAATATTTTTATATCTTGTTTAAGCAAATCAGTTTTTGTTCTAAGCAGTATGATTAATTCTCTCATTCTGGTATTACAATCAGCAAACAAAAACAAAGAGCAGATTATAAAAAAATCTTTTTCCTCTCTACCAACTCATCCTCTTGCATGCTGTTTCTGAAGTGGCCCGGTAATCCCACTTCACTGGGACATGAGAGGCAACTCAGGGAAGTAGTCTTTATTTCTACCTGCCAATTTTGAAAAATAAGCCATCCATTCATACTCATGGCATACTTTCTTTCTTAGTCTAAGTAGCCAATTCTCTCCATTGTGTTTTTAATTGCAGCTGAACTGATTACAAAATTCTAATGCTCAATATGGTGCCTAAACTGAAACTGTCCAAGAACTATGAAAAATGTTCTTCAGCTCCATTTTTATATTTCAACAGCAATGCTGGAATGCCAGAATAAAGATCTAGGCATGCCAACTGGAACAGGGAAATAAAGGAAGGAAATAAATACTATATTTAAGTACTACTACACCTGCAAACTAACAGAAAGGTAATTGAAACCCTCCCTCTGCATGGTTATCAAAGATACATGCACATACACACTTACTCTCTTAACATTCAGTTAACAAATGAACAGATGAACTGCTCAATAATCATAATTACCTCTCATGTTCTTATGATTCTCCTGGATTAAGTTTTGAAAGAGGCCTCACTCTGAAACACTGGCTGAAATCTCCAGACAGACTTTGGCTTAGGAAAACTCACTATTCCAGGATCATGGCTCAAAATGCAGCTACTTGGTGGAGTCAAGTAATGTCCCAGATCTCTCTCTGAATTTTTCTTTTTATTATAATGAAACATTTCTTATCTACACTACTCTGAATGCAGTGCACTTAAGTTCTTTTTACAGCTTGTACTGAGATCTTAAAAGGTGGAAGACTTCTCTTCCCTAAGATTTTTCTTCCCTGCATCTCACATGAGCCATGGGAATTTTTAAATTTTTCTTCCTTCTTCCCACCCTACAGTTGAGCAATGTGACAACCATTCTTGTCTGACTCACAGAGGAAAGCTCTCTTCATAAACTGACAGTGCCTATCAGTATAGCACCTAAGAACAAGAGGAAATTACTGAAACCGTAATAAGGGAACAAATAATGCAGTGGCAACTGTTGGCAGGGAAGACAAAAACTGCAGAGGTAAAAACTGCTGTGAGCATAATAAAGTCTAAACACTGAATCTCACTATATATTATACCTACTCACATGAGAACACGCAGCAATACTTACTTTCCACTATTTCCGGAATGGTTCTGTAATGTTGGAACTGATAAAATGATTTTTCTAACATGTATTCAGGGTTAATTTCCTCTACTCGAAGTAAGTTCAGTACCATGTTGTACGTCAGGTGGAACGCACTGTTTAAGGGATCAGCTGAACCCTAAAAAAGATAAAAGAACATTTTCCATTTGAAAAAATATTAATTGCAGCATATAAGAACACATTGGATAAATCACGATGCAGTATTTCATATGAGGAGCTGCTGTGATGAATTGCACAATTTGTCTTGAATTTAGATTACATACTGCATAAAATCCTAAATGATTTTATTATGCTGAACATGTAAAAGTATTTGTACTGTACAGATACTTACCACAACTAGGATATTATAAATGGTATTTGAATGAAAAGTCCAGATAAAAAAAATTAGATGTTTCCTGTAGTTTACACTTTGGATTCCATTATTTTAACTTTAAAGTAATAGTTACTTAACTATTTAAAGCAATCCATTATTTTAACACTGAAAAAACCCTTATTTGCAAGTCTTAAGACCTACTGATTACATTCATATCTAGAGAATTTTGTTCAAAAACAGGCAATCTGCAAATTCCTCAATTTGAATTATGTCTCATTCTAAAATTAACATAATTTGCAGGTAGCTTGTGAGAAGTTGCGAACTGTCCTCTGGACGTGGTCCTGGGCACCCTACTCTAGATGACCCTGACAGAGCCATGGTTTTGGAAAAGATGACCTCCACAGGTCCCTTACAACCCCCACCATTCTGGGAAGAAAACTTAATTATTTTTTTTGTTTTTTACAATGTGGTAGGTACAGGTATTTTGAATAACCTAAGAAGAAAAGATGCTGAGAAAGCATTGCAAGGAACCATTACCTTCTTTACCCATTCCTATTTTTAAAGAATGTCTACTAGTGTCTTCTGTCAAAAAGGGGTCCTAGACTAAGTAAATGCATCTTTGATGTGATTCATCATTGGCTGTTACTATGTTCTACCCACAAGGACAACCTTGTTATCATAAAGGATCAAACATTTAATTGATCTGGGCTACAACAACCAGTTATTCAAAGAACAAATGAAAGACTTAAATAGTGTCCAAAGAAGATCTAGAAGAGTTCAACACAGCATCTCCAAGCAAGGGCAAGCCTGAGAAACTGTCTCTCATCTAAATGTCAGCACAGAAGGCCATCCTGGTACACCAACTTGCTGAACTCAGATGAGAGAGATCCAACACTTCTGAAGTATGAAACTGCTGAACTGTGGTGCACAACCTTTCATCCAAGTAGCACTAGTATCAAAGGAACAGGTATCGGACAGTCCTTCAGAAAGGATACAAGGGAAATTCAGGAGTTATGAAGTAGAAAAGTACAATTTGTGTGCAACCAAAGGAGTGCAAAACAGAAGCAAGAGACAGCCGGACAGAACACAGCAGAACAGCACCAAAAAGCTTTTTATAAAACCATGATAGATCTCACGAATATTTCAGAGCTCTTCAAAGGTGTTAACAAATGGCTGATGATGGATTATCATACCTCTTTGATTCCTGAAATGCTTATGAACAATATACTCCCCTCCAACAATGTAAGATAATTAAGTGTTTAAGGGATTTTTAAAAATGAAACTCTTGTGAATTACTAAATAGAAAACAAGTGCAATTTGCTGTTTTGCAAAACAAAATTTCCCAGAGACTCAAAGAGGGCTGGACTAATAAGAAACGTAAAAAGGCAAAGATATAAAAATTGCAAGGTCTGGCAAAATTTGTACCAGGTGTCTGAAGCCAAACAACATATGACAAGGCATAAAATGGCAAATGAAATCTAATCTGAAAGTACAACAAAAGACAATGCGCAACAGTTTGCAATGGTCTTATTGCCTCTCGTTCTTTTAAAATAATGTATACATGAAATAGAAGAGATTTACTAAACAAGAATTGTCATTTCAACAAGCCCTATGAGTAAACTTAGTCATGATTAAGCATTTTAAACAATGAAAATATAACAAGAAAATAAGAATGTTTCAAGATACATTTTTCATGCAACAATATGATTCTTGAAGTTCCACATATTCTATCAGATATTTCAGAAGTTCAGAAAGGCTGACACTAGAAAATACGCCACTCTGCATCTTTTTTAAGATCAGAAATTCCTTGACCCAGAGCTAATTATATCTTCTTGCAATTAATTTATTTGCTTTTCTCTATTAGCAGAGATATTTCCTTGTCATACCTAAGTAAAAAATCACTGGCTATTTAAAAAAATAACTGATGATTTATTTACACATGCAAATGCTGAAATTCAAATCCAGTGGTTTTCCAGATCAAGCTAAGTGTACTAGACTTTAAACAACAATATTACAATACACACATTTTTCTTTCAATTTTAAAGGTACTGTCAGGAATTCAGATCCTACATCCATTGATGCACTGATCAGACTTAGTAAGAGGCAGTTTGTATCTGAAACTCCTTCAGATGTGCAAGATTTAAGAATACTATAACCCCATTTGCTTTAAGTGAGGCAGAGCTTTATGAGACTACCTTACACATATTAGAATCCTATTCACTCCCTGATTATTTGGTCTCAGAAAAGAACACAGAAAAGCCTTAAGCATGTGTTTATACTATGAAAGTACTAGCATGAATACATGTAAAATAAGTTTTTGATAAATCATGTTCTAATGCTTTGCTTCCCATGGCTACTCATTCAGTCATTCTAGATTACATCTCTGAGTGGATCATAAATACACATCTAGGTTTTCACCTCAAGTGATGCATCTCAGAGCAGAAGTACCTTTTAAATTAGACCATGAAATGTGTATTTAAAATAATAATGTCACAGAAACCCACAGGTGGCTTTCTACTAACAGAAGTGTGCCACTAATTACATCAACAGTTGAGCTTTGGTGCTCAAGTTTCTACAGATGCCTCTGATGTGATGTATCAAATAAAGACGACAGAACTTTTGTTGCTGATGCTAATCAATACGTAGCATAGCTTTATTTTTAGACCTGATAAAAGGATTATGTATATACCAACCTCCTGTCCATTTTTCTAAATATATTATTTATTCTAGGAAAGAGAAATTATCACTCTCTAAAAAGTTTGCCCCTCTACAGCAAAAAATGCCATTTAAAGAATGGCATTTACTAAATGATGGCACAGCAACTATGCCAGTGTCAGCTAATAGAGGTCAGATTCTTTCCTACTCTACTCTTTAGCTGATGCCTGAGTAGAGCAATGTCCTCTGCTCTACTCAGGCACCAGCTAAAGAAGCTAGAATACACTCACCAGCTGGCTACAGGCACTAGAGATCTGGCAAAAAGCTGCTGTGTGACTGCTCTGATCAGACTATATAACAAATCCTCTTTCCATTCCTGACATCTTGGAGGGAAAACCTTCATCGTGTGCTTGCAAGATGATAAACTATTTCAAAGATAAGAACTGTGTCACACTCCCACTTAAATATGATCATTAAGTGAGAAAACAAGGTACTTCATACAATTTTAATATACACACAGAACATGCCAGAAAGACCGAACAATTCCTGCATGTTTACTTTAAAGACCTTTTCTTAAAATCAGCAGAGCTCAACTATGAAGGAGTGATTCAAAAACAAAAGAAAAAACCCAGCTATTTAAGAGATTATATAAACAGACTTACTTGAAAGGCAATGTTTGAGCCAGCTGCTGATGTGGCAATTTTTATTTTAAACAAATGATCAGCATTTTACAATTTGAAAATATGATCATTCTATTAAGACATAGCAGCTGAAACACAAATCCTGTTCTGGCAAAAATGGTGAATTTTTCCTGTTCCACCATCTCATAAACACATTTTTCTCCAAGCTGCAGAAACTTCTGTCTTCTCAGTGTTCTCTAAGCAATACACTTGAAATCAAGAGTTCTGAGAAGCTTACTTTGTCTGAAAACTGAAACTGCTACTCCTTCTAATGAAATATGACCACACTAGCTCTACTGTATTTCAGCACAGCCTTCAGCACAGCCAGTAAGTTCTGCAGCATGCATTAGTCTTTACCTACTACCCTACGCTATCAGTAGACTCACACCTAACAGGGAGCAATCACCTGAATGCCCTTGATTCATTTACTTAGCAGCAACATCCAGATTTTGCAGCTGCATTAGAAAACCTTATGCCAAAATACAGTTGTTCTCTTACACTAAGTACACTCTAGGCATGAGTAGCTAAACATCTTTTTTCGGCAAATACCAAACACGGCCATTTTTACTGAAGAGACAATTAGTGCTTACCAAAAGTCACCTGTCAGATACATATGGTGGAGGGAAGCAAATAACGGGAGGGAAGACAGAGTATGCTACTGACAGGAAAATGGAGAAGGTAGGCTTTTCCTTCCTAACTTACTTTCAAAGAGTCTTCACAGTATAAAGTGTTCAATGATGCTGGATTTTGCTTATTGCCAAGATATAATAAGATATAAATCAGTTTTAACTTACAGATTCTCCATGATGGTTTGCTCCTCTTGAAACCCCTTTGTCTGCTCAACCCTTTTGCCACTGGCTCCCAGACTGATTACTTCATTTACTTAAAAATACTGTGAAGCACTTAATTCATCCTCTACCAGAGGCCATCCTGTCAAAATACATCAACCTTCTCTTCAACAAGCATCATCTGCCTCAATATCTCTCAGTCTGTGAGGAAGCCTCACCCTTGTCTCTGTAGAAAAAGCTCCATAGTAGAGACAGGAAGAACCACCAACCACTCAATGCAGAATATCAAGCAAAAGCCTGACTTTATTTAAGCTGCAAAAAGAGTTGATGAGAAAGACTGCCTTGAACAGGCATCAAGAAGTCACTTTCAAACATGCACTGCATCCATGACTTACTGCTGTTGCAGAATTATCATTTCAGTTCTCCAGCCTCCTTTCTGCAAGAAATCCTGCCCTTCATTCCTTCAGACAGGAAGGTCTTCCTCACCTCAAAAATTTAACAAGACTGCAGCAAGAGATTTTTTTTTTTCTGAATAGTGTTTAGAAAGCAGAATAACTTTGCAAGCTTTTTCATCCCTCTGGATGACAGTTGCCTGGATACATGAGAACAGTCTGCATATATCAACTCAAGTTCTCAGAAATCAATGACCCCATTAGCCCTTGCAACCACTTCTCAAAAAAATTTAAGTTAACTTAACAGAAGCACCCATTCAAGTTTTCCAACATATAGGTATAAAATGTATGCAAAGAACAACTGAATTAAGCTGATAATGTTAAAAATCAGGAATGTAACCATAAACAATTCACTACAGAAATAATTTATTCAAAATATAAAAAAAAAAAAAAAAAAAAAAAAAGAAGAAGCAAGAATCTGGAAACTATAGCTGCTATACAGTGTTTCCTATTAAACAGCCAATAATATCAGAGCAGATCCTCTTCTTAACACAACTAAACAATCCAACAGGGGATTCCATATTTACTGCTATGACAATTTCTTGCCCGTATAAACTAGAAAAATATAAAGATTGGGATGAGGAATATTAGTGCATGGGATTGATCCAAAAAGTATCATTTTTTTCCTCTTATTACTGTTAAGACTTGGAAGCCTTGTCTAACTAGAGATGTGAGAGCAGTCATTGTGCTGCATAATGGCATGTAGTGTTGAGCAAGACATACATTTGGTAAGGGTTACTCCCTCTGTTCTCTCTTACAGCAGGAGAAAAATATTTACATTTTTTAAATCCTTTGCCATGAAGAGAGAGTAACAAATTCTGCACATAAGCTTCTTGCTCCACAGCCTGTCATGGGAACATCAAATGGCAAACACTGTCTGAAACTAATTAATTTGCAAAGAAACAAACATGTATCTTTCATAATGATGAAATGAGATACAATATAGGACATAATTTACACCATTTTGGTCCAGTGACAGTTTTATTTGCTTATCAGTATTTCCAGAAATAAACTGAATTAATGAGTTTCCGGAAAGGAAATAAAAAAATACTTTACAAAAAGAGCAAAGAACATTACAAAGTGATAATAGTTAAAACATATTTTCCCTTTTTTTTGTCATAAAGGGGAAACTAAGTACACCTAGCTGTCTGTAACAGTCATCATAAATTTCTATTAAAACCCTCATTAAATAAAAATTTAAGTGACTGCCTGATGTATCTGTAAGACACAGAAACAGAGCTCTTGTTAAATAACAGGCTTTTTTTCCAGATATCAGTAATAAAATAACCACGAGTATTCAGTGCTCTCAGAAATATTTACAAAACCTGTTCAATTGCACTGATAGTGGAATTACCCTGAGCTACATTAGCACAACTGCAAAGCAATTAAAAAATTCCTCTGTGAGGTTGTTTTTAACAGACACTGGTAAACTGCTATTTTAAGCACAAATTTATTACCAATCTGGCTCACCGCTTTGCCCCAAAACCAGTTACACCAGCACAAACAGAAGCCACTGTGAGTGGCAAATAGTGTTTCAGCAGGTTTTGCTGGTGAAAATACCTCGGGCTGGGATTCAACAAATGCTCCAGTTGTAACAGGAGGCTTGAAAACAATGTAACTCTGTTTCTCTCGCCTGCAAATACTACCGTCTCAAGTTAGTTCTGAATGGTGGAAATTTTCAACCATTTACTCTCTCTAATACAGTAGGCTACCATTGTAGCCATCATTAGTTTTACTCCAAGGTAACTCCAAGTTCTGGTCTTCTTGGTTTTGGAAAAAGCAAATGCTATCTCTGTCTTCAAGAAGATGCTAGCTGACATCCGAAACAGATTTGCCACTGTAGTTCTCAGGACAGTGATGTATTTATTTTACGACACTTCATAATTTCAGTAAATATTAAGTATGTTTTAACTTAAAGGAAAAGTGTGCTCTAGCAAAGACTACCTACTTCTACAAAATATTAATATAAAAATAATTTTTTAAAAGTACCTTTGTCATCTGTTCATCTCAAACCTACCCTTTTTGTTTAAAGAATAAGAAGGCAAAGAAAAAAAATCCAGCTCAGCCAAAATGCATTTACATTTGTAGTGATGAGTTTACCAAAGCAAATTTTCTAAAAATCTGGAGGAAAACTGCTTTCCACAGACTGAAGTAAAATTTGAAGTATTTTGTGGTATTAAAGCAGCAACCACAATTAATAAATAAAGCCCATTAGCTTAATCCTACAGGCTCTTGAAAATCCTGAGGAGCAGTTCAAGAATGACAAACCACTTTATGCACCACTTGCAGCACCCCATTTTCCTACATTTTGGTGGCAGCCATCGGTAAGAACAGCAATTTGCTGTTCTCTTCCATCTGCTGGCTTGCATAATTATATACAAAACTGTGACCCTGTTCACAAAGGTGATTGATTATCCACTTCCCTGATCTCTGCGATTTCATGCTAGAATCTTGTTGACTTTAAAGCAATCTTAAAATAAGGTTAGAAGTTAAGTACCTTCCTGAATTAAAGCCTGGAAAATTCCTGCAATGCATGCTTCATTAGGAAAAGAAAAGGTTGGTAGTTTACAGTGAAAACAATTATTTCACATAAAAATTATTTTTATCTAAGTATGTTTTATAAAGTATCCAAATCACATGTTTCATTGTGATTCTCATTTATGTCACAAGTTTAGAAGAATATTTTACTGTCCTCAAACCACTAGTGACAATCTATTATTTTAGATTTTGCAATGTCTTTTCCTACAAGTATTAGGGCCAACCTCCAGCTGAAGTATTTCTCTTCGAATGTAGGATTTGGTAAATTTCTCAGCTCCTGAGGCTTCCTTTTCCCCCCATAGTAGTAACCTCTGAGTCAAACCAAAGTACCACAGTGTAATTAAGATGGCAAGCTAAGCTGATGTTTGCAGAGGAAACTATGGAACTGTCTGAATTGCTGTCATGCTCATTTGCCTGGTACAATGAAACAATTTAAGAGTTAAAATAAAATGCAAAGAGACTTCTCATAGCAGCATACAAGCCAAATAAGGCCAGTACAGCCAGCTCTATAAAATGAAAGCCCTGCCAGGGAATGAGATGTAGCTAGTGGACTATCTCCTAGAGCTTGGTATTGGGGCACTTTATGTTCCATAGGCAAAAGACAAGAAAGCATAGTAACGTATTTTTTACCTTGGCAGACAGTGCATTCCTGTATCAGAAACAGGGTAGCCAGCAGGACCAGGGAAGGGATTGGCATTGGTGAGGTCACACCTCAGAGTCCTGTGACTCTCCAGAGTCCCCCCAGAAGGGGCACCTTCTGAGAGCCTTACTTCAAAAAGGATTTTAAAGTGCTGGACCATGTTCACAGAAGGACAAGGCTCATGAAGCATGCAGAGATCCTGCCTTCCAAGGAACGCCTGAGGGAGCTGGGGGTGTTTATCCTGGAGAAGTGGAGGCTCAGGGGAAATTATTGCCCTCTACAACTGCCCGAAAGGAGCTTGTTAGTAAGGTGGGGTCCAGTCTCTTCCACTGTGCCTACAAGGAGAAGACCCAAGCAACTGGCCTTAAACTGAGACAGGGCATATTCAGATTAGATATTAGAAACAATTTTTTCATTGTTAGCTTGGTCAGGCACTGAAGAAGGGAGGTGCCTAGGGAGGTGGTGGAGTCACGAGCTCTGGAGGTGTTTTAGAGGTGTCTGGATCTGGCACTGGGTAATATGGTTTAGTGTTTTAGGGCTTGCACTGATAAATGCTGGGTTGACAGTTGGATTTGGTGATCTTAAGTGTCTCTTCCAACCTTGGTTATTCTATGCTTTCTTTGAAATTTTCAGTCCATCTATCTTCTCCTGCGATGGATTAAGTAGACGCAAAGCACTGATAGGCTCAAATTCAAAGTTCAAAAACCTACTTACATAGCACATTCTCTTTCAGAGTACAATCATCTGTTCTTCATAACATAATTTGTTCAAGGTTTTTGTTTTTTAGAGACATAACAAATTACCACTCTTGAGTAACTCAGCTTTCTCTCTAGGAATACATCCTTGTAGCATGGGCAAGTTCCAACTGGAGTGAGGCTGCACTGGTTCCAAAGGCTATCTAGCATTAAGAACGAGCTACCAAAACTAACACAATATAGCTAAAGATTTTAAGTAGGGAAATAAAAAAAAGTCCAAGCAAATACCTCTTAGTATCATGCAAACATACAATTACAATTTACCATCTTCAGAAAGCTGCCCTAATAGTCTCGTAAGCATTTAAGTCTACAAATTCACGCAAGTCACCAGTTTACTAAATATTCAGTGGTCAAGTAAATGCTAATGATAAACAAAGAAACCTAGTTATACTGCAGAAGACACATCTACATTATTGAGTTTAAGAAATATTTACAAAACTCCCTTGTAAGAACTCCATCTAAGAATGGAATGCTGAAAGTAAGCCTGGAGTACTGTACACAATGTCGCAATGAACAGCACCACAGCCAAGCTGCACAGCTGCAGCAGTGCTGCTGGTACCAATATGCTCAAAGCTCTCACTTCACCGACCGTGGTGGGAGACAGCTGACAACACGACTCCTAGATGTTTTGCTCTAGTGTTCAGGAAATGGTTTGGATCAGACACCCCTTAGGGCTGAAGAGCTATGACAAAAATGTTCTATGTAAATGTTCTATTACTCTCAGTAAGGCTAACTTATTTCTTCTGGAGTTTTTCCTATAAATCTTTAGCTTATCCTGAAAGCAGAACGTTACCACTAGGCATAGCAATGATCTTACTACTGAAAAATACCGTAAGTAAGGAAAATCTAACTGAGACATACTTAATGGTGACTACGAATTGTAAATACAGCAGAAATTTTAGTTTGTATTGATTTCCTTGGCCTGTTTGGAATTTCCTCTAGATGTTTTGTATTTAACAATGAAAATAAAAAGGGGGTACTGCTAATCTCATCAACAGTTACTTTTACTGCCATTATAGCAATTGGCTAAATAGTTACAGAAGCTACAGAAACATCAATACCTTCATTTTAGCCACTTCTGATCTTTTTCAGAAAAATCTAAAAGTCAATGTTTGTTCACAAGGGAAGTAGCACCAAAAATTAATGAAATACATTAATTCATTTAGAACAGTGGAGAAGAAGCAAGATATAACATAGAAAGCAAAAGCCATTATTTTTCCCATTTATTTCCTTATAATTCAAAAGGCGGAAAACCCACAGATCTTGTAGTTTCAATGAAGGAAATAGTCATTTTCTTAAAATCTTGACAAAAAACCCAAAGGCAGTATCAAAAAGAAAGTAAGTGATCTACTACTTATTTTTCTATCTTAATTCATACAGATCGATTGTGTTCTATAGTTCTCAACTACTGACTTTCCAAACTTTAAGAACCACACCTTCTGAATAGGTGAGCTTATAATCTCTTAAAGTATGAGGATAAATACTTCAAATACCATTTTTTTCCTTGAACTATTAACAATTATTTCATATAAATTAACCTTTTTGGGGATTTTTTAAATAAATACTATTTATAAGGATTCTCTTCTGCTTCTCTCATTTTGTATATCCTGCTTTATATTTTTCAGCTGAGGAAGTACAAATGTGTAAAACCTTTTTAAAAGTAAGTATGACACAAAATTACATCTGTTTTCTTAAACAGTCTTAAAAACTCACAAAACGTAGTCAAAAAGCTTAGTCTTCATACATCTCAGAGATGTACACATGCATTAAGAGTGCACATCAAGAAATAAATATATGTACGCTCCACTGAGAAAACATAAATCAAATCCAGACTAACAAATTAACACAAAATGTAATGTTACCGTATCATGAATATTTCTGAAATTTATTTTACCGATTTCCGGTTAGTTAACCATAATGCAGCATTCATGAAAATTCTGACTCTAAGAAGGTAAATATTACCTTCTATGTAATGTACATATTTACAGATATATTATGGATTAAGAGGTAGCATTGACAGATCAAGACATACAACAAAGAAGCCACATCTGCATAATTAGCAGAAGCCACATAAGTACTTTTCCCCTTGTTTTTAATTTGACTGAAAAAACCATTGGCTTCTTTTTTTTTTTTTTTTTTTTTTTGGCAACAGCTACATGTCTTTCGTTAACGTAACTTGATGCTGACTTGAGATGATCCCCACAATTTATACTAAATCTAGTAATACCGTATATGCTTTAACACAAAAACCTGGTATTTGCACCAAGGCTACAAGCTCCTAAATAGAGTGCAGTTTAACTCCCTGAGTTTTCAATTTTAGCATGTGTGCACAATTAGTGTAAGCAGCCTAAGACAGGCAACTCACACAATAGATTATTATATTTCTTTGTGGTTATTTTTGCCATGGAATTTAAACAGAAGTGTAATGAGTACAGTACTTCATATCCAAATTATAAAGCAAGAGAGTTTTAGTGTGATAATCTGTAACAACTCCCATTACAGTTCGGGGAAGTCCTGTAATTTAATGCCAAGCTCAACCACGAGTGATTTTTTTAACCTCTTAATTTCCAAACTTCAACATGTTCTGCAAGAACTGTCTTTTGTCCATAGCTGATTTTAGCACACTGACAACCACTTCTTCTTTATCATATGTACCTCATTTTTGCATGACCTTGTCCATTTTGTCTATCACACTGACAGTCCATTCACAAAGTTTTATTTCATCACCATGAACCGAGAATTTAGTACTGTAAACTCCTGTGAAAGCTCAAACCTTCTCCTAGTTTACCACAATCCTTAAACTGATGGCAGTCACCAAGAAACAAACAGAATATTACAGCAGTAGTGCTATCACTAGGAAAACAGGATAGTTACACTTGTCCCATCTGATAGCCCTTTTATACAAAAAAGGATGATACTACTTTTGTACCAATAAGGAAGGCATTAGTCTTCTGACTTTGTTTCACAATAGTAACTCCTCTGAGAATTCACTGAGAGCTAATTTTAGTTGTCATCTTCTACCTGGCACGATCTTCTTGTCTAAGGTGAATAACTTTCCACGTAACATTACTCAAGTGAGATAATCTTGCTGAGAGAAAAGAAACCAAATAATGTCTCTCCTACCTTCAAAAGCTGCTTGCCAATTGTTGGACTCATTTTTTCATCCACCATAAGAATTACTATTCCCCTGTCATCCATGCCTCGGCGTCCTGCACGACCTGACATTTGAATGTATTCACCTGAGGATATCTACAATAAAATGAAAAAAAAATAAATTAACAAACATCAAGAAATTAGTGGGAATGCATAACATGCTAATTACAATTGCACAGTAAGTGACATGATGTATAAAAGTTAGCAAAGAAGCGTTATCTAATTTATCAGAGTTATCCAGATTGACTTCATTAGTCATAATTACCATGAAACAACAATATAAATCCATGACTATGAATAATATAAGTCAGCAGTAAAAGTTAACTAATGTTCTTACAGCTGTCTATAATGGTGCATCATTTTTATAAGCACAAAAACCAATTTACTAATGTCTTTTATAATGGAAGGTTGCTGAGCATGTTGGAGAAATAATAGATCTCCAACATACTAATAATGCCTCTCCACAATCTTGAAGTAATGTGTCGTTTCATTCAAATTACTCAAGAGTAACATCAACATACTGATACTTGTAAAAGGAGTATTTTTATGCCTCCTAACTGTGAAATGGAAGAGTTTATAAAGAACTGGGACATGGTCAATAGGCAGCTACAACTGGTTACGTATGTCTCAACAAGTTGTGTAACAGGGGTTTTGTCATCTGGAACTGCATTCTCAACAACTCTCCCAGTTTCACTTCAGGTAAGATGTCATAAACTACTTTGGCAAACTGTGCTAAATAATTTCAGAAGTTCCACATTTATGCTGTCTCAAAGGTAACCCATTCTTTTATGTATCTTACGCAATCAGAATGAATAGTGGCACTGAACAGCCCAAACTAAGACTGAAGAAATGTTTACTTCATAACTCATGGGTCAAAGTCACTTGTCCCTTTCACCGCAATTTTCCCACCTTTGAAGGATAAGAAGCCATGGCTCTTACAAAGCTTTGCCACAACGATTTGCAAGACCTCATTTTTATTTTAAGTAAACCACAGATCTGGTTTTAATGTCTAAAATTTTATAATTATGCAAAAAATGCTCCTGTGAGAAAACAATTCTCTTCCAAGGAAAATGACCTCTTTTCTTGAGTCAGTCAAAATTAATCATCATTATGATAGGATACGAAGCCCATTTACTCTCCAGAGTTCTCTGACACAGAATAAAATATCTGGGTCTCATGGTTTTGGAGAAGGTGTGCAGAAGTCTTAGTCTAATCCAATGTCCACTGCTAACCTGCATGTATCTATTAAACAATCTCACGGATAAACTGATAAACCTTGTCTTCAGAAATTTGTGTACTAACTATAAATGGACTAGACAGGAAGATATTGAAAGAAAAAAGTATTTTCTGTTTTCTACTACATTGAGGTGAATACATCAGAAGTAAATTTAATCCTAATAAGGTCTAAATAATTCAGTTATTTGACAGAACCTCTTCACTACTTACCCATCGGAAATCCTTCCCATCAAATTTACTGGCACTTGTAAACAGCACAGTTCTGGCTGGCATATTAATTCCCATAGCAAAAGTCTCTGTCGCAAATAAGGCCTAAATAAACAGACTAAGGTTAAGCGAGCCAAAAAAAAAAGGATCTCAAGCAAACATGAAAATAGTCAGAGACTGCTACACAAAACCTCTCTGGATTTTAATATATCTGTGCAGTCAATACAGGGAACACAGGCATATTCAATACTTAAAAACTGGATCAAAACCACCTTTCTGTCTTCCCTTATTTTTCCTGGGAAAGCATGAAAACTAAATAGATGAGACCACGTGAAAACTCCAAAAGGAAACATAATCGAGTGCAAATAATATTAATCAAGAATAGTAATTAATTTCAATTTCAAGTTTGCAAGAAAAAAACAGGAGTTAGCCATCAAAAAAAAACTACCACAACTTTCACCCAAGGTTACGTTTTTCTGAGTATTTGTCCTTAGAACAACCAACAGTCAGTTTGGTAAATGTCCATAGTCGTTTATGGGAGCAAGATGTAACATAAGATAGTTGAAGAAAATATTTAAGTTAGGCACTCTAAGTTCAAATACTTGTGAATAAAATCTGGAATACTTAAAACTACAGCTGCAATTGTGTAGGTCTCCATTGTAATACTAGCATACACCCTGAGCTAAGGCGTACTTCTTGGATTTTCAGTATTACCAGCCATGTATTCACAACAAACTAGAGATAGACATGAAAAATACCTTTATTAGGCCTTCTGAGAAAAGGATTTCTATGGTTTCTTTTAAGATAGGAAGCAAACCACCATGGTGAATACCAATTCCTCGCTTCAGAAGGGGAAGCACGTGTTCAACCTGGGAAGAAACATATAAAAGACCAGCAAACAAATTGTAGCATTTGTTACTCAAAGTTGTATGGGAAGCCTCAACACTGCTCTTAATGTTCATGTAATTTGCTATTTCCCAATTTAAAATAAAATAACTATCCCTTCAAACTTGTAATATTCTGCTTAGAAGCTTGTATTTTTCCACTGTAAACAAGGGAAAACATCACTATGCTTGGTCATTATACAATAAAATAGATTCCAGATGCATCAACACAACTTTTTGAAAGCCTTAGCAATCAATAACTAAGTGCACACTTGAACTTTTTCCAGACTGTTTTAACTCAGGTCTACCTCTTTATAAACTCTTACATTTACTTAAAAACATAATTGGAAAAAATAAAACAATGTGTAGGAACTCCACTGTTAATTGTGACATACGTCATCTGATAGAACTGCATCTAGAAGGAATCCTTATCACCTCTTTCAAAATGACAAGAAGCAATGCAGAAGATACTAAAATCTGGGGAGATGAATGAGATTATCCAGTTTTATAACACCTGTACCCTCTACAAAACAGCCACAGCTTCACAAGTTGCGGAAAACAGGATAGCAGCAATTCAACTCTATTCAAAAGAACCCTTTTCAATCTCCACTCACCTGAGGAAGCTTTTTGTCTTCATCTGAGAGACAATCAATTGCATTATTGAAGACTTCTTCAACCATTTTTTTTTCTTCATCTAAGAAGGCAATTTGTAAGTTACTATAAAATGCAGAAGGCTAATACCAGATGTAAATAAAGCAATACCATGTTCTAATATTTACGAAATTGTACAATAAAAATTGAGTGGAATACTCTGAAGTCTACACAAAACCACCCACACTGGGTCAGGCGGTCAAGACTTCAATAAGCCTAGAGGAGCCAGATGGTAACCAGAAGCAGATGATCAGGACAAGAAAACTAGAATAACCTTTCAGAATAGCCCAAATTTCCACTACTTCAAAGCTTGGGATTTATCAGTCTTATGTGCTCCCTGCCTATTTCATAAGCCTCCCCCGTTCCTCTTCTACCTAAAAAGTCCCTGTTTGCGTGGACATAGAGGTTCCTCCCTGTTAACTCTCAGTTTACACCCTTTCCATTGAGTAGTATGAATATCAAGAATATACATTCAAAGGTGTGATTCTGAAAAAAACTTTAAAATGCACCTCTGCATTTACACATATCTTTAAATTTTCTGACAGAAACATCGGCATTGTTCTGCCACACTGAACCAAAATGTGTAGAGACTGGAGCAAGTAAGTGGGCAAGAACTCTGAACAGCTCACAAACATTAAACAGTACACTGATTTACAACAAATTCCTTATTTTTGTTAAAACTCTTTAGATTTCCAAGAAGCAATGAGCTTCAACTTATTTTCAAAGCTTGGTCTTAGTCCAAGATGAAAAAATTCTTCTTTGTTTACCTTTTAATTTTGAGAAGCAAGGGGAAGAAAGAAATAAAGAAAAATGAATAGCATTGTCGTGAAAGAATAGTCCAGTTCTAGTGGTTTTTTATACAGTTGTTTGGACTTGAGAGTATACCATTTTTCTAATGAACCTAACAAGAAAATTTTAGGAAATATTTTTTTATGATCAGTCTTCTCCCACTATAGACAGAATTTCCTAGGAACCCTTGTGTTATTATCATAATAAGTGGCATACTGGAGCAAGAAATAGAGTTTAAAATTGATGAACAGTTTGACATTGTGATGACCACGTACTCTGTGCATCAATACCTTTCTACTAAATACAGCTTAAAGATACCATCATAGTAAATTAAAAAAGCAGTATGTATTTTCCTTTTGGTTTTACACAAAATGTTCAACAGGAAAAGTAGTATTTCACAACAAACCACATCTGTGAATAGAATTCAACTGGATTTCTGTACCTGTATTGAAGTCTAACTTTGTCATCTGAAGTGCATAGGCTTCACAGTCTTTCTTACTGAAGCTGAAAATAATCACAGGTTGGAAATTTCTTTCCATGATCATCTTCACAATCTTAAAAACATTTGAAGGACCTGCAGAAAGATTACACTAATTTAAATTAAATTTTACAACAGAAAGTATCTTAAGGAGTATTTAGGACACAAGTACAGCTTGCAACTTTGAAAAAAAATTACCACAAAATGGGTTCAAACTCACCTTTTATTCCTCCTTTCCTGCCTTTCTGATCCCCTTTTGCTAAGTCTCCTGCATCTCTAAGCACTTGCATTGCTGTATTAAAATTATCTTCTCTGAAATCGCCCTAGATGTAAAACAAAACCTTTGTAAATAATTACAAAGCTCACTGAAAAACACTTAGTGCTTTGCACAGCCAGTACCATTACCCCATATATACACAGGTAAAATGACCAAAATAATGCATAAGCTATTACAAGGTCAGTGTCACAGCTCAAAATTACAGCGTTGTGTCTCTTAAGTTACTGCTCACTGTTCTATCTACTACACTACTCACCGTGCCAGACCTGCTGAATGACCAAAACTTTTAGGAAGGCCCAATGAAGGCCTATCTTCAAGTGCAGCACTACTGCTTACGGCATTAGCAACTGCTGAGTGAGCCAATGATAAATTTTAAACAAGTTTTTAGTTCAAAAACACCTAAAGAAATTATTTTGCTCTCTTGACTAAAGTCAAATTTACATGCCATTACATTTTCTTTTGAGCGAGAAACAGTACAAGAAACATCAACTACATTGCAAATTTACAGAAAGCAGCATGCATTTTAGAAAACAAGAAAGGATGTGGGCACTTAAGACATCTCAGGGAAGTATCAGCTGATTGCAATCAATCTCAGCTGATTGCCTGACATTAGATAATAAAACAAATTTCTTGTGTAAGACTCCAAAAATCTAAAAGCAATTCAGAGATAACCATTACTCACTTGATCTTATCTAAAGCATGCTTTATATAGCCTATCCAAATTTTGCAAGAGCACAAGCTTTTAAGTGAGGAAAACAACCTTTCAGACAAACTGAGCATTCCTTACATTTTCATCAACAACCAGATGGAGTCCATCTCCGCCTGCTGGAAATATATAATGCTGCAGTGGAGTGGGTCGATAGTCAGTGTAAATCACATGGCAAGGCTGTAAAGAAGAAATTTACATAAATATTTTATAATTTTCACTGTAATATCAATTGCTTGATGCAAAATCCAATCATTACTATTAAAAGACAACTTTCTACAAATCAGAAAGTAAAGCTTTCAGAAACTAAGACAACAAATTGTCTTTCCTGAATATGGGCTTTGTATTAATGACATTGCTTAAGAAAATGAAAGTTTGCAAATGTTTTAGAACAGAAGTTGGCTACAAAAACTCTTTCTCATGAAAACAAAAAGTAAAGACCACCAGTACTTCTTTCAGCATTATTAGACAGACTTGAAATATTAACATCTCCTAAAATCAAAGGAAAACCTGTTAATTTGTGTTTTGTAAAAAAGGCCTGAAGTATTATCAAAACACTTAAGAAAGACTCACAGCAGACCTTCATGAGCATTTAAGGTTTTGATGCATGGAGAAGGCTTGTTTAGGGGAAAAAAAAACCACATTAAAATTCCTTTGAAACTTTAAATATTACATAATTCTACATTTAAAAAATCTACAATCTAATGGTCTGCAACACAAAGTCAAGTAGACATCTTTTATATTATATACCCTTCATCACAAACAACATAAGAATCAATCTCCAGGATATTTTTTTAAATTGGACCAACCTCCTGCTGATACCAAATTCCCCAGTTCTAACTCACAGAGTCTTTGCTATAAAAGCATGTCTTAGAAAAATGAGAGTAGAATTTAAAAACTGAAGGCTACAGGACAGGATAGATTTCTTAGATAACACTTTTGTCACTTGCTTGCAAGCATATATAGTATTTCCTATGGATTTAAGATTTGCTTTTGATTTCTACATGGCCTTTTACAGAGCTCCTCAGCCAAATTCTCCCAATAACAGCTTGTCTATCAGCCCTCAGAAAATCACAGTCTGTTCACCATGTTTCATAACTCAGAATGCTTTCTGTAATCAGACAGGTGCCTAAATAATTGTGGAAAATAAACATTAAGAAACATTAAGAAACAGCTCTAATGTTGCCATTTACAAGCAACAGCCAGTATACCTGCAAAAGTAGGAATATAGCTAGAGAAGACAGGAATGATCTACACTAACAACTATAAGCTATAAAATTACTAAAAAGATACTCAGAGGTCCAGTTATCAACCAAACACGCAGTATTATGCCACAAGACAAAAAGCACAGAGGTACAGTGTATCAGAAATATAACCTGTTTGTGAAGATGGCAGATCCATTCAGCAAACTGACGGGCATTTGGAATAGTTGCAGAAAGGAACACATAATGTACATTATCAGGAAGCAAAATAATAGTCTCTTCCCAAACCACACCACGCTCTGAAAATGGAAAGGCATATGGGAAACTTATGTGATGATCCCCGAAGCCAAAGAACAGCATGCTTAAAAACAAAATAAAGAAAAAAAACCCCAAATCCCTACACAAGTGGGGTATATCAAATTCCCTTGAAGTTGTTTCTGCTTTGGTGAAGAAAATACAAACTGCAACACATATTTATGTAAATTCAGTAGGAAACAAATTATGAATTATTTATACAAAAAGATGACAGATTTTAAGAGAAAATAAGACTTAATTCTTCAAAAGAGAAAGAAACTGTTCTTGGGCAAAAAATTCAAAGATTGGAAAAAAGAAAAATACGACATATAGGATACCTGTATCTCTCATGTAGTGAATTTCATCAAAAATAACCCATGCGACTTCACGCATAACCTCAGAACCTCTGTAAAGCATACTTCTCAAGATCTAGAAAAGGAAGCAAAAGTTGAGTCCCTTCACATGAAATAACATGTTACATGGACATCGGTAAGAAACTGCCGGAGTTTTTGGATCACATTTACATGGCTATACAAAATCATACTTTGCACAAAACATAAAAGCATTTAAAGATAGGTTTTGAGATGCTTTCCAAGTTCATTCCAATCTCGCAGCCTCAAAACCTGAGAAAAACTGGTTTCTCTGAAAGGAACATGAAAGAATGAAACAATGTATTTCTCCCAGCTTCCACTGGTAGGAAATTGTTACAGCTCTACGGGTCTGCTTCTGCAAAGCCCTCGTTTTACCTCATCCTAAGATAACCTCCCTGTGATTAAGAAGAAATCTTTTGTCAGAAATCAAATCATTCCATCTCTCTAATCTTTTCCTATTACAGCTATGTCTGTTCCTTTGAGGTAAAGGCAAAAAGAGCAAAATTCCAACTCATGGCTGCATTTCTACAATAGAAATGTGACAGAACTCTGTAAATAGTACTTTGTTACCAAAGGTGAAAAGCTACATATTCCTGGAGTTCCAGCACCTACTGTGAACCACTCAACTATCCTTCAATGATTTTGCTCTCCCCTATTTTGCCTTTCTAGAACAAAATACTGAACACGGGATTTACAAAATTTAACTTTTGGCATTTCTCTACAGAACACGCAGTGTCTTCAGCATGCAGGAAATTAAATTCTGACTCTCTCCACATTAGAAACAGAAGTTCCTTACTTGCAGTTCAAAAGCATAAATTCACAGAGATTTACCAAATGTTAAAACATTCAAATGAGTAATAATGAACTTAAGAACATTTTATACCCTAACTAGGCCATTTTAGTCTTTTACAAATTAGACCTCCCCAATCAAAAAGGGCAGAAGAAACCACTGATCAAGAATTAATGTCTGATCTCACCTCAGTTGTCATTACCAAACAAGATGCTGTTGGATTAATGGTGACATCCCCAGTCATCAAACCAACATCCTGAAATTCTTCATACATCTCACGGTACTTCTGATTACTCAAAGCTTTAATTGGACTTGTAAATATCACACGCTGCTTTTCCCTTAAAGCCAGGGCAATTGCATACCTGTATTCAAACAATATCCATATTAAGAGCTGTCAGGAATATAGAGCATGTTACTTTGCTTAAGAACAAAATAAATTGTGCAATTCAGAACACCAAGAGAATGATCCACAGCATTTGAATCCATGCTCTAATACATCTAGCATTTCATATATAAGTTCAGTACAACTACATATGCATCTTTGGAGAGTAAGAAATCTTTAAACACCAAGTTAGATGATTTTTATGGACATGTAGTTTAATTGAAAAACTGTAAGTATGTCACAACAAACCTATTATTACTTGAACACGTGCTCTAATACATCTTCATGTACATTTCACTTCTCAATTCAGGTCTGCACTTCACTGTCTGAACCAAACCTTGACAGAGAAGCTGCTGACTAAATCAAACTACAGACTCTAACAAACTAAAAAACCACCGAAGAAAGGTCCTTACTAGTTCTAGCCAGGGGCTAGAAAACAAAGATATTTTTTCTACGTTTAGAGAAATCTGTAATGAAGAAACTTCCATTACAATCTATACAGTAACATCTTGACATTTAAATACAAAAGCTAAGCTTAAACACAAATTAAGCCTTCCACTACCCAGTAAATCACGAAAGATATCATTTTTATATTCAAGAGTAACCAATTCAATTTCAACACTGATGGACTAAATGTTGTATCAAGAAATGGGGACACAACAGCTACTGATGGTTCATGAAAGTGACAGAAGGGACATCACACTGTTCTTTGATTAGAGCCTGTTAGAAAAGTACTTACTCAGCACAGACAGTTTTACCAGCTGAGGTGTGAGCTGACACTAACACAGACTGATTATTATCTACACAAAGAATAGCTTCTCTCTGGAAGGCATCAAGAATAAATGGATATTCCTAGAAGGATAAAAGCAAAAACATTACATTAGTTTAAGACAGAATTAAATCTAATTTTCCGACTGACCTAGCTGTAAATTAGAGACAGAAATTAAATCCTGCAGATACCTGTAATTTCTGATCTTAACCCAGTATTATGCAACGACTTTGTATTTAAATATTTTTATCTCATACCATATCTAAGATCTTTGCTTATGTCTTGTTGTCTTAGCAAATGAAAATCTTGCCCTGATGACTGAATTTTCACTAATTTACCAGTTTAGAAACAGAACTAGAATGCTGCCCCTGCCTGATGTTACAGAAAGAACCAACATCATAACACCCTATCCACCTCATTCAACTATGAAATTTCCTCTACCAAATTTTAAATATAAAAACATCAATTTTATTTATGATAGATCATCTTTTACAGACCTTACTGACAAAGTACATAATTTTTCTCTCTACTCTCACTTACTATGTAAAGCATGTACAAAAAGAAAAATAAATGGAATCTACCACATACTTTTGCAGCTTTTCCAGTTCTGGGCTTCAGACCTGTGAATTCCTCATTTGCTGGAAGCGCAACCTATGAAATACATTTAAAATAAAAAGAGTTGCAGATTTCTGTGTCCACAGCAGTGACATTTCTGGCAATGTGAAGTGTATGAAAACCAATTTGAATTTCTGTTATCCTGTTTCTACAAGCTCATGTATCAAGGGTTCATTCCTTCCTCTCAAGAGTTTCTCAATCAATCTCTATATTCTCCTGCCTCAACAGCGCTGCTTCTCTCATGTCTCTGATATCCCCACTGTCTTGTGTGAATATTACCACTTCAACTACCTTGGAACACTCGCTTTTCAGCAAAGACACAATCGTGTCTTCTGGCCAGTGGGTGCTCAAAGCAATTACTGAGCTCACATTGATAACATTCCCTATCCAAATACACTGTATTTATACTGGTAACATTCCCGGTCCTGGTTGGTATCTCATATTTATCCACTTTAAATACATAAGCTCTCTTCAGTTACTAAGTGATGGCAAACCTTTATCAGACATCTCAGAAAATCCCAAAACTGAACACACACACAGGTTTTAGCACCCTGATCAGCAACTGTATATACAGTTCCCTCCTTATGGAAGTCTGATGGTACAGAGTCCTTGAATGTGACCCTAATTAATTTGAGTTAGTTCTGGAAAACAGCACAGAGGAGAAAAAGACCATAGAAGTACAAGGAAGTTAAAATTCACATATTTGATTCTCATACAAACGCTTTCTAATAGTCACATATGGATGCATGATGAATCCAGAAAATACTAATTTAAGAAAGCATTAATAGTTTGTATTTTTCATATTCGAATTTGTTATGTCTATCAACATAACTCAAAAATGTGCACAAAAAAAACCCACCCTGTTTTTTTTACCAAAATATATTTTTCAACAGTAATCAGCTTTACAAGGGAGCCTTTCATTGTTGAACCAGAGTTGCAAAATACTTCAATGCATTGACCACACTACAAACAGAAACATATTTTACTAATCAGTAATTGTTTCTCCTCAAATGTTCTCGGTACCTTACAAATATGGAAACCTATCAACATTACCATCGAGTCTTTCACAGTCACTCATTTCATTGTAACTATGATTGAAACTACTTCTGGTAAGTTATCCTATTTATTTTTCAAGTCCATTTCGTGCATGCTTAGTGTCAGATACAGACTTCAAACTTTTCACAACCTTAAACATACTATGAAATACTGTTTCTGCTGGAGTGCAGGAAAGCTTTGCAGAGGGATCAGGATAGACTAGATCAGTGGGCAAAGACCGCTGTTGTGAAATTCAGCAAGGTCAAGTCCCAGGCCCCGCCCTTGGGCCACAACAACTCTTACGTAGAACTGCAGGCATCCCCAGGTGGGGGACAGTCTTTTTTCTGAGGTAACAAGCAAAAAGAGAATATGAAATGACCGTACACTGTGAAAGGGGAGACTGGGCATTACAAAGGAGTTGTCAAGCATTGGCTGTCCAGGAAAGTGGTTATCATCCCTGAAGCCATTTAAGACACGCAAATGTGGCACTTCAGGACAAGGTTTAGGGGAGGACCTGGTAGTGCTGGGTTAATGGTTGGACTCAATGACCTCAAAGGCCTTTTCCAAGATAAAAATTCTGTGGTATAAAAAGCAGAATAAATAACACTGTTAAACCATCAGTGATACACACAATTAGGTGTAACAAGTCTCTATTTTTCATGTACGTTTTCACTGCACTCACCTCATGTGTACAGCCTTCAACAGTTTCCACAGACTGCACCTTTACTTGAGGCATCAGATCTGTCAGACTAAAAAGATGAGTTAGGATTGCCAAAACATATTAAAAAATCCTCGCTTTTATAAACATGAACATGTTGAATTTCACCTCTGCAACATTAAAAAAGGGAATGCACAATCTTGGCATGGACAGGCTGCAGAGGCGACTACCTGGACTATTACTTTTAAGTTAAAATTTTGCTACCACATAAATCTACTTGAGCTAGTGACTCAAAAAATTGCACCACAAAATGGCACTTGGGTCACATTGACTCAAAAAGTTTTATGATTATATGAGGACTTTTTTCAAGACACAATGAAACAAAATTCAAGACCTGTACTCCTGCTACTAGTGAAGACAGTAAGAGGAGCTTGAAGCATCCCAAGCACCTGCCTGAGGACAAGGCCCCTCTTTTACCAGTTCCTTCTCCCATGGTCACAAGAAGAGACTGCAATCCCAATGCATGAAACTGTTTATTTCTGATGCACACATTCTACCACTAACACAGAAAATTACTTAAAACATTGGCTCTGATTATGTTTTGCTTCTATGTGCTTACCCTTTGTTTACAGTGTTTTGAGAAGTCTTCTCATGAGCTTCTCACAGAAAATCCGACATTAAACTTCAAAAAAAATATAAGAAAGACCCACTGACACTGCAGTTACCACCTTAGATGCCTCAAAAGCCTTGTTTGTCTTACTGCCAATTTACTCCTCCTATACCCCAAGCCAACTATATCTTTCAACAGCAAGCCTGTTGGTCCTCACATGACTTTCCAGCTTATCTCCTGCTCTGTGTGAAATCAACGATGGCTTTGACCACAAGTCACCAATTCAAATGAGTAACTACAAATTCAGGAACATTTTCCACTGCAAATGCCTACAGGTGTGCATTATTATTTTAAATACACCCAGCATTCATCACTGACGAGGCTGCACTGGCAGCACGTTCTCACTTAAAAAGGTAACGGAAAATGAAACTCGTGCAAATTCATTTCTACAGGAAAACATTGCAAAACTACTTTGTATCAACTGTTCCCAACCTGCACGTGGCTAACCAGGACAGCTTGCTAGGACTACTGTACACATTAAGCCGAGCACTTACTTCACATCTTCTGATAAAACATCTTCCAATTTTGGTTTTTTTCCCAAAATAACATGTTCAGTACTATCAATCTCAATTTCCCTTTTTGGCTTGACTATTGCTTGTACTGAAGGCTTTTCTTCCAATCGTTTTCTGCAACATAAACACATAAGAAATTTAAATTTTACCTCATTAATGTACTTCGAGAAAAAAAAAAAAAGATACCTTAAGGGCAATTGTGATCCCACTGCACTTGGGGAACAACCCAGGTAACTCCACCCACAAAAACAGCCATGGAATTTCAAACCAGTCCCCAGATAAGCTGGCGACCACGTTCCCCACACTCCCCAGCTGGCCAGCCACAAAGCCAGGCCTGGCTACAGCTTTAGAGCCAGGGATCCTGGGAAAGCGGGTCACGGAATTACAGAGCGGGTCAGCTTAGAAGCGACCACAGCAGGTCATCCGGTCCACCCCCCCTGCTCAAGCAGGACCATCCTAGAGCACATTACACAGGAATGGATGCAGATGGTACTTAAATATATCCAGTAAGGAAGACTACACAAACTCTGAGCAATCTGTTCCAGTGCACAGTTACCCACGCACTTAAGAAGTTCTTCCTCATGTTCAAGTGAAACTTCCTGCGCATCAGTTTCGGCCTGCTGCCTCTTGTCCTACTGCTCGGCACCACCAAGAAGAGCCTGGCTGCATCCTCTTGGTACCCTCCCTTCAGAAACTAACACACATTCCCGAGGTCCCGAGGGGGCTCAGCAGCCCAAACACGCCGGCAGAAGCCGGGCCTAGCGTTATAACCCTCACCCCGCCACCAGAGCGCCCCCCGTACCGCAGCTCCAGCCCGGCTCCACGTCCTTACCCCGGCCTCCTGGCACCCTCGGCAGGGCCCGTTTTGCTCTTCTTGGCGCCAGAAGCAGCGGCGGCCGCGTCGTCCTCGAACACGCTGAAGAGCTCATCCCCAAAGGCCTCCGCCATCTTAGCCGCCGGGTTCCCACAATGCCCCCCGCGGGACCGCACGCTTCGCGCGAGAGGGACCCTTCCGAACCCGCCCCCCGAGGGGCGACGGAGACTCTCTCCGGCCCAGGCACCGGTAGCCGCCCACACGGCCCGCGCTCGATCTCGATTTCCCTCCGGGCCGGGATCTCGGTCCACGATGCCGAACCAGCCCCCGAGCCCTCCCTGGGCGCACGCCTGGCCCTTCGGCCCTAGAAGGTGATGTGCGAACAGCCGACGCAGGCCGCGCGGCCCGCGCGCGTGCGCTGGGGGCGCTGGCCAATGGGAAGCGGCGGCGGCGGCGTGCCGAGCGCGGTACCCGGATGTGCGCGCGCGCGCGCAGGGCGGCGGGGGTGTCATGGGCGGCCGCAACAAGAAGCAACGGGCGGGGAGCGCGGCTCATGCGGCCGCCACCGCCACTGCCACCGCCCGCGCCCGCGCCGCACAGGCCGGGGTGGCCGCGGCCGCGGATCCGGGCAGCCGCATCGCCCCGCCGCGACCAGCACCTGCCTCCAAGGAGCCGCGTGTCAAACAAGGTACCGCGGCGTGCTGAGCCCCGGGAGCGGCCGTGCCGTGCCGTGCTGTGTTGTGCCGTGCCGTGCGGGCGGCTGAGGGTGCCATGGCTGGAGGGGCAGTGCCGTCTTGGAGCCCCTGAGGGTCCGGCGTTAGGAGAGGCCGGCCACTGGTGTTTCCCAGCGTCGGGAGAGGCCGCTGTAATTGCTCCGCTCCTGGTCTGTTTCGGCCTGGCTACAGCCCGCCTTGCCTATCTAGCTGGTCAAGGGAGGGGGCTCCTCCCTGTCTACTCGGTCCTAGCGAGGCCAAGTCTGATGGTCTGTGTCCGGTTTTAGGCTCCTCCGTACAAGAAAAACGATGGGCAGCTGGAGAGGGTCCAGTGGAGGCTCACAAAGATGATGCAGCTCCTTATGAGGAGAGACTGAGGGCGCTGGGCCTGTGCAGAGAAGACTGAGAGGGGCCCACGTGAATGTATATAAATATTTCAAAGATATGTGGCAAGGGGATGGTACCAGACTCTTCAATAGTGCTCGGAATGAGGAATAATAGGCACAAACTGTTAGGCGACACGTTTCACCTCAACAAGAGAAAGAACTCTACTCTGAGGGTGGTAAGGCACTGGAACAGGCTGCCCAGGGAGGAGGTCACGGAGTCTCCCTCTCTGAGACAAACAGAACTCACCTGAATTCATTCCTGTCACCTGCTCTAGGTGGTCCTGCTTGTACCGGGTTGGATGATCTCTGAAGGTCCTTTCCAACAGTAACTATTCTGTGATTCTGCTGCCAGGGGTGTCCCTGAGCAGATAAGCCTTGGTGGCATCGATGTGTTAATTACAGAAAGTCTTGTTAGTAGGTTATCAAGCGGTTCCTGTGAAGCAAGTGTTTGAAAGGCACTTTTCCCAGAGCTTCTGCTTATGTGTTTGCTTTGTAAATTATCAAAATAAATATAATGTGGATTTTAAGGGGGCGGGGGGTGTTGGTCTGTCTTGCAAGACATGTTATAGGCCTGAAGGCACTTCTGTGGCGTTAGGTAAGATGAGGAGTGACTGTTCTGAGGGCAGTCTGAAAGACTGTTATTGTGAAGCCCTGTGTGATGCCTATTTTCAATAAGCCAGTTTTTCCAGAAGTAGCTCAGATACCATATAACATGGTGTCTTGTGAACAGTGAACAAATCATGCGATGGCCAGGGCATCTGAGAGTCCCACTTAAGAAAAAGTCTTGTAATCTGTTAGTATAAGCTTCCCGAACCAATTCATCTGTTGTGCTTTTGCGAGTTTGGGCTCTACTGAGTGTATTTCTTATGTCTTCCATTCCTCCAATAACCATGGTGCTCAGTCCTCTTCAGAAAACATCCTGCTTCTTTCTCAGTTTGTATACTGTGGTTAAAAATCAGTCAGTGTAAGTGAAAGCTAGTTTGGTATATTCTGAAGAGCCCACCGGTAAGTGCCAGTGAGTAGATCCTGAGTGCTGACAGCTGTTTGTATCTCCTGACCAGAGGTCACCATACTTTTTCTGAAATGCAGTTACCAAAACCTGGTAACTGCATGTCTTGGTTTGAAAGACAGGTATCTGCTAGGGAGGGGCGGGGTCTCTCTAGGAATGGGGGATTCCAATCCCTTCCCTCCAAGCTATTATAATTTGGAAGAATAAAAAGGCTTTTTCAGTCAGAGCTATGGGGAAAGGAATAACAGTTCTTTACTAGTAAGTATAACAAGGCAAACAAACAAACAACAACTACAGCATTAATAATAATCAGAACCAGGAATCTCGAGGGGCTTTGTTTCACAAAGCCCGGGGCAGTGTGATCCCTTGGGACCCGGAGAGCACCAAGCTGGAATGGTGGAAAACTCCGGGGTTGGTGGCTGGAACGGCGAGGGTCTCCAGCAGGCAGAGGGGTGTCCCGGCAAAGTGAGCAGTGCTGAAGGAGCCGTGACGGCTGGACAGGGCTGGCCCAGCTCCAGCAGGGCAGGCGAAGGGGCTCAGAATTCCTGGGCACACGAACAGATGTTGGATGGTGGTAGAATTCCCAGGACCGGACCCTCCGTTAACAGTGGACTCCTCACGTAGTGAACAGCCGCCCGACTGTGCCTCTCCAATGCCGAGACCAGGGGAAAGAAAAAAAAAAACCAACAAAAAAAACCCCACCAAAAAACCATAGTTCCCCCCAGCCCTGTCCTTTTCCCTCCCCCAAACTTAGTGAGATCGTCTCCCTCCTGGCCACGTCTTTTGTGTTAGTCAAGTACCCTCTAAGTATCAGCACTTCGTTTCCTAGTAACTTATGGGGAAAAATTCTTTAAGACAAAAAGGAACAAATCTAAACCCCAACACTGCATCTCAGAATAATGGTTTGATCTCAAAGCAGACTCTCCCAGAGCTGTTCTGCAGGCAGGCCAGCGCGGATGAGCTGCCCAGCCCACCTGCTGGGAGGTAGCTGTGCCTCCTGGAGCAGCTTGCAGCCGCACAGGGTGGTGGAAGCTGTGGCCTTGCTCAGTTTCTTTCTGCCTGTGCAGTACCAGACATAGTATATCTGCTCTGAAAGTGACGAAGTTCAATAGCAAGCTACGTGTTGTAATTCTAATGACAATAAATAATTTTGTGAATTTGGGTTTGGGTTAATAGCTGTTAAATGAAAAGTATTTAAGACTAACCAGAGCAGACCAAAGGCTTCTGTAATTTAGTGGCCTCTCTTAGATGGGAGACAAAAGCAGGTAAGTAGATAAGAACAGATCAGATACGTAGTGATATTGCTGTAGGATGTTCTTATAGGCTTAGGGTCTCCCTGAGGCAGATGTAATTATTTTTTCAATGCTCTCCTTTATCAATAGATTTCTTTACTGCAAAACTGTTCTGTCTGCCCTTGGACCTCAGTGAATGTCCACTGTCCACAGCTTTAGTAGCAAAGGGTTCTGTTACATAGCTATGCACTTTGTAATAAAAAATCCTCAACAGGCTTGCTTTTGAAACTGCCATTTACTTCCATATTTGACAATCCTTTTTCAGTGTTCAGAGAGTGAGCAGTCAATCCCATTTCTTCTCGTTATACCTTTTGAATTTCATATTTTGGCTGCCAAGGGTCATAGCCCTCTTCACTCTTCCTTGTTCAAGGCATTTCTTGATTATTGTTGTTATTTACCTGCAAGTTTCCGGTAAGTTAGTGTAATAGTTTGCACTAACCTGAGTTGTATTAGGTCTGCTTTAGCTGTGTTAAACAATGTTCTTTGTGGGTTTTGTGTAATTGATGGTTATTTGCAATTAGCAGGTCCGAAAACTTACAGTTTTGGTTCAACGGCAGATTCCAGTGCTGCTGCAAATCTAGATAAATCTGTTCTTAAGGCAAGTATCTTCTTTACATAAAATAACTTCAATTTTCATAATACTACCTTAGCTGAGTAAATATGTCTTCAGGTCTTCTTCAGTATTGTGTTGTGCATGAAGATTGCATTAATGTATGAGACAATTGACTGTTTAGAGTTTGAGTCTGTTTAGGGTTTTGAGTGTTCTTTAAGAAATAGGTGTAAATTACTGAGGTAGGATAATGCCTTTTTTAAAATAACAAGTGCAAGACTATTTTAGGAGTGAGGTCTGGGCTTCTGCTGTGTATGTCAATATTCTTGTCAGAGAAAGGATATAGATTTTATATAATGAACTTAATAGCAACTGAAGATTCGCTCATGCTTTAGAAGAGTTTCGAATATTAGAATTATGATACTATATTTGTTTTTAAAGGTGTTTTGGAATGAGGACATCACAGATTGCATCTTGAGGCTCAAATTGTTTTATATGAGGAGAGGAGAAAGGCCGTGGGTTTTTTGGTAGAATTTTATTGTCATTTACTTGCAGCATTTCCCTTAACATACTAAATTTCCTTGAAAATGTAAACGGGCTTTCTTGATAAGGAATGAACTCTTCTATTTCAAGTAAAAGCATATTGCTTGTGGAAGAAAAAGGAGTGTCCTTTTCATAAGAGGTGTTTAGGCCACTTTAAAAAGCTTGAAAATTCGAATATGAATGGCAGAGAGCTTTCTGCAATGTTACATCCTTAGTCATGACGAGCGTTGACATGTCATAAAAACTTCTGATGTTTACCTTGTATCAATTCATTTTTTTTCTTTACAGGTAATGATAAATGGTAATTTGGAGAAAAGAATTATCGATGTGATCAATAACCATAAAAACCAAAATGACGACAAAGGAATGATTTCCAAAAGATTAACTGCAAAGAAACTACAGGTACAGTTCAAAATTTTATTTTTCATTGTTTATTTAGAATAAAGTTAGTTTTGTAATTTTTATCAGGTGTGTTTATACTTGTGTGTATTACAGAATTGTACTGTGCGCAGTACAAGCCAGTAGAGCATGTTTTTCAGTAGTTGTATTAATGATTAGTCAGTGAAATCAAGAATTATGCTTATTAGGAAAAGCACATCTTTATGAATTCAGGAACTAAAATCAAGAGCTTTCAGGCAAGATAGAGGAATAGTACTTAATCTGAATGTTTTAGGTTTTCTACATTTTTGACTTCATATACCTGGAAAATTTCAGTTATGTCTTTACTTAGCTAAAAAATGCATTGTATAGAGAGGCAGGAATATAGATTTTTTTTTTTTAAATATGCATGCATGTTTAGAAAGAAAATGTTATAAATTCTGCAGAACATAATTTTCTGCTTTTTTTTAATATATTAATGCACATTGTTTATCTCTCTTTAATGCTGGCTTTCTGATATGTGGGAAATAGAACTTTGCAAGGCTATATTAGATTGCTAGATTAAATCTTATTTTTTTCTGGCTTTCTTATTTATAGGATGTGTACATGGCTTTACAAAGATTCTCTTTTAAAACTGAACACATTGAAGAGGCAATGAAAAATACACTTTTATATGGTGGTGATCTCCACTCTGCACTTGACTGGCTTTGTTTAAACCTTCCCAATGGTGAGTATGGTGACAGAAAATAGTTTTTGACAGAAGAGAAACAGGACCTGCTAAGCATTACTGCTTTGTAATAGTAATTAAATGTAATGTTTCTCCGAGACTAGTAGTCGCAACAGTGTGTTCTCTCCTAGATGGACAGCTGACTGGTTCTGGAATATTTTAGTGTATGAAGTCTTGTGGTCTTCCTATTCCTACACTTCGAGTTCTGTGGAAGTCCAACAGGCAAATATATCTATCTTACATAAATGCTGAAATGTGAATTTTATTTCCGTTTATGTTCTTCTAGTTGGCTCCCAACACAGTTTAAAATATTTTCCTGTAATTATTATTGATATTTTCAGTGATGTGTTTTGGTTTTTTTTTATTTTGAAGATGCTTTGCCTGAGGGCTTTAGCCAGCAATTCGAAGAACAGCAGCAAAAACCTAGAGCAAAATTTTGTCCTGCTGTGTCACAACGTGGAACGCCACCTCACTTAGGAGATAAGAAAAAGAAAGAAGATGGCCCGGAAACGAAGGTAATCTGAAAATCTAATCTGTAGTTACTTAGGGCCAGGGAAGAGAGAAGAAAACTTCCTAAAATACAGGAGTTGCATTGATTTCCAACACGTAGAAAGCTTATGAAAATGTTGTGAGATTAATAATTGTCACCTGCATTTTAATTTCAGTGAAATGGTAATTTAAAGGTATTTTCCCTGTGGAGTCTAGAAGGTTCTTCATAGTTCATTTTTGCCGTAAAGCACTGGGAATCTTATGAGATATAGATTAGGTATTAGGAAGAAATTCTTTTCTCTGAGGGTGATGAGGCACTGGAAGAGGTTCCCCAGAGAAACGGCTAATGCTCCGTACCTGGCAGTATTCAAGGACAGGTTGGATGCAGCTCTGAGCAACCTGGTCTACTGGAAGGTGTCCCAGCCTATAGCAGGGAGATTGGAATGAGATGATCTCTAAGGTCCCTCCCAGTGCAAGCCATTCTGTGATTCCATAGCTTAATTTATTAATTTTATCCTGTAATGGGTTTATTCTGTTTATGTACATGTGGCGCACTTGACAACTTATGAGAGTTTTTTCCTATGTACTGTCAGTGTTTTTATTTCTGTGGTTGTTAAATCTTAAACTAGAAAACAAAAAGATTCCCTGCAAATTATTTAATTGCTTACAGTAATTATAGTTGTTCTAGTGTTAAGATCTATTTAGGTGTTTAATTAGATATTCACCCTGGTTGGGAAAGCTTGGTCCCCTTTTTACGTGTTATATGTATATATATTTTATATATAAAACCTTAACAGTAGTTCCTGGGTGCTGGCAGAAAAAAACATTGCTTTCACATACTTTATCATTACTTTTAATTTCTGTTGCTCTTCTTAGGAAGTGAATGTGAGGAAAGAGAAAGACTTTACTATGAAGGAATGGATTTTGCAGTATGCTGAGCAACAGAGTGATGAAGAAAAGGATGAATCTGTGAAAGAGACAGATGAAGAAAAATTTGACCCAGTAAGATGGAGTAGTGCTTCTTGGAAGTCTTTCTAAAATCTGACATGTCTGATACTTCTGCATGTGGTGGTGGTGGTGGTTTTGACTGTTAGTTAAATAAAAACTCATTGTTTCCCCATTGCATAAGCTTGGTATAAAGGATAAACCCCCCTCACTTTATTATGAAGGTCATTGAAAGTGACAGGCATACCATATTCAGCTTGTGATTAATAATTCTGTTTGAAATAGAATGAGAGGTATCTACTTCTGTCTGCCAAGCTCTCAGAAACAAAAGAACAAGCAAGTATATCCAAGCAGGACAAAGACAAGCAAGGCCAGAAGGCGGCGCAAGAAAAAATAAGACGACTTCAGCAAGGTAGAGCTATGCAAGTTACCTGTGTTTTATTGTCTGGCCTACATGTTTGTTAGGCAGTTAAATCTTGGAGTCGGGTTGTATTGAAAATTATTTCATTATCTTTTATGCCACTCTGTGAAATGAAGGCTTTTCGGAATCTGTTACTTCTCAGTCAAATTCTGAAAAGTCAGTAACGTTTCACTGTTTCTGGTTTTGAGTACTCAATGTAAACTAATAGAGTTGTTTTTTAAACGGTGGGTGTAAGTTGTATTCTCTCTCTGACAGAAATGGCAGTACTTGAGGAACATCCAGTATTTAATCCAGCTATAAGGATTTCAGACCAACAGCAAACAGAAAAGAAAAAAACTCCCTCACCTCAACCTCAAGAAACCACTTTGAATTTGAGTTTGCTTGAAAAACCTGATGGTGCTGCAAAGGAAGACAAAGGTATGTTGGATGTCATTCAGTGCAAGCTTGAATCATACCACAAATTTCCAGAATTAGTTCTTGTTTTTCTAGGCTTGCAGTGCTGAGTGAACAAGCTCTGATCGTCGGAAGGGAAGGTGGACTACCATAGAACCAATTAACTTGGTTGAGTCCAGCCTATGACCAGCCACCACCATGCCCACTAGACCATGACAGTGGGTGCAAAGTCTAGTTGTTCCTTAAACAACTCCAAGGGATCGTGAATCTACCACCTCCTTGGGCAGCACAGTCCAATGTTTGACAACCCTTTCTGTGAATAAATCCCTTCTAATGTCTAGCCTGAGCCTCCCTGATACAGAATCAGGCTACGGTCCTCTTGACGTATCACTGGTTGCCTGGGAGAAGAGGCTGATCCCCAGCTGGTCACACACTCCTTTTAGGCATTTGTAGGGCATGACAAGGTCAACCTTGAGCTTCCTTTTCTCCAGGCTAAACACCCCCAGCTCCCTCAGCTGCTCCTCACAGCACTGGTGCTCCAGACCCTTCCCCAGCTCCGTTGCCCTTCTCTGCACTCACTCCACACCTCGGTGTCTTTCTTGCACTGAGGGCCCAGACCTGGACACAGCGCTCGAGGTGTGGCCTCACCAGTGCCCAGCACAGGGGGACAATCCCTGCCCTGCTCCTGCTGGCCACACCATTGCTGATCCAGGCCAGGGTGCCATTGCCCTTCTTGGCCCCTGGGCACACCCTGGCTCACGTTCAGCTGCTGGCACCAGCACCCCCAGGTCCTTTCCAGCCACTCTGCCCCAGCCTGTGGCACTGCCTGGGGCTGCTGTGACCCAAGGGCAGGACCCGGCCCTGGGCCTTGTTGAACCTCACACCATCGGCCTCAGCCCGTGGATCCAGCCTGGGCAGATCCCTCTGCAGAGCCTGCCTGCCCTCCAGCAGAGCAACACTGTCACTTGACTCAGTGTCATCTGCATACAATCTGTCTCACTGACCAAGCTGACTTTAAAAGGACATGTAATTGTTACAGCAGATTACATTGTCACGCTGCCATGTCTTAAAAATTAGATTTTTTTTTTTTTAGTTGTAGTTCTAGTAGCTGTTTCAGTTACACTCTGATCTTTTTAAACTATTTTTGTTTTAAATCTTTAAACTGTAAAATATTTTGTAATAACCAAACTTCAGTGAAACTTTAAAAATTATTGGGAGATCAAAGATAACAAAATAGTCATTAATTTTCTGACAGATACTTCTGTAGGAAAAGCAGAAGTTTTTGTCATGTATCAGCAATACCTGCATTTCTACAAAACATTTCAGAAAATTGTACTATCTAGTTAATATTTGAATAAAAGGTAAAAAATACTTCAAAGGAATGTAAAATAGATTTTAGGAGGCTTTAAAATGTACTTTTCTGCTCTTGCAGTGAAAAAAAGAGAGCCACTAGATATAAGAAATTTTGATTATAGTGCTCGAAGCTGGACTGGTAAATCTCCAAAGCAGTTTTTGATTGACTGGTGCAGAAAGAATTTTCCAAAGAGCCCAAATCCTGCTTTTGAAAAAATTCCTGTTGGAAAATATTGGAAATGTAGGTATGTACTTCCTGTAATCTTTACGTTTGCCTTTTGGCTAATATGATAACGAAAATTCTAGTCAATTTTCTCTTGTTGATAGAGATTTATATTAATATAGTGTTTAACCCAAACTCTTTTTCAGTCCATCAAGGAGGTATTTTACCCTGGATAGCTCTGCAAAAGTGCTGCTTGGCCTAGACAAGATCACAAAAATAAGGTTCTACTTAATGATCCCATAAAGCAGGGATAAGGGTTTTTTATTTGTGTGTACTGCTGAATGAAAGCTTAGTCTGAAGCAGCCCTGTGAGATAGGTTTGAACATATTAAATTGACGATGCAAGTTTATGAATACCAAAACCCTCCTGGAGATTATTTAAAGTGGAAGGTAAAAATTTGTATCAAAGATACTGCATTGTTTTGCCCATAAATTTATGGTATCTTACTTTTGAATTTCTTTTAGAAATCAAGTTTAAAATACAGAGGTGTAGAATATTACCATGTATGAATGAAGCAGACACAAAGTTCTAAATAAGCAATGTTTCTTGAAGGAACCAAGTAAAAGAGCCTTTTTCCTTGCTCAGGCTAAAAACTAATAACAGGCTGCCACCCCTGAGAATATGGGAAATTTGGCTGCTGCTTTGACTGCTGTTTATCTGTTAAACAGATGTTTGCATCTTAGTAGATCATTAAATGTCATCTTGATCTATCCTAAATAGTTAAAAGCACACAAACATTGAGTCCTTCTTCCAAAGCACCTAACCTTACTGCTAATCTGTATGTACATAAGTACTTCTGCCTTGAAGAAAGTGGAGGTGTTTGTGGAGAGGAAAAAGCCCCACAAAGTGACTACTGGAGTATTTGCCGAAAATGTTATGTTGCGTAGGTATTTTCTGTTTATAGCAAAAAATTGAGATAACTGTTCAAAATTTTTCTTTAAGGGTCAGGATTATCAAGTCATCAGATGATGTGATGGTAATGTGTCCTACAATTGTAACAGAAGACAGTATGCAAGCACAACATCTAGCTGCTACTTTGGCACTTTACCATTTAACCAAAGGACAAGTAAGTTTCTTAGCAGTATTATTGTTCTTGGTGTCAAACCTGCCTCTGCATTTTTTTGTTATAGTATATATATAAGTTCTAAAAATAGTTTCATGTAGTATTTCCCATTAAATTATTTGCTTCCATTACATATTTATCTGTTTTTATCTAATTTTGCATATGCTTTGCAGCATACAGAAACAATATTTTTTGGTAAAGCTATACTTTCAGTCTTGTAAAAACTGAAATCTAATTGAAGATGTATTGTTGACACTTATATTACTACTTTCATAGTTTCTGTATTTAGAATGGTTTCCTACTTGTTTTTTGTCATATCTTTAAACATAGGAGTTTGTTTACACATAAAATATAAGTGATTCTAAGTAGTACATAATGTAATTTTTTTCTGCTTTTTGCACGTGAAGTCAGTTCATCAGTTGCTGCCTCCTACCTACCGAGATGTCTGGCTAGAATGGAGGGATATCGAAAAGAAAAAGGAAGAGGAAAGCAAGATAGAAACCAACAAGCCACGGGATACCTTTATTGCTAAACTGTTAAACAAACTCAAACAGCAACAGCAGCTACAGTCTGAAAACCAGCCAAAACTGTTTGAGGGTCCTGAAGACTCCTGGGAAAACTTGGTTTCTGATGAGGACTTTAGCAGTCTCTCCCTTGAGACCTCAGATGCAGATAATTTGGAACCTTCAAGGATTTTGTTTAAGAAGCTGCAGAGTTCCTCTAGGTATCAGAGGCTTCTGAAGGAGAGACAGGAGTTACCTGTGTTTAAGCACAAATACTCAATTGTAGAAACTCTTAAAAAACATCGAGTAGTTGTTGTCGCTGGTGAAACAGGCAGTGGGAAGAGCACCCAGGTACCCCATTTCTTGTTAGAAGACTTGTTGCTAGATGAAGGATCAAAAAAATGTAACGTCGTTTGCACACAACCCCGAAGAATCTCAGCAGTGAGTCTGGCAACAAGGGTTTGTGAAGAGCTGGGCTGTGAATCAGGACCAGGAGGAAAAGTAAGAAGAGTCTTAATTCTTTTTCTTGTCTTGATTGAATACAAGGAGCTGGATTGTTTACAAAAAGTGAGAAGATTATTTCTCATACAACCAAACAATTAGATGTTATTTTCTCTTGAAAATTACTTCTTGGTATGTCGGGTGTTTCTTTTTGTCTTGTCACCTGAGAACCTGTAGGTGTGCGTGTGTGATTTCTAAAATCTTCGGAGGCTGGTGTAAAGCAAGAGTGTTTCATAGCTGGAATGGTCAAAGATTTCAGCAGATTGCCCAGGGAGTGTTGCATCACTATCACTAGGGATGAAGCAAAGTCCCCCTCAGTCCTCTGAGCAGTCCAGTATGGCCTTGAGTGAGGCCATGCTTTGAGAGAGGCCCTTTCCAACATCAGTTATTATGTTACTTGAAGAAAGCTAAATTCCTGTATTTGTTAAGGTAATTTGTGCAAAAATATTTCTGTAACTGTCAAAGAGTCCTAAAAACAACCCTAATTTTACCAGGGTTTTTGCCAGTGTATAAATTTAATGTATTTTTCCTTTCTTAACAAAGGAAAGTACTTGTATGGAAGTGTGGCAGTCATTCACTATACTACTTAATTAACATTTGTGTGGTGTCTGAATCTGCCAGCTACTAAATTTCATTTAATTTTGAATATTGTTAACTTGTATGTTATTTAAAGTTAATGTGTATTTTTAATTTATTTTTAAAGAATTCCCTGTGTGGATATCAAATTCGTATGGAATCAAGAACAGGAGAAGCCACCAGACTGCTATACTGTACAACTGGTGTCCTGCTTCGGAAACTTCAGGAAGATGGTCTCCTGTCAAGTATATCTCATGTTATAGTAGATGAGGTTATCAGTTCTTTACTATTCTGCAGAAATTACAGTTGTTCTGGTCCTTGACCTGTACTAAATTCTTGCTATAGATCTGTTTTTCTTATTCTAGGTACATGAAAGAAGCGTCCAGTCCGATTTCTTGCTAGTTATTTTGAGAGAGATCTTGCATAAGCGTTCAGACCTGCACCTGATTTTAATGAGCGCCACTGTAGACAGTGAGAAGTTTTCCAGCTATTTCTCACACTGTCCCATTTTAAGGATCTCAGGGAGGAGCTACCCAGTTGAGGTAGGCAGATGTTTATTTTGATTATGCAAGGCACTTGATATGTATGTGCGCAGTGTTTGCCTGGTTAATGTCTAGGCAATATATCCATATCACTTTTTTTTTAACCAGAAATACAGATCTTTAAGTATTTCAAGGACTTGTAGTTCTTTTTCTTTTATGAAAATATAAAATAGCTTTAGGGTTTTGGAGTACATAGCTGTATTATTTTTTGTGATGGATTTATTGGTTACAATCAGTCCATCAGTGACACTTTGGTTTTTCTCTGTTCAACCCTAGGTAGAAAGGAAAGTGTTGAAGAATTCCTCCCACACTGCCTGTAAATTTGTCACTGCACTTTTACATGTTTTTCTTATGCATGTTATATAGGCTATGGTAAAGGTTATGTTGTGATCAGGTGGTGAAGCCCATTAACAAATGTAGCAGCTCTAAGATTAGGTTTTCAAAAATCATGAAATGGTTTAAGTTGAAATTTGCAAGATTTATTACAATGTTAAAGATATGCCCTGTTCAACTTTGTTATGTAAGCTTTAAAATGTGAAAAAGGTTGCTGATTAGTTTTTGACATGCCTCATGTTTTCTTTGAATTTTCACTAAAGATTTTCCATGTTGAAGATGTAATTGAAGCAACTGGCTATGTTCTAGAGAAAGACTCAGAATATTGTCAGAAGTTCTTGGAGGAGGAGGAGGAAGTAACAATAAATGTTACTGGTAAAGGAGGAAGCACTGCAAAGCACCAGGTAAAACAGGCATTTTTAGTTTTGTCTTGGAACCTGTGGGGGTTTTTATTATTTAATAATTTTGATTTCTTTTAATTTAATGTGGTTGGATTGTAGAATATTAAATATTCTTTCTGTTTATAAAAACAGACACAATGGCACTCCAACTAATATTTATGAATGCTGCACCCTTTTGATTTTTGCTCCAGCTCTTGTATAGCTCTGGATCTATAAGCAGCAGGGAACCTTTTCTTCTTTTTTTTTTTTTTTTTTTTTTTTTTTTTTTTTTTTTTTTTTTTTTTTTTTTTTTTTTTTTTCCCTTTTCTTTCTTTTTCTTTTTTTTTTTTCTTTTTTTTTTCCCCCAGAGAATTCTCCTACATAGTGAACAACAGAAGAGACAAGGCCTTATCCTTCTTAGCTGAAAAACTCCCAAGATCCTCCAACTTGGCATGCCATATGAGATTAATTACATTATATTGTTGTATAGACCTCTTTAGTTTAACAGGTTATGGTTAATCCTTAGGCACTCTGCAGTGACAGCTCTATGTGCTTTTGGATCAAAACTCTTGATGGGGAAATTCTATCAGTGCCATCTGACTTTGGCAGCTTAGGCTGTTTCATCTAGACTGTTTATTTTGAGAAGATACCTGTCTGCCCCAACTTATTTTGTCAAACTTCGGAAAATCTAACCTGCTACAATCGAACACTTATGCCTATGTTAAAGAATAGTTTGGTATGCTGTGCTGATGGTTTTCCTTCAATACAGAAGGATATGTGGTGTCAAGCTCCCTTAAGTGTATTGAGTAACAATGAAATAGTTTACAATAGTGCCACTAGATTTAGAAACTAGGCTATGCATGTAAGATGTCTAAAAAAATTGAAATTTATGTCTCTGCTGCTAACTGTTCTTTTTTCCTGTTCCAAAACACTGCAGGAGTTGCCACCTAGTTAATTCTTAATTTTCATTGCAACCATTAGTTAAGAAAGGTGAGGTGAGGGAGGGGAAAAAGGTGAAACTAGTTTCTTACACCCCAAAGTAGGAGTTTTGAAAGAAGAGTATACATCTTGTTATCCCAGTTTGAACTGACACCAGTTGAATGCCAGATGTGGACCTGGGGCCTGTTTACCTCTTGGACAGACATTAATTTTTAGCTTTTTTAAAATCTGGAGTGTAACAGTTGTAGATGATACCTACACACATTATGTAGGTGATTGTGATTTAATCTAACTCACACAGGTTTTGGTGCGAAGTTAGCTAAATTTCTCTTATCCCAATCTTTCTTTCAAGAGAATGGCAAATTCACCTTTTGCTGTCCTGTGTTCTTCTAAAATACTAAAAATCTGATTTTTTTTTTTTTTCTGGTTACTCTTGTTTTTTAGGAGTATGTCCCAACCCAGTCTGGATCCGGTATCGATTTGGCTCCTTACTATGCAAAATATAGCAATCGTACACAGCAGGCTATCTTATATATGAACCCTTACAAGATCAACCTTGAACTTATTTTGGAATTGCTTGCATACTTAGGTACTTTTAGTCCGCTTCTCAAGAAGTTTATGTACTTGGGGTTGTTCTTTGGACCTGTTTTCATTCTTGTTGTTATGTAAAACCATTTGCAGTTCATGTTTTTTTTAACCATATGCTTGTATTATAATTTTTGCAGATAGAAGTCCTCAGTTCAAGAATATTGAAGGTGCTGTGCTGATCTTTTTACCAGGCCTTGCTCATATCCAACAGCTCTATGATCTCATTTCAACTGACAGAAGATTTAACTTGCATGACAGGTAATGAAGATATTTTTTTTAATGAAGTTGATAATACTCTAAGCTACAACCCAACAAACGTATTCATTAAGGTTTGCTCTTCTTTTAAAAGGCAAGTGAGAGTTATACCTCTGAGCTAATTGTACTACAAATGTACTTTTACTGCGATACAAATGTTCTTTTGCTACTATAATCTAAAAGTTGTACAACCAGAAATGACAGATACTTAAGAATGGTATGATAAATTTTCTTTTATTACTATTTTATTCTTCAACAAAATTACTTAATCAAAAGCACTTGACTACTTCTTTTCCGCTTCTTAGGGTATGGAAACTGCCATACCTGGGATACGGATTTCTGTGGCTTACTGTTTACATGGAAGTGACTACTTCCTGAGAAGAGCTCCAGAGCATCTGAATCTACCAAGAGAAATGGCCTAGGGCTGTAGTGACAGATAATTTCAAAGTTTATTTTTTGGGTAACTAAAAGTTAGCAATGCAATTGCGTAAAAGGCACAATTGCAATCAGATGCTAAATATTTGTTGATAGACTGAGATGTAAAGGTCTGGAGAGAAAATACCAGTCTCTGTGGCTGTCTCATATCTGAAGGCCTTTATTGCTCAAACTTAAAGTTGCATGTATTTGTAATGTCCTTGTCTTGGAAGCACAATTTAAAAAACTCAAGTTTAAGGACACCTAGCTCCCTTTATTGCTAGGCTGTTGCTGTAAAGTAATCAGCAGTTCTGCAGTACTACTATTTTTCCTGCATTTTTACTGAATAGGAGAACATCCCTATGAACTAATTAGGTTGGTTTTTTTACATATAGTAATAAAACAATGAAGCAGACATTCATACCTAATCACACGAAGTTTTACTCTTTCAATTGTCTATTCTAGTTGCTTTCTCCAAATGTTGTCATTATGCTGGTCTTATTTTTTTTACTCCATGTTATTTGTAAGTATATATTTATTATTATAATTTCTTGTTCTAGGCACAGGCTGATAGCTTTACATTCTGTTCTTTCCACACAAGATCAAGCAGCTGCATTTACAATACCTCCTCTTGGTGTTAGGAAGGTAATATTTACAAAGTTCACAACTGAAAAAAGAGATTTTCTGTGGGTGCAACTCTGAATTGTTACAATATCGTACAGAATTACACAACAACTAGAATTTCCTCTCTGCAAAGAAACAGTTCTGATTTGGTGGTCTGTAATTGCAAGGAGCTATGCTGTGAGAATCTTGACAGTATTGGACAAATTCTTAGACCTAAATCTTTTCATTATTACTTACCTGTATTTTAACTATTGTTAAGTAGTAGCTATGGCTTTTATCTAGGAAAAATACAGTTTTATTTACTGTCAAACTATGTAATTAAATGTTGATCAGTTTTGGCAGGTACTAGCCACTAATTTTGATGGATTATAAAACAAAATGTGAATGTGAAATTATTTCTTGATTTTTAATTTCTCTCCTTGGGGAAAACTAGATCATTTTCCAAGTCATATAGCTTTTATTTATTTGTCAGATTATTTAAGGAAACATTTCTGGGTAAAAAATTTTAACCAAACTTAACTCCATAATACTGATTTAAAGGTTGAAACCTGTTGGACTTTCCAGTTCTTCTATTTATCTCATATTATTCTTTCAGATTGTTTTGGCGACCAATATAGCAGAGACAGGTATCACAATTCCAGATGTTGTCTTTGTAATTGATACTGGAAGAACAAAAGAAAATAGGTAAGAGTTTGATTTTCACCAATCGTAATGTGATTAATATAAATATTTGGAACAAGAATTTTGTAGTATCCTCATGGAACTAGAGTTCTGGATGCAGAAATGTGCTGAGCTCATTTAAGTTTTGGGTAGAGGTTTGGGATGTGTATTTGAGTTTCAAATTATGAGAAGAGCAAGGAAAAGTTCATAGATAATGGATGTCATGTGTGGATAATTATGATAAAGAACTGTTTTTAAAATGAAGGAAGTATTTTTTTAATACTATCTCAGTTTTTAAAAGTTATATTTTGTTCACTTTAAATGTGAAAATCCCTACACCGTTTGTTAGAATGTTTCTGAATTGCCAGGGAGATGAAATAATAGAGCTTTCATTTTCCAGTTTTTGTACTTTCACTGGTGAGTTGTATTCAAGATTTTATAATATACAGTTCCTCCCAGATATGCTTGGTTTTCAAGACTAAATGTATTTTCAAATAATTGCTCATTAAATATATTGTCAATATGCTAGTGCTCAGGTTGTATATACATGAAAATTTTAATTCAGAAATCTGAATCTGCTTTACAATTTTTAAGGTACCATGAAAGCAGTCAGATGAGTTCCCTGGAAGAGACCTTTGTTAGTAAAGCTAGTGCTCTGCAGCGACAAGGAAGAGCTGGGCGTGTTAGGGATGGGTTCTGCTTCCGAATGTACACAAGAGACAGGTATTGTAAACTTAACAGAATTCTGTAAGTCGCATGCTGTCTTTTTTTTTCTGTGAAAAACCAAGAATTCTTGTTGAAATCCACATCATTTCACTTCATTCACAGAAAGATAAAAGTGGAAAAAACACTCAACCAAAACATGAATTTGAATATTGCATTTGTAAGGTGTTGCAATAATCTTTCACGCTTTTAATAAAAGTTAATTTTATTCTTAATGTTTCAATAATGTGGGTTTTTTAAAAAATACCATAATTAAAGGAAAAGTGCAGTACAAGGAATTGTAGAACATCTGTTTTTTACAGCACCTGCTTGGCTTACATCAAATATGTGCAAACCTTTCCTTCTGAACTTTGCAATTTTTATCAGACAAATCTGTAGGTTTATGAGGAGGTAATCTCTATGGATAAGAGATGGGGGCATTGCAGAATTCATTTCTGTTAGTGCAGTGGAATAACCTTTTTCCTGCTTCTGTAAAAGCCTGAAGCAACTTTCAGCTGAGAAACAAAGTCTTTTGATAGAACCAATGAATTCTGCCTTTTAGTCCCGCAAAAGACTCAGTTTGAAAGCATTTTACAGACTTGTTTTGAAAATTGGAGTTTTCTGCCTTTTTCTCTCTGACAAAAACTTGTTTTCCAAGCCACAACACGCTTTAATTCGAAGTACAAATTACTTACCCATGCTACTCCCTTCCTTGCTTCTCAAGAGAAAAACTGCAAAGAATGACCATGTGAAAACCAGATTTACAAGTTTACTTCAAAGATTTAGTTGAATATATATGTTTCTGTGTTTTTATGATGTTGCAGGTTTGAAAGTTTCATGGAATATTCTGTTCCAGAAATACTGCGTGTGCCTTTGGAGGAATTATGCCTTCATATTATGGTATGGTTTTTGGTTTTAGATTTGCTAATCTTGTGTGGTGGGTTAACTATTGCTGGATGCTGGGTGGCCCCAAAGCTCCTCTATTACTCTCCTCCTCAACTGGATGGGAGAGAAAATATAATGAAAGACTCATAGCAAGAGAGAGAAGGACACAGAGATGTCTCCCCAGTTACTGTCCGAGGCAAAACAGACTTGATTTGTGGAAATCAATTGAATTTTTAATCAGTTAGGTTAATGAGAAGTAAAAACCACCCCTCTTTCCTGGGCTTAACTTTATTTTCCAATTCCCTGCTTCCTATCCTTTATCAGCACAGGGGGATGGGGAATGGCAGTTCTGGTCAGTTTATCACACATTGGTTCTGCTGCTGCTTTCTCCTCAGAGGAAGGGAGGATTCCTTCCCCTGTGCCAGCTTGGGCTCCCTTCCACTGGAGACAGTCCTTTACAAGCTTCTGCAATGTGAATCCTTGCCGCAGGTTGCAGTTTTTCATGTCTGCTCCAGTATGTAGGATCCCCCCTCAGAGTGCTAAGTTATGCCAGCAAACCTGCTGCAGTGTGGGCTCCTCTCATCATGGTGCTACAGGTCCTGCCACGAGCCTGCTCCAGTGTGAGCTGTCCACGGGGTCACAGCCTCCTTCAGGCATCCACCTGCTTGAATGTGGGATCCACCACAGACCTCAATGAGCTGCAGCCCTCATCATGGGCTGCAGCTGCTGGAGAATCTCCTTCCCTACTTTCTTCACTGTTTTGTTTTTTTTTTCTTCGGAGTTGTTCTCACCTACTCTTCTCTGGCTGCAATTTTTTTCTGTGCAATAATTTATCCTGTGAGCATGACCACCATCACTGTTCAGCTTGGCCTTGGCCAGCAGCCAGTCTGCCCTGGAGCTACCTGGCATTGGCTGGCTGTAGGGGGAACTGCTCTCAGCTTCTCACCAAACTCACCCATTCAGCCCCTATTAGCTAAACCTGACCGCAAAAGCCTAATACGCCTTGTTAGCTAAAAATGCTACGCGTGCCTTTGAAGGAATTATGCTTCATGTTACTGCCTGTTTTGGAATTATTGACCCTAGTAGCTACAAATGTTTGTTACAACAGACCTGATCCAGTCCAATTACTTAGTGGGGCTTCTCACATAGATTGGGGGGTAACTCAGCACTTGATTGCTGTAAAATACGAGCATGCTGTTCAGTGAGAATAGTGTACTATATGATTCCTATTTGCCTCAGACTGACAATTTTAAACTCTGTTAAATAAGCTTTTAATTGATTTCTGTTTAAGGGAAAAATTCCATTACCTCTCACCATGTCTTAATTGAGTGGTATGTGCATGGGAAAACTAGCAACCTGGCAAATTAGCACTGAGCTGAACTGCATCCCATCAGGATTACGTATCCCCTGCTCATTAGTGATCACTGGTAACACACTTCTCTGAACAGTGATCATACCATATGAAGCCCTTCCAAACAATGAAGTTTTGTTAACCTAATGTGTGGCATGTCAGCCTTCTGGTAAGCAAGGTGCTTGTTTGGTAGGGAGGGAATGTGAACTTCTGATGCAGGATGAGCTTTCCAGTTTTCTGTGTAGCTGTTAGAGAATATTTTTATAATAATTTTTTATATTGAAATATGTGTCCCTTTACTTCACAGAAATGCAGTCTTGGCTCTCCTGAAGATTTTCTTTCCAGAGCATTAGATCCACCACAGCAACAAGTAATTGGTAATGCAATGAATCTGTTGAAGAAGATTGGTGCTTGTCAGTTAAACGAGCCCAAGCTGACTCCCTTGGGCCAGCACCTTGCAGCCCTTCCTGTTAATGTAAAGATTGGCAAAATGCTTATATTTGGTGCTATATTTGGCTGCTTGGATCCTGTGGTGAGTAAAAAAAAATAAATATATATTTTTTAAAGTATAAAAATTGTTCCTTTGCAATTAATCTGATTTCTTGTGATGTGGTATTTTGAAAATGTGATGCTAGTTAAAATGTTTGCTTTAGGATGAGGGCACCCAAACATCATGGAGGGAAATAATATAACTTTATGGCTGAACTCAAGGATCGTAAAGGTCTTTTCCAACTTAAAATGGTTCTGTGATTCTAAATTCCTAGGTACTCTCTACAGTGGATGATCAGGCTTGGTCTCCAGGTCTGTCCATGGTGATCCCAGGGAATCTGACATTTTAAGAAAATGTCTTCTTGAATGTGGGTTAGGCAGTCTAGATTACCCCACAGGTTGTGGCCAAGAACATAATCAAAGTTATTGCAAATGAATTGGTAGGTAATTTATTAAGACTCTGGCATAGTTTACATTTTCACCTAATCCATTTAATTCACTGCAAATTAGAAGAAAACATGAGTATGTTAGTTCCTGGAAAGTGAAAGTTAAATTTCTTCGTATCTCCTGTTAATGTGGTATAACCTAAAGCAGTTGATTATTCTGACTTCCATTGCACTGTCATTTGGCAAAACATTTCATGTGAGTTTTGAGATGTTTCTTAGGCTTGCATATAAGGCACTATGCAAGCAGTGGCTTTAACATAAGCAGGTGTTGAATTCTATATAGGAAATTCTTATGGTGCTGAGTTTTCCTTGAAACTTAGTAGAAGATAAAGTATAATTAAATATTATGTACTCTTCTTAGAGTACAAGAACTAGTGTTTCTCGGGTGCAAGAAACCAGGCAGGGAAGACAATTGATGGGTGTGAGTGGAGGCCTGCTGATTCAACTCAAGGGCAAAAAGCATATGCACAGCCAGTGTGGAAGCCAGGATAGGTGTTCTGGAAAGACTGTAGGATTGCAGTCCAGTTGCATAGGGATGTGGTGAGGAAGGCCATGGCAGAGATGGAGCTGAACAAGGCAAGAAACACAAAGACAAATAAGAAGGGGTTATACAGCTGTGTCAGCTAGAAAGGGAAGGTCAAAGAGAATGTATCCCAGCTGATGAACTGGTAACAACAGTGGACCAGGGAAAGGCTTACATATTTGTTTATCTGGACTTCTTGCAAAGCCTTTCCCATGGTCCCTCACCTAAACTGGAGAGAGATGGATTCAGAGGGTGAACTATTAGATGGATAAGAAGGTGGTTGTACAGTCCATCCTGAGGGTGATGGTTAATGGTTCAGAGACCTTGTGGACATCAGTGACAAGTGGTGCCCCCAGAGGTCTGTACTGGGACCAGAGTTTAGTATCTTCATCAGTGACATAGATGGAGAGGTTGAGTGCACCCTCAGCAAGTTTGCAAGCTGAGGGGTGCTGTTGACACATCTGAAGGATGGGATGCCATCAGGAGGGATCTGGAGAAGTGGGCAGATGTGGAGCTCACAAGACCAAGTGCTGGCGCTGTACCAGGGTTAGGACTGTCCCGGGTATCAACACAGGCTGGGCACGAACAGACCCAGAGCAGCCCTGCCCAGAAGGACCTGGGGGTGCTGCTGGGTGAGAGGCTGGACATGGCCCAGCCACAGCACTCACAGCCCAGAGAGCCAAACGTGTCCTGGGCATCCAGAGCAGTGTGGGCAGCAGGGGAGGGAGGCAATTCTGCCCCTCTGCTGTGCCTTCAGAAAAAGGCTAACTACTAACCTGTAGTGCTGTATCCATCTCTGGTAGCCCCAGCACAAGAGGCATGTGGAATGAGTCCTGCTGGAAAGAGTCCAGATGATCAGAGAGGATTGGAGTACCTCTCCTTTGAGGAGACTGAGAGAATTGGGATTGTTCAGCCTGGACAAAAGGCTCCAGCATGACCTAATGGCACCTTTTCAGTATCTGAAGGGTATTGAAGAGGAACTTATTAAAGGGGCATATGGTAACAGGACAAGAGGGAATGAGTTTGAACTGGAAGGATTTGGTTTGATTCAATATTAGGAAGAAGTTCTTTACTGTATGGGTGGTAAGGCACTGGAATGGGTTGCCCAGAGAAGTTGTGGATGTCCCATTGCTGGTAACGTTCAAGGCCAGATTGGGTGGGGCTTTGAGCAACCTGGTTTATTGGAAGGTGTCCCTGCCTATAGCAGGGGCTTGAAGCTAGATGATCTTTAAGGTGCCTTGCAACCCAAAGCTGTAATTCTAAGATAATGATTAAAGAAAACTTAAGGCTATTTGTTTTATAAACCTATGAGCTTATAACAAAATACTTCTAAGTGACGTGTACTTTATAATTGCAGGCAACTTTGGCTGCTGTTATGACAGAAAAATCCCCATTTACTACACCTATTGGTCGAAGAGATGAAGCAGATCTTGCAAAATCATCTTTGGCTGTGGCAGTTTCAGACCATATAACAATCTACAATGCTTACCTGGGGTAAGTGATAATTCTCCCATGCTCATAACTAGTAGCAGATAGGAAATAATGTGGTTATGTAAAGAATCCTTACAATCTATTAAATTGCTTTCACTTAAGTTTTTTTCTGTTCAGAATAACATTAGATTGCCAAGTACTGTAGCGCAAATGGATAGCTTGCTTAGTGTTTTGTTCTTCAGCTCCTTTTGACTATGCTTGCACACATACAGAAGTTTACTGTTGTCAGTTTATCCTAGTATTTAAAGCGTTTTGTTTGCTGGTTTTGGTATTTTGACCAGAATATTTTGTATTTGATAAATCACAAATGTATAAAGTTACATACAGTTTTTTTCTTCTTTAGGGTATTAACACGTGTCCAATTTTTGTTTTGACTGTCAAGACAGACAGAAATGTATGGGGTCTGAGAGTAAATCACCTTATATTTTTCTGTTAGTATCTGTCAAATCTATATTACAGACATGTTCTCTGGAGTGTCCTTAGACCAGTGGCATTTGTCTGCATTAATACAACTGTAATGGTCTTAATTTAATATAACCAGGTGGAAACACTAATTAATGTGGGGGTTTTAGTATTTATTCTCTTTCTGTGGGAGGGAGAGATTAGGAGAAAAAACAAAACAGGCTTGAGCTTAAAAATGAACAAAAGTTGTTTTATTAACACACACTAAAAGAATGAAAAAAAAAGTTGAGGGAAAAAAACCCCTAAACTAAAACAGAATGACGCTTTAAAACACACTTCTCTCCTTTTACAAACTATTAACTTTCTAACAACATAAAAAGACACAATTTGAGATTTTCAGTCAGTTTCACTGTTTAGACATAATCACTCATTACTTTAGGAGAAGAATCTCTCTAAGGCATTTTTTATGAAGATATTTGTCATAAGACAAAATAGTCCAGTGCTCCCAATGTCACACATCTGCTGCTGCCTGGAGTTTTCACAGACTGTGGTGTTTTATCAGCAAAGCTTCTCAGTGTATTTGGGGTACTATTTACAAATACTTCTTCTGATCTAAAATCGTGTTTGTCTCAAAGGCTGTGACCTCCTTTTAACCCTGGAGTGGGGGCTTTATTTAAAGTTCCCAAATAAATCTTGATTACATCAGTCCTCAATTTGGATTAGAATAGCATTGTACTCAACAACACTAAGATGCTACAAAGAACAATCCATTTCTCCATAGTTTACCTTAGAGAAGTCGGGTTAAGAATGTCCACTTCTTCAGTCCTATTCCAATATTATCAGTTCTTTCACTTCTAATCTAACTGACTTCCTTTGGTGTCTGTTCCACATACCTTCTGTTTTCTTTCTTCTTTCTCTCAAGGAAGAGCTGTGCTTTAAAAGTTCCGTGTTGCTTGGAAAGAGTTAAATCTGCCTGGGCCTGCAAAGGCCACGTGCCCTAGCCGGGCTGCCTGAGGCTGAAGGAAATACAAAGCTGTGCTGGTGGAGGAAGTTGGTAGATGTCCTTTTTTCCACCCCTCGGTCTCATCCAGGGTGGCTCAACTCAGAGTTGTTACGGAGCTGCAGGCTTGCTTTCTCCGCTGCCAGCGGTGATTACGCTGGGCCATGTTCTGGCCCCTTGTGCCGCGGTCTGAGCTCACGGCCCCGCACTGCCCAGCTGCAGCCGCCTCTCTCCTCTGCCGCAGCAGGGAAAGGGGCTCAGCCGGCCCCGGCTCTCTCCGTGCGGGCAGCAGCCCCCAGAGCCCCGGCCCGGCCCGGCCGCACAGAGGGGCAGCAGGGCCTGACACAGGCCAGCCGCTGCCCACGATGTTACCTCATGGCTGATTCCTAAGCGAAGGGGGAGCGATCAGCGGCAGATTAGTTTTAAATGTCCTTTCCAAAGTCACATTGACATTTCCCATTGGTCAACCCAGCTGCCAATACCCCGGCCAGCTTTTTGATAGGTCCCTGTCCTCCCATCCCTAAACCACTTCATGGTCATGGCAGGTAAAAACATTTCACATTTCTCTGTAACCAGAAAACAAAATTGTGCCAACCCATGATAACAACTTATTTTAGAGTGGAGAATGCTTACCAAAATACATTCTTTTTTAGTTTAGTGCCTCTTCTGTTGTTACAGTCTTGATGGCTTTCTTCTTGCTGTAATAAGACACTGTTTTCTTCCTTAGGTGGAAAAGGGCTCGACAGGAAGGGGGGTATCGTGCTGAAATGACTTACTGCAGAAGGAATTTCCTTAATAGAACTTCACTGTTAACTCTGGAGGTATAACATATCATCATGTTCTCCACTCATAAGTTATTTGTTAAAATTTCCCTCTGAAAATGTCATTCCCTTTCAAAGATACCACAGTTACTATTTCAAGTGGAATTTTAGAGACTGATGAAATGCACATGCTCAATCAAGGTAGCTGTGTCTGTATTTAAGTTTTGATACGCACACTTTGTTAAATGGCTTTGTAGTCACTACCACTGGAGAAGCTAGGCCTTACTTTCATCAGAGAATCAAAACTTAATGAATTAAAGTATTTGTATTATTCTTGTTATCAAACATGTCTGTTAACAATTAATTTGAAAGATGAGCCACATATATATGTGAATGGCCTCTTATTTTTGGTGAAAAAACGTTTTAATTGATATTTCCTTTTAAGTTTGGGTGACTGAGTGCTTCTAAGCAGAACTGGATCTTTGATGCAAATGTATCTTTACATTTTAGTTGCCGGTAGAGATTTAGTATTTGCAGCATATATATTTCCATATGTCTAATCCTATATTCCATGTATCAGATTATGTTATAAATAATGTTTTTCTCATAGAAATAGCTAGGCTGCAGAAAAATAGAACTGGTTATTCTAGTAAGGGACTTTCCCCTGGAGAGCATGAATAATTCTGATGAAGTGTCATTTGCTGCTGCTGAAGTGGAGTATGTAACGTTTTAAATTCAAAACTTTACTGATACCATCTTTGTTTCAGGATGTGAAGCAAGAACTCATAAGGGTGGTCAGGGCGGCAGGGTTCACAGCACCTTCAACACAGTGTGGATCGGATGTAAATGGAGCCACACAAGCCCTGTCTCTCAGTGAAATAGCTCTTCTTAAAGCTGTGTTGACTGCGGGGCTGTATGACAACGTCGGAAAAATACTATACACAAAGTCTGTGGATATTACAGAGAAACTGGCTTGCACTGTAGAAACTGCTCAGGGTAAAGCACAAGTTCATCCCTCTTCTGTAAATCGAGACTTGCAGACATATGGATGGCTGCTTTACCAGGAGAAGGTAAGTTGAAGATAGTGAGTGTAGCTTGTGTAAAGGTGGAGTTCTGCCTCTAATACACGTCAAACTAGTGTATGTTATTTAATATCTAATTGCTTTATCTTAAGGGTCTCTTATTATCTAATGATCCTAAAGTCCGTAAAAGTGAGTCAACTGAGTGCGGAAGAAAAAGAAGGTGAAGTAGAAGATCATGAACAAATCTGTTAATGGTGAAACGGGTAGCTATAAATTGAAGGAATTTTCTGTGTATCATTTAACTTAATAGTTTAATTGATTTTTTAAAATACAGTCTTGCTGATTTTAGTAACACTTTTACACAGTAATATGTAGTAGTAATTTTTCAAAGTCTGGTTTGTTACTGTTTTAAAGTTTTGAAACTTGGTACTGACATATCCCAGTAATAAAATAACCAATTCTGCAATGAACTGCTGAACTTCCTAAGTAAATTGCGTGGGTTTTGGGGGGGTTTTTTTGGTGTGTTGTGGTGTTTGGGGTTTTTTTTCTTTTTTTTTCTTTTTTCTTTTTTTTTGCCTTTTCTTTTGCCTTTTTTTTTTTTCCTTCACTTCTTTCACCTTCAATAGAAGGTCTTGTCAGCTATTTGCTAAATTCAAGTGTTTGTATTTAGTTATACTTCTGGTACAACAAAAGTCTTACAGCAATTGCTTAATGGCCAAATTTACTGTAGAGAAGCAGGAAATATTAGACTTTTTAATGTATATAAAGTGATAGTATTTTTTGAGAGTTGAAAATATTTCCCGACCCCCAAGAACATCCGAGTGTAATGACAAGACAGCAGCTAATGTAGGTAAGTTATTCCATGAACAGTGGGGCAAACAAAGCCTGCACTTTTTTGTGAAGATGCACTCTTCTTATGTCCATTCTCCCCACTACAACTCATTGCACCCCATTTTGTCTTTGAGATGTTCCAAAGCCAGAAGCAGCACATGCTGAGCCCCATAGTTCATGCAGTGTATGCATCTCTGTGTACCACATTTATGCATGTGCATATGTGAATGTAGACAAACTGATAAAACAGCTGCTCCCAAGGAGAGTGTATAATTAATGAGCTTTGCCTACCTTATGCTTCAGTAGTGTTTTTACATTTTGTGTTGCTTCTGTGAACACCTCTAGGTTAACATTATCTCTTCATTTGAGCTTTAAGGGGGTAACTGGCTTTAGATAACTTGTAGCATATAAGCCTGTCACTTAGAGTTGCATTATTTTATGTTGTGGAAGGCATACAAATAGCTATTGATTGTGTGCAATAACTGTTTTGGTCACATCTTGAAAAGGGGGAAAAAAGTGTAATTTTTGCCTGTAGAAGTGTCAATCAAATTTAGTGTTATGGATGTTACATGGTTTGGTATTTTTTGTTGCTGTTTTTAATTGTTTGTGTTTGTTTATATGCAGGTGAGGTATGCCAAGGTGTATTTGAGAGAAACTACTTTAATATCCCCCTTTCCCATTTTGCTTTTTGGTGGGGATATAGAAGTCCAGCATCGCGAGCGTCTCCTGACAGTTGATGGTTGGATCCATTTTCAGGTGCATTGTAGTAATAACTAAACTACCTTTTGTGATTCCATGAGCTTTTGTATTACATAGTTAATGTATTAACTTGATTCAGACCACTGTGTATGGGAGATGGAGACAAGAGGGAGAAAAGGGGGAGAAAATTGAAGATAACGATGGGAGATTTTATATACATGTAATGAAATCATAAAAATTCTCACTCAAAAGAGTAGACTTGATGTGTGTGGTTTGCAACAAATCAGTCCCCTGTCTCTTTAGGAAGTGTTCTTTCAGAAAAGGTATTGAAAATGGATGCAGAGTAAACCTTTTTTTATAGCGCTTGTACTGAAGGCAGAGTGTACTATTTTTATAGGACCCTTTCCTACAATTTTATAATCTTGTAACTACTTTTTTATCTTTAGCACACTATTGTATATACTGTTCTGTAGTGCAGACAGAATTGTTTGAAAAAGGAAAAAAGTCCAAATTGTAAAGTAGCTGCTTACTTGGGTTTGGAGTATTTGGTTTTCTTGATTCGGTTTTTTCCTTTCTGCATGTCTAAGTTTTATTTGGAAACTGGAAAACTGAGAGTACTTTCCTAGCATATTTTTGCAGACAAAATAGTTGTCATGAAAAGATCCTCTGTAAATTCTCTCTGTCGCTATCCTGGCAGCTATGTGGTTACAATATTCTGTGCTCCCTCTTGCTCTGGGCCTTGTGCTGCTCTCAAAGACATCTGTAAGCAACAAAACAATTTTTTGCAGTCTGATGATCTAAGGAAGCATTCATCTAATTCAGTTAACTGCTTATCATGAACAGGGAATTTTAAAAAGCAAGTCCCTTGTGGGTTTGTTGGAAATTTTTTTTCTTCTGGTCCTTGGATGGCCACAGTTGTGCAGTTGCTGGGCTAATCACGTCTTACAGAGTGTTTCAGAATTTCCACTTTTCTGCTGAGACACTGAGCAGAATACATTGCATTTTGTGCTTCTGCCATAGAACTTACTTGTTCTACCACAGGCAGCATATAAATGAAATAAAGATTGAAATAAGGAGGAAAGGATAAAATTAAGTATTTTTGGGAGACAGTTCAGTTTTAGGTATCCAAATTCCTAGTGAGATTTAGGAAAGGCTTGTGATTGCTTTGTCAGAAGGATTGGCAGGTCTCCCAAGAGGCAAATGTGTAGCTCTTTTATTTCAGGTATAAATGTAATTTGAACTTTGTTACCTTGAGGGGGAAAAGGCAATTAACTGGGTAGCTTATTGGCAAGCTGATGATTTCCCCTTATGCTGGTTGTGTGGGAACACATTCTAAGTTACCCTTCCAAGCTGCTCTTCTTCAGACTTTGATACTACAATCATCTGGTGCCTAAAGCTAAGGCATAATATAAGCCCAGTCATTTCATGACTTCTCCCTGTCCATCATGATTATCATTACCATTAAAATCACGTATGTGCATCATGTTTGCATGAACCTTGTTATAAACTTCTGGTTTTATGTAGGGTAATATTTTGATCTGTATTTTTGTGTGAAATGTCTGATAGTGCAAATGTTTGTCTTTTCTTTATAGGCTCCTGTTAAGATAGCAGTGATTTTCAAACAGCTGAGAGTGCTTATTGAGTCTGTTTTGAAGAAGAAACTTGAAAATCCCAAAATGTCACTTGAAGGTAGCTTATTGCTGGCGTTACTGTTTGTTAAGTGGACCTTTTAGCAAATCTGAGGAATCATTAGTACACTGAAGCCTCACACAGCAGCATGTGTGACATGAAAGTTCCAGTAAGAGGTGTCCAGAAAGTCATTATTAACCTGGCATATGTGGCTCACCTCAGATGTACAAAGACCTGCACAACAGCTGTTTTAAAGATATCCCTGGTAACAACATTCAAGGTAGTGGTAGTAATGGTGAGGCATGCATCTTAAAATAGAATTGAGATTGTGTGTGGAGAGTCCTAGGCATGGATAACTTACCAGTGTTACGCAAGCTGTGTCAAAATCTAGGTTAATCAATGGCATGTTGGTTCCCAAAAGTAAGGGATAGCGGAGCACAATTTAAAATTTGGACCCTGGATATTCAGGAGCATATTGTAGGTGGGGAAGAAAGGGAGTTCCTATATGCTGATGTATCTATAGTTAACCCACAACTTTCCCAGTCTCTTTTGTGGAGTACTGAAATGGTCATCGGTAGTTCATTGAATAATTTTATCATGATGTAAATTTTGATGTTTGTCCTTTTCCTTGCCAAATGGTAACCAGTTGTTTTGCTTTTGATGCTGGCATAGCTGAAAACATTAAAAATTTTAGTTGCTGAGAGCTAGACTTCTCTTACAATTTTTGGCGTTTTGGGAATCCGTTTTTAAGCTTGCTGTTTTTCACACACTGTGGTTTTTTTTCTTTTCCAGATGACAAGGTCTTACACATCATCAAAGAGCTGATAAAAACAGAAAATGGTAACTGAAATCAGAAATCAGTAACGAATCAGAGCTTCAGTGATTGCAGGGGAAATTAATACACTCCAACGTTAATTGGAAGTATTTAAATTCTTGGTGTGGTTGATACCAGCCACAATGGGGATAGATCGCATCATTTTGCATAGGATTAGCCTTTATCAGTTTAAAGATGAAGATTGAATATGTTTAGCCTTTACAGTATATTTGGTGCCATTTGTCTTGACTGTATGAATAATAACTGCAAGCAGTTTCGTTTCAAAAACGAAATTGCTATGAACAATTCCTGTTTTTTAGTTCAATGTGCTAATCATGCCATCAGTACAGTGTGTACAGATGATTGAAGATTCAGTCCTGAATCTCAGCTGAGAATTCCATGTGTGCAAACAGAAGACAAGTGTTTCTCATATGGGTTTCCTATATGGCTTTTTTCCTTTGGCGGTATTAATTTACAGTATATACAGAGAAGTCTTAATTTTTCTGTATGATTTACATTGAGAAGATGCTCTATAAGCATCAATAAGATGATAGTATGGACTGCTGTGAATGAGTGCTCAGCAAGACATGTGCTGACCAGTAGCTCCTCCCAAAGAGGATGTGCCTCTTCTCACAGTTGTTCCTCCCTGTTTACCCTGATCCTTGCAACTCCTGCAACTGTAGTTGCTGTCCCTTTTTTTGTATGTTAAATTTTGCATAGCTTTGCAAGCCCTCTTCAAGAGATGATCATGTGTTTTTTTCCCACTCATTGATCAAAATTCACATTGACCCTCTTCAAGTAAATATCAGAGAAGCTCCAAATGGAAACTTCCAGTGGCAGTTCTCTCCTACCCTACTTGCTCACAATGACTGGATGTCTGTGTGATCCCTTTTTTTCCTGTTTCTTTAATACTTAATTATATTTAAATGAGTAGCTTAATGAATCAGATGGTCTCACATTTTACCTATCCACACTATATCTAATTATGAAGTGCAATTTTAGATTGCCAACTCAACTTTCAAGAATAAGGAATATATTGGTGGGGTGGATTTGCCATTTAATAGTTGCAGTTAAATAGAAACTGGCTTTACAGACAGAAGCACAGTGTAGATGACAACTTCTGTTTAATCAGAAGAATAAAGATTTTATACAGTAGAGGTTAATCATATACAAAAAGGGCTCTGAGGAAACTTGAGTGCGTAAAAATGCAAGATATATGGAGCCTATCCAGTTAGATTATCACAGTGGAACTGGTATTGCTGTCCAGCTTGTGCACATTAGATTTCACTCAGTTTTGGAGGAGGAAAGCTGTTTGCTAACAGCTCTGAAGGAGCAGGGATCACATCTGTTATTCCTTTATGCATTACGATAATCTAGTGGTTGTCCTGATTTCATAGGAGACAGGAAGTGACTTTTGGGGGTTTTTTATGATGCCATTTAGGCAAGGAAACATTTGGACAGGAAGTTTTGGTCTTAGGCTTTAAGACCTCAACTTTGCCTTCAGGATTGCCGCACTGAAACCAAAACGTGCAAATTTTATTCATTGAAGATATAAACTAAATCCATACCCTAAACAAATTTCCTAGGTTTTGTTTTGGTTGAGATATTTTATTTGTGTCTTTGGGAAACACAAATTAGAAAAACGTCTCAGTAATTCAGTAACTAGCAAGCTCCTCTTTCTTTTGGGTTTGAATTTTTCAAATTAGGTGTTGGTCTTAAATGGTTAGAGCCTAGGGAAAGTGTGAATTGTGTTTTGAGTTCTTCTCCCTTACTCAACTGTGATGAATAAGAGGGGTTTTTTCCATTTATAGGTGGTAATGTTGAAATTCAGAGTTATTCTTTGTGTTTCTGTAGCATGCTCTGCTTTGTAATCTTTTAAATAAATAACTGAAATAAATTAAGGGGATATATTGTAATAACTGGGAAATTGCACGATCTTCTGCGTGAGCAACAGTTTTTTGCAAAACAGATTAAGGAGGTCACACTGTGGTGTACAGATAAGCACAGTTATCTTTAAAAAAAAAAAAAGATGCTATGTTGGCTTTCTCCTTCTGCAGTAGACATGAGCAGCTTTTGTGCCTGTACTCTTTTGGGTGGATGAATTTTCTCTTTTGCTCTATTTATTTAATAAAGACTTGTGTTAACACCTTTGTGTTACTTTTCTCAAAGCATTTGTCATACACAAGAGCACTCAGCATCTCTGGATCTTTGTCACCATAATCTCAGCTGTAGTCTGCAGTGTGTTATTTTCTTTTCTTTAAAGGCAGCGTGTTCTCCTGCTCTCTGTCCTCAGCTTGGAGAGGAGTTCCTGCTCCTGCTATTCACGTTGTAGAATTCCCACGTCCTCCCTGTTTTGCTTCTATATCATGGGCTTTGAAGCTCGTTTCCCACTGGCATCTTTCTTAGTGCTTAACCCTAAAAAGAGGTTTTCTTTCTCCAGGTCTTTCCACATCTATAACACACTATAAATGTGTGGTTGGAGTGCAGGTTTGATTTTCCTGTGTTCAGCTGTTCAAAATAGTGCTCCATTACAAAAATGGAAGGGTATCTGAGACCTGTACTCCCCCAGTAGCTCCAGCATTCCTGGTTATCTCTCCTGGTGTATTTGTGCTGTTTCTAGTGACCTGCACTGTGTTACTTGTGGGGAGTGATGGGTAGCTGTTAAAGCCTGCGAGGTTCCGAGTTGAATTGCTCGGAGCTGGAGCGATGCAGCAGCTTCAGGTGGCCGCATTCCTGAGTTTACAGCACTGCTGTCCGGTTTGCTCTCCCTGCCGTGCGAGAGCGAGGAGCCCGTGGTGGGCGGGTCACGGTTCCACGGTGCCTCCACCACAGCCTTCTGGCCCGAGGGCAGGCGCCCAGAGAAGAGACAGACGTTTCGGTGGCTCGGATTTTGTTTTGGAGACGGTGGTCCCCTAAGCGCTCAGACGACCTCCCCAGAACGGGCGGGGCGGGGTGTCCGGGAGGCGGGCGGTGACGGCTTCGGCGGCTACCACGCCGCTCAAATAGCCAGCGCCGCGGCCGGAGCTGAGCTGCCGCGGCCGGAGCTGAGCTGCCGCGGCCGCCCAGCCCATGGTGACGGCGGCGAGCGGGCGGTGCGGCGGCACTCCGGAGCGTCGGGGGCCCGGCGGCTCCCCTGGGGGCTGCCCGCGGCGCCCGGCACGGCGGCGGCGCCAGGGGACGGCGGCGGCGGCGGGGGGGGAGCGCGCAGGAGCTGCAGGCTTTCCGCGACTACGGCGAGAGCTGGTACCGCTCCCGCAAGGGGCTGGAGAGCCGCTTCCAGCCGCGGGAGCCGCTCGCCCGACAGCCGCAGGTAGAGGCAGCGGGGCTGGCGGCGGGGAGCGGGCGGGGGAGGCCGGGGTCGGCCCCATCTGATGCCCGCTGCCGGTGCCCTAGGTGACGGCAGAGGCGCGCTGCAAGCTGGTCAGCTGGCTCATCCCCGTGCACCGGCATTTCGGGCTCTCTTTGGAGGCACTCTGCTTGGCCGTCAACATCCTCGACCGCTTTCTCGCCACCACCCCCGTGGCCGCCGACTGCTTCCAGCTCCTGGGGGTAACAGCTCTGCTCATCGCCTGCAAACAGGTAGGACGGCCCCGGGGCCCGGCTGCCCCGCCGCCAGGGTCTCTGCACCGCCGAGACCAGCCTGAGGGGGCCACAGACCTGCCGGGCTCCGCGCCAGCTGCCCTCCGCTGCTTCCCGGCGGCATCGTCCTCACTCCTGTCCCCGCTCGCAGGTGGAAGTGCACCCTCCTAGCGTGAAAGAGCTCCTCGCCCTCTGCTGCGACGCCTTTACCCGCCAGCAGCTCCGCAACCTGGAGTGCATCGTCCTGCATCGCCTGGACTTCGACCTAGCAGCGCCCACCGTCAGCTTCTTCCTGGAGCACTTCAGCCAGGTGCGGCTGGAGGCTCGGGGAGCCGACGCTGGGGAGGCGGCGGACGCCCGGAGCCTGGCGGCGGGTGTCACGGAACTGAGCCTGGCTGACTATGCCTTCACCAAATACGCGCCCTCTCTGCTGGCCGCCAGCAGCCTGGGGCTGGCGGACCGGCTCCTGAGCCACCGCAGCCCCCTGGACCTGCGAGTGAGCGGCTACCCGGAGGAGCTCCTGCGGGACTGCATGGACCAGCTTCAGCTCCTGGTGTCTCTGAACGGGCGGTCTTTGTCTCTCCTCCTGCCCTCGGAAGTGGCCCAGAAGTGCCCCTGGCTCTGGGGTGACCGCTGACAGCAGGTGGTGGTGGCGACGGCTCTGGCTCGGAGTTCGTGCTCCACTGTCAGTGCAGTCTGATCCGCTATGCTTCGGTGTGATTGGAGCTTAAAAATTAGACGGCGTCTTGCAAACTACTTTATGTGTCATGTCATATGCACTGTCCCTTTGCTGTATTTTTTTAAGTCCAGCATGTAAATAATTTACTGAATCTCTCATCCTGTGTTATTTAATTGAGGAGTGGTTCATAAAGATAACAGTGTAAGGACCAACTGAAGGTTGAGTAAACGCTTTTTTCTTGTTACCTCTGTACATTTACTTGCTGGCAGTATGGGGATGCTGCTGGGAGAGGAAACACATCGGCACATAACCAATTCACCCCGCCAGTTAACTCAATCCCCCAGAAATAAAGATGCCCAGTAGTGTCATTTCCCATGACGCCTATATTACTTGGGTCAAAATTACAAGATCTTATACATCTTAAGTTGTAAGATACCAATATAACCTGAATTATAAATTTCTGTACAATGTAATAGTTAATATATGGTTAACTAGTTGCTTTATGCTTAATAAATGGAAATTCTCCAGGTAAATAATTTCAAAAATAGACAAATACAGCTACATTGGGAAGCAGCAGGATGTACAAATGAGTAATTCACAAATGTAAGGCAAATTAGCCTCAAAATTAAGAATTTAGACCAGTTAGATCCAGAAAGACCAAGGAGGACCGTAACTCTGCATGGTCCAAAGACAAAGTTGAAAAGTTCAGATGTGAGGTGGACCTTGAGCCCTCATTGAAGAAGGCCCCCAAGATCACCTAAACTGGGGAAGCACAAGCCCAGTACAGAACAATATATAACCATGTGATAACATCAAGTAAATCAGTTCCGGTACATATATGATGATGTTATAATGACATAGCAATATTAAGCAATACTTACTGTATAAATAATCCACAGCACTTGACAAGGGTGGATGAGTTAGGTGGAGAAAGTCCCCTCACCTCCAGTGCTGCCAATAAACAAATACCAGCTCTATAGACACCAGTCTGGGGACGGTTTATTTCTGGCTATTGAGCATCACCCGTTTCAAAATGCACCCGTTGTCTTGGTCGTGGCCCGGGGAAAAAAGAAAAAGAAAAAGAAAAAAAAGAAAAAGAAAAAGAAAAAAAAGAAAAAGAAAAAAAAAATTAGATGAGCTGACATAAGTGTAGGAAAACAGAGAGCGGAATAATAACAGCTGGGTTTGTTGTTTATTTAGGTTTCCAGCAGGTCTATAATCCAGATGCACTCTCCTGAGCAGATTGACACATTCGAGGGCAGAAAACAGTCAGTGTTGTAAAGTATTTAATTTTCTTCATTTGTGTCTGTGCACAAAAGTGGTGTTAAGACACCTAGAGCTGCCTAGGGAGCGCGCACCTTTCAGCGCAGGGGGGACCCGGACGCCGGGCGGCGCTCCAAGTCCTACCTGCCGTCAGGTGCCGAGGCAGAACGAGCAAACCTTGTCCACTTTGCTGTTACAGGAAATGCCCACCGCAGGCAAATAAGGGCCAGCTCATCCTCCGCCAACCCCGCCAGTGATTTCAGCAGGACTTGCCGTAGCAGCGGGTGGGACCCTCTGCCAGTGCTGGAATCGGTACCCTCAAGGTGCCATGGGCGGGTTTTTTTCTCCGACATAACACATCCCCGTCTCCCGTCCCCCGTGGCTTTCAACGCAGACGGCCCCTACCCCTGTAACATCGGTATCGAGGCTGGCCCAGCCCCCAAGCTGACGCCCGCGGTGCCCGGCAGAGACCTGCGGGGGTGAGGCGCTGGGGGGGGGACGGCCGTGGCCCTCGAGTTTCCCTCCGGAGCAGCCGCCTCGGCGCGCCCAGGCTCGGCGGGCGCGGGGAAAGGGCTGGGCGGGCGCGGGAGGCGGCGGCGCGGCCCGGGGCGGCGGCGGGAGGTTTCGGCGCCCCGGAGGAGTGAAGGCGGGCGGGCAGCCCCCGCCATGGCCGCAGCCCCCCGCGCCCCTGCTCGCGGGGCGGCGCCGAGCGGGACGCGGGGCGGAGGGCGCGCCGGAGCTGGAGCAGCGGCAGGGGCCGGGGCCGCGGCGCCGGCATGGAGCAGGTCGGCCGCCGCCGAGCCTTCGGCAGCATCTGCCCCAACACGGTCCAGGGCGCGCCCGCCCGCCTAGCCAAGAAGCCGGCCCGGCCCGGCGGGGACACGGCGTGTATGCCTCCGGCCGCCCGGAGCCCCCGGGCTCCCCCGCCCCGTGCCCGCCGCAGCGGCGCCTCGCCGGCCCCCGCCGCTCCCGCCCTCGGTGAGTCAGCCCGCGGCGGACAGCCTTTACCCCCCGGGCGTGTATCCCTCCCCGTTCCTCCTTCTGCGCCCTTCTGGTGTCCCCCACCGTGCTGCTCAGCCTTACATCCCCCGGCCGTGGCACCCCCACCTTACCCTCCACCGCGCTCCCCCGGCCATGACCCCTCTCCATGATCCACACGGTATCCCCCCTGGGGCCTTCGCGCCCTGTTTCCCAGCCCTGCATTCCCTGGCCACGCTCATAGATGTCCCTCAGCCGTGCTCCTCATTTTGCCGCGCCCCGCTGGCTATGTCCACCCCTGCCTGCGCTACTCACCTTTGTCTCTGACTGTCCTCAGTGCTCAGCACCATCAACTGGCAGGATTTGGCAGCCTCTGCCCCCGTTCTTCCCACCACCCCAGCTTGCCCTGTGACCCTGCAGCAGGTAAACCTACTGTTCAGACCAGCCTAGGCTGCGCTTGGCTCCTGGAGGGGTAGCGCTCTCAAGCAGATGGGTGCTGGCAAACTCCCCTAGCCTCAGGTTTCCCACCTGCAAAATGGGCACATCACAAGACAGCATCTTGTCCCGTGTGTCAGATGGGTTAGTGGCAAGTGGCAAGGGGTTGGTGGTTGGGGGCGCTGGAACTGTGGCAAGGTGCTGAGCACAGGCAGCAGACACTGCTGAAACAGTATGAGCAGTAGTGGGGGCAGATCCAAGCCCTGGACCCTGCTCACTGGATCATTGCCTTCACCTCTGCCAGGGTCCTGGCTTCCAGGATGGGCCGGAGTTTGATTTCCAGGAATTCAGAGATACCATCGGTGATTTTATATCTGGCAAGTAGATATTTTTCCTTACCTGAGCCAAATGTACCTGCGTGTGCACAACTGCAGTAGTTCTGCATCTGGTCTCTCTCTCTTTTTTTTTTTTTTTTTTTTTTTTTTTTGTTAAATTTTGGATGCCCACTCACTGCATGTTTGTCCCACCACGGGACAGTCTGTGAGGTGGTGCATTCTTGCACACTTCCTTAGAGACCTGAGCTGTCACTGAGCTTTCTCCCACAGGAGACAGAAAAAATCCAAACAGATTTAGGGTGCACAGCGGTCACAGGAGAGTAAAAGCTTTTCAGGACATATCAGAGGGATGTTTAGAAACAGAATGGTGTGCTGGGAACAAACATTAATACTTCCACTTAACACTTGTGGTTATTCCTTCCCAGAAGTGTCAGCTTTAGTGCCACCACCACTGGATTGTACTGCCTATGATTTCCCACTCGATGAGGAGGTGGCTTTTGGGCCCTGCACCCCACAGCTGCAGAGTAGCCTGTTGGTGCAGGTGCCCCCACAGCACCTGTCTTCTCCTGAGCTGTGCTGGAGGGACCTGGCAGACCAGCACCAGAAAGCGTTGGGAGATGCCCTGGAAGCAAACAGCCAGGTAGGGACCCCAAAACCCTCCCCAGACTGCACCAGGCTTGTCCTGTCACATCCTGCTGAGACAGCTGCAGGGCCGTACTGCGCAGCATCCCCCGGGCCCTGGGTAGCAGGGCTGCCTCAACCACCCCTTTCCCCATTTGTGCTTTGCAGCTGCAGGAGACCCTCACACAGAGGCAGGAAGAGCTGGTGACACTGCGGGAGAGCAACGTGCAGCTGAAGGAGCTGGCAAGTCAGGCCAGGCAGCTGGCCGCTGTCCTTGACGTGAGTGCTGCTCACCATCTCTCATGGCTGCCCCACGACCCAGCGGGTCCCTGGGGGACAGTCTGACGTCGGATGCAGGGGGGAATAGGGTGCAGAGTGAGGCAGCATGGAGTGGGACAGGGCCTGGGGAAAATGTGGGATGGAAATGTGCATTGTGGGAGTTGTGTGGAGTGGGACGGGGTGGTGTGGACGAGGTGGGGCAGGGCAAGGTGGATGGTTACGGTGTGGGGTAAAGCAGTGCGGGGTGGAGCAGGGCAGTGGGGTGTCAGCGTGGTACGGCTCGGGGCAGTGCGGTGAGGTGTGGGATGGAGCAGCAGAGCACAGTGTGCTGCGGAACAGGACTGGCCTGTGCGGTGCAGATCGCGGAACTCGCGCTTCCTCTCGCCAGCAGACGCTGATGCTCCCGCAAAGCGCCGACGGGACAGCCCTTCCTCCTCCTCCTCTTCATCCTTTACCTCCTTCTCCCGCCTCCGCTGCCCCGGCCGGGACCGGCCTGGAGGATGCGGAGTGCGTGGACGCCATGCTGCGGGCCGTGTCGGAGAAGTGCCGCGCCGCCCTGCGCAGCCTGGGGAGCAGCGAGGGAGACGTGTCGGGGGACAGCCTCGGCGGCAGCCCGGGACACAGCCCGGGAGGCAGCCCCACAGCCAAGCGCCCGCGGCCGGGCCCGCGTCTGCACGGCGCCTTCCGCGGGCTGCGCACGGGCCGCGCCGCGCCGCGCCCGGTCGGCGGGGAGCTGGAGGGGGGCTGCAGCCTGCGGGCGGCGCTGGGGGAGGAGGGCTCCATACGCACCCTGGCATTCCCGCAGGGAAACGCCTTCACTCTCCGCACCGCGGCCGGCGGGCACCGCTTCCGATGGGTGCCGCGCTGAGACCCCCGCGGCTCCGGGCACCCGAGTGCCGGGCGGGGCGGAGCGGGGCCAACGCAGCGTGAGGCTGGCAGCGCACCCCACCCGATGGCACGCTCCCCACTTTCGTCGGGAAAGGGGTGTTCGCGCTTCCCCCCCCGCTGCCGGAGAAGCGCCGGGACGAGCGCGGCAGAGACCACCGTGCCTCAGCGAGAGCCCTGCGCCGCGGGCACCGCCGCCGCAGGCTCCGTACGCGGCGCCGCCGCGGCTCCTCGGCCGGCAGCTTGCCATCGATAGCTTCCTAAAGAGTGTAATGAAAGCAGAAATTAAACGAAAATCTGCCCGGTTTTATCCAGAGGTTTTTAGTCAGCTGAGCAGACAAGCGTAGCTGACAGAACAGTGCCTGGAATTGGCCGGTATGAGAGCAGTGACCGTCCCGGGTGGTTAAACATGATGCAGCTGCTCCATCGTGGAATTTTACACCCACAATGTTTACAAAGTGCACTTGTATGGTTCATGTGTGCAATTATATGTGTATATTTGTACTCGTTATGATGATTAAATAGTGTTTTAAATTGCCATTTTATTTGTACAGATTTAATGTGGACTTCATTTTGCATCAGGTATGCATATTTACTTTCATTAGAAGAGATAGCAGAAAGCATCTTTGATAGAATAGATGTAGATGTTTTAGAATAAAACATGCTGCTTTTAACATCCAGTGGTACTAACTTACATCTAAAGAGAAATGTGAAGTGTAATGTTAAACTGTTCTGAATGGATACATTTAATTTCACCCACTAGTTTGAATGCTGAGCCACTAATAACACTCATGAAACAGTACCTAATATTTTTATATTTCTGTGGCATGCAAGTGCCACACTGCTCCACCCAGGGTAGAGATTTCCTCCCTGTGAAGTTACAGGTTTTTTAGCATTGAGCTTTTCTGGTGTCATTGCATGGGTCCATGCACAGTATCAGCAGTCCAACTGTGACAGGTTTGTGTGATGGATAAGCTGACAGCACACCATCACCTCAGTGGATTTCCTAGGGCAGTTGAAACCGTGCGCATACTGCTGTGCTTTTGGCAAGTGAAGGTGTACTCAGAAGGAGAATAGTTGTTGTTGCCAGCGCAACATGTAGTTGTATGGCTGCTAGGAGACTGCAAAAGTGGTCATTGAGTATCTGAGGTCCTTCACATCTTCAGCATTGACATTTTTCTAGCAGGAATGGTGCTGAAGCCCTTTCTGGGATGCTATGGGCTCAACCCTGGGACGACTTCAGAGACATTTACATTTCTGCAGACCTTTGCCACTTTGGCCAATATCCAGTATGGAAGCTCTGGTCTGACATCAGACAGAAGAGACCAAACCTTCCTGTCTGCACTGAATTCAGTGGGGAATAAATAGATAACAAAATATAGCATATATATATATATATATATATATATACACTCACAGAGATACACACTGAGAAAAAGTGTTTGGTATGCAATGTGGTCATGGTGTTAGTCTATAAATATATTTCTAGCGGTACACTATATACATCTCATTTAATCTATAAAGGTGTGTTTTGAACTGATACTTATTCATCCACTTCCATACAGGAGCTGCATAAAAAATGGGCAAAGCTCTCACACAGATTAAAACAGGCCAATTACTGTTTTCAACAACAGTAAATTAGGAGGACTCCTGTCAGGCAGGAGTTGAAGGGATCACAGGGAATGAAACCTGGTCCCTTGATACCCATGTTTCATGGCTGTTTAATCAGAAGCTGACCCTGGGGAAGCTGGAAGTATACCTCTAGGAAACTTCACATCCAATATTTGTTTTATTTTGTGCTTTCAAATTTTAGGCTTTATAATAATAGTCTCAGAGGATCAGTGCAGGTGTGTTGAACTGAAGAACATGCTGGTTTGTTGTTTATGCTCACTGTGATTTTCTCTTTCTGGTGGTGGTGCTTTGTCCATGCAATGGGTAAGGGGAGTTAGCCAAGACCCCAGCAGAAATAAAGTAAAGTGGATATAATAACATTTCATGAGCTTTGTGCCTGCTCATGTTAAGTAAGCTTTCTCCATCTTTCCCTTTCCTGCTGGTGCCAGGCCATGGGATATGTGGCTGTGGAAATGTGACAGTGCAGAGCTGCAGACAACTGGAACATTTTGAGGTGAAAGAGAAAACCACCTTTTGTTGGAGTCCAGGGCATTCCTTTGGCTGCCCTGGAGGGTCAGAGACCCGGACAGGGGGGTCTGGGACCCTGGCCCAGAGCCCAGAGGGACATTGGCTTTGATCTCAGTCCATGGGAAAGGCTTCCTGCACTGTGGGAAGGATTGCAGGCCACCAGAGTGTGAAAGATAGTAGTTTAGCTTATCACAGGTGAGAAAACAGTAGATTTGGATTTTTAGCATTGAAGTGAATGGGGGCAAGATGGAGAATTTGGGGCGTTGTCTCCTGCTTGTTCTTTCTTCTTCTCTCACTCCATTTTCTGCAGTGACGGTGGCACAAAATAGTTTAAAGAGATTGGGTCAAAGTAGGGATTACCTGTTTAGTATAAGTGATAAGTACTGGCAAATAATGATAAATAAAGAATACGTAGCAATTAGTATAAAAGGTAGTGACAGCCCCACGCAGGAGGAGCCGAGGAGTCGCCAGATGCCCGAGCAGCTGCACAGATCTTTGTTGGGCACTGAGAAATTTGTAAGATAAGAAATAATAAATGAAGCATGCAACCTTGAAAAATCAGAACCTGAAGACTCTCTGTCTCTTTCTTGTGTTTGGCTCAGAGCTTTGCAGAGGGCAAAAAGACTCTAAAACCACCTGAATCTCGGAGAAAAAAACCTAGAACCTTTTAATTTGGGGATGCCAGGATAAGGGGTTACTGATCATGTGTTGAATACAAGCACACCAATTTCATACCTACTTTGTCTGGGAACATGGGTTTTTCCTAGTGTAAAATCCTTACATGTTAATTGAAAGAAACCACCAGACCCCAAGGGACATCTTGATTAAAATTACACACAACTAACTTCTAGTAAGTAGGTGCATAATAAGTCAGTACTTTTAAAGATAGAGAGGGCATAAGGGACATGGACTGAGTGATTTAGAAATGGCTTAGGGGTTTTTTGTAGCTATTATTTGTGAAAGCCTTTTTTTTAAAGCAGCAGTTTTGCTCATATCTTGATCAAAAGACAATATCCAAGACTGAGTGTCAGGATGGCATTTTCCTGCAGGGCTTGTCAGGGTTGTTCAATAGATCATAAAGAGAAAATATTGCCCATTCACAAGTCTGAGCTACTGTCCACATGCCAGTAATAGAAACGCTCTTGCTTTGATGTTCATTATCAAGTTGTATGTAAACACGGGTAAATGTTTGGTGTTATTTAATTGCTCTGGTCACTGTTTTCTTGGTTTGAAAGGCAGGTATCTGCTAGGGAGGGGCAGGGCCTCTCTAGGAATGGAGGATACAAATCCCCTCTTCCTAAGTTATTATAATTTAGAAAATTAAAGGGGCTTTCAGGCAGAGATATGGGTGAAGGAATAACAGTTCTTTACTAGTAAGTATAACAAGGTAAATAAACAACAACAACAACCACAGCAATAATAATAAACAGAACCAGGAACCTCGAGGGGCTTTGTTTCACAAAGCCCGGGACAGTCTGATCTCTTGAGACTCCGAGAGCACCAAGCTGGAATGGTGGAAAACTCGGGGGCTGGTGGCTGGAACGGTGCGGGTCCCCAGCAGGCAGGGGGGTGTGGGGCTACAGTGTAGCAAAAAGACAAAAGCAATGCTGTAGAAGCCGCGATGGCCGGACAGGGCTGGCCCAGTTCCAGCAGGGCAGGCAAAGGAGCTCAGAATTACTGGGCACACAAGCAGATGATGGTAGATTTCCCAGGACTGGACTTTCTGTTGACAGTGGACTCCTCCATCAGCAAGCAGCAGCCCGACTGTCCTCTCTCCAATGCCGAGAGCAAGAATAAGGAAGCTGCCCCCAGCTCTGTCGTTTTCTTTTCTCCAAAACTCGCGTGCTCTTCCCCCCCCCCCCCCCCCCCCCCCAATTTTCAGCCATCTCCTTTGTGCTGGTCAAGCACCATCTAAGCACTGATACTTAGTCAATTAGCAACTTACAGGGAAAATTCTATAAGAGACAAAAAGGAACAAACCTATCCCCCAACAGCTGTTCTTGAAGCGCACAAGTTCATGCAACTCCCATTCATATTCCATTCACAGAGGTACAGCTGATGTTCCTGCCCGTTTGCCACTGATCCTGTGTGGTGGCAGACAGGATTGGGGCATTTGGTGATCGTGTGGAGTCCAGGCTCTAAAATGGCTATCACGTGATAATAGCAGTACCAAACTACTCCTCTTGGCTCTTCAGTGATTGCAGAGGAATTGAATTTCACTGATATTTATCCCCTTGTTTTCCTGAATATTTTTCTAAATAAAAATATCCCTGTGAGCAACTTCAAGGGAAAAGCAAGCATTTTTCAGTCTTTTTTATATGACAGCAGCAACACTCTTCATCTTTTGTAAACATTGACTTACTTCTGGTCAGCAGCCATTATTTGCATTTTGCAAATAGAAACAACTGCCTTAAGAAACAACTAAAGGTAATTAGGTCAAAAGAGGATGCAGTTTGCTTTGGCACGGCACAGCTATTTCATAGTTGCAGCAAAAACAGTCTTAAAGTCTGCCTTGCACCCTAGCCCTTGTTAAAACTCTGATAGCGGGTGAATATGTTCAATATTAACTCTATACTCTTAAATAAAAACTGTGACAAATAAATCAGTAAGAGTCTTCAAGGTTTTTCATGTGTAGGTAAAACACATGAAAATATTCATTTTTGGTAAATGAAAAATCTCCAGATTTCTTTTGAGGATAATGGAGCTGCAATGAGAACTCCTTTGCTCAAATAGGTCAGCTTGGATTTTGAGTCTATTCTCTTTTTTCACCCAGTAAATTGTTGCAATTACCTGTGAGGATTATGATTTAAACCCAGCTGGAAGCTAAACTTCATGCAACTGCTCCCTGTCCTCCAGTCACTCACCCACACACTAGAGAGAGAGAGAGGGAGGGGGAGAGAGAGAGAGAGAGAGAGAGAGGGAGAGAAGGCAGAAATATAGGTTGAGATAACAATTTACTGGAAACAACAATGGTAAGATATGAAAATTATAAGTAACAGCAATAATACATCCTAACAACACGGTATAAAAAAGGACTATACAAAAAATGCTCAAGGAATCTAACTAAGCAGACCCAGTGTCATGCAGCTTTCTGAGACAGAGACTACTACGGCACTGTCTTGGTTTGGAAAGACAGGTGTCTGCCAGGGAAAGCTGGAAGCTTCCCTCGGAATGGAGAATGTAAACCGACTCCCCGCCAAATTATAATTTTGCAATTAGGGGCTTTCAGGCAAGGATATAGAAATAGGAATAACAGTTCTTTACTAGGAATATTAAAAATACAAATGTAGTAGTACAAAAAAACAAGCAAGTAAACAAACAAATCCTAGAAACACTGACAGAGTCAGAATACCACCTGACACCCTGTTGGTCAGGGTGTTGGGTGCAGTCCAAATAAATCCTCCTGGAGTATCAGATGTGGTTCTGTTGGAATAGAGGTGATCCTGTAGAAAGGGTCCAGTGGTGGTGAGAGGGGTCCAGTCTTCCTGTGGGAAATCCAGTGGAAAAACTGGCTACCCTGCTGTGCAGAATTTCAGCTTTTATTTAGGTAGGAATGCTTGGCTCCTCCTACTGCATGGAGCATCTCACAATGGGATGATGTAATTGTATCAGTCTTAGTGAGCCTTAATGGCCCATTAACAGAAGATATCCCCCAGAGGGAGGATGGATTGTGGAAGAGATAAGGAATATCGCTCCACCTGGTTTTAACAGCTGGCCATTAACAGAAGGCACCCACCCCCTCCCCCCAGAGTTAAAAGAAAAAACACCTCTTCAACTTGTTTCAACAGATTGGGAACAAAATACACGCTTTTGGTTAAATATTGCAACTCCAGACAGGCACCCATGGCCCTTTCCTTCTTGGACATGAGAATCCCTTACTTCCCCCACCTGGCAGATAAAAATTTAGGCACACCAACATGGCTCAGACAGAGTCCCACATGGCTCTGACATATACATACGTACATGTGCACATACGTACGTCTATAGATATGTCTATAGATATAGATATGTCTATGGATAAATATAGATATAGATATAGATATAGATATAGATATAGATATAGATATAGATATAGATATAGATATAGATGTAGATATAGATATAGATGTAGATATAAAAATGTACTTGTAGAGGTATTATTTCTGTAGTCACTGGCTGTCCCTTCAAGATGTCTGTTGACTTCATGTAGTCCATGACTGTAGGTTCTATCCTCCCTAGACATCTTCCAGAGCAGGAGGGCTTGTGTGCTGTTGGCTGGTTGTGATACACAATTGGTGTATCTGGAGCAGTCCATCCTTGTTGCCCATAGTAGCTATGGCATACGTGGCAATGTCATTCAGCAACCAATATTTTACAATTCAGTATTACAGACTGTTCTCATGCAAAAATCAAACCTACTTGAGGTACACACCATGTTTCCCTGTCCTTCTGCATTACCACCAAGTGCATCCACGCCCTTGAGCAAAAACAATCTCATAGAAGTAGTTGCATTTGCTTGAGGCAGGACTAGTCCAAAATGCCTGCCTGAAGGGCCATCCAGTGGTTGTTTCCACTGTAAACACATAAAGCTTGTCTTAGTGGGTTTGCGATAGTGTGATGTAACCAGTTGTCCTAGAGTGACTTTATGATGCTGGTATCCCCAATCGTCTGTTCTGTTTGTGCTGTATATTGAGTCCTGTGCCTTTAAGACACAGGTTCTAAGAGCAAGGAGAAGCGCGGAGTTTGTTTTGAGAAAACTGCCTGACTCCTCCACGTTCTTCTCCAGACAGGTGTCTGGTGAAGGCTTGGAGAGTCTGCAGGACAGAGATTTTTTTTGCTTTTGGTTAGTTTCAGCTAGCTGGGGCAGAGAAGTTCCCTGGACTGTTTTTTTTCCTTTTTCTTGTAACTGTTTAAACCTGCTCTGGACTGAAAACCCAGGGGAGCACTGGGGGCTGCACCTGCGGCCCACCAGGGCCTGGACCTCGGCATTTTCCAGCAGTGCCGGAGAGACTGGGACTGATGAAAGACTGAGAGAGAGCCGGGCTACACCCACGGTAGGAACTTTCTCAGTTTGCCATCTCACTCCAAAATGAGAGGTTTTATTATTTCATATTATTCATTCTTTATACTTGTATGCACTTTGTTTGTTAAGTAAAATAGTTTTTTCCACTTTTCTCCAAAGAAGTTTTTACTGAACCAGTTAGAAGAAAGGACCACTTAGGTTTTCTTCCCAGAGAGATCCTATTCAAGGGTTTTCTCCCAAATTTGTCCCTAAACCAGGACACCAGTCTGCCACAGTTTGTGGTAATCAGGGAGAGAGTATCCATGGTTAAGTCTACCCCTCAATCTTGAGCCCATTTGGATGTTGCATCTCTTCCCTGATGAACGAGACATCATGGGTACATTGAGACAGAAATAATTCTCTCAGATCCACCTGAGACACTTCAACCTTGGCAGCTCAATCCACCTCTCCATTGTTTTGATATTCTTCAGTTGCCCAGCTCTTGGGCACTGTGCACCTACATGATGCACTTTACAGCCAACTTCTCCAGCTGGCCAGAGGTGCCACACTTCAGCAGACCACATGGATTTCCGTCTGCACTGCCAATTGGTCTTTTTCCATTGGTCCAATCACCCCTGCAGAGCATTTGCTGCCATTGGCAAGTTGGTGTAGAGATAGAGCACTGGCCATTTCTCTCATTCAGTGATGTCTAGAGCCAGCTGGACAGCTTTCAGCTTTGTGAATGACTGGATCACCTTGTCCCTCAATAGTGTACGACTCCATGCATTACCTTTCCTCTTTCAGTTTGTCCCTACAATATATCAGAAACTGTCAGTGAAGAGAGCGCCTCACTTTTCATTTTCTGACAGCTGATTGTAGTGTAGGACCTCCTCAGCATGCACAACCCTTTCCTCCTCTGGTGATGATAATCCAAAATTTTCACCTTTGGGCCAGTTTGTGATGTTGTAATGGTTTTAATTTAATAAAACTGGGCAGAAACACCAATTAATGTAGGGATTTTAGTGTTAATATTTTTGTGGGAGGGAGAGATCAGGAGAAAAAATAAACAAAGCAGGGTTAAGCTTAAAAATGAACAAATATAGTTTTATTAACATATATTAAAAGACTGAGAAAAGAAAAAAAAGTTGAGAAACAAGAAAAAAACTGAAACAGAATGATACCTTAAAACCTTCTTTCCTCTTACAAACTACTAACTTTCTCATTGAACAGCATAGAAAGACACAACTTAGGGTTTTCAGTCAGTTTCACCACTTAGACATAACTACTCATTAGTTAGGAGAAAAGTCTTTCTAAGATCTTTTTATGAAGACGTTTGCTACAAGACAAAATAATCCAGTGCTCTCAATGTTACACCTTCTGCTGCTGCCCGGAGTTTTCGCAGACTGTGATGTTCTATCCACAGAGCTTCTCAGTGTATCTGGGGTAATATTTACCAATACTTCTGATCTAAAATTATCTTTGTCTCAAAACACTGAGACCTCCTTTTTGACCCAGGAGCGGGGTTTTCAAAGTTCCCAAATAAATCTCTATTTTGATTAGAATAGCATTCTACCCAAATAACACTAAGATGCTGCAAAAAGCAGTTTATTTCTTCATAATTTACCTTAGGAAAGTCCAGTTAAAAATGTCCACTTCTTCAATCCTATTCCAATATTATTAGTTCTTTCACTTCTCATTTAACTGACTTCAAGCAGTGTCTGTTCCATCTATCTTCTGTTTTCTTCTTCTTTCTCCCGAGGAAGAATTGTGCTTTAAAAGTTCCGTGATGCTATGAAAAGGTTAAATTTTGCCTGGGCTTGCAAAGGCCACGTGCATGCGCTGGGCTGGTAGAAGAAAGCAGCAAATGTCCTTTTTTCCACCCCTCGGTCTCATCCAGGGCGGTCCAGCTCGGAGCTATTACCAAGCTGTAAAAAGGCTTCACTTGGGCTGCTTTCATGCGAGCAGCAGCTCTCAGAGGGCTCGGCTGGGCCCGGCCCAGCGCCCAGAGGCAGAAGGGCCCGACCTGGGCCTCCCCACCCCGCACTGCATGCGGACAGCAGTTCTCAGAAGCCCGGCCAGGCCTGGCCCAGCCGGCAGTGGGGGGCTAACTTGGGCCCCCCTGCTCTCCATGCGGGCAGCAGCTTCTGAAAATCCAGCTGGGCCCGGCCCGGCCGCCCAGAGGGGCAGCAGAGCCCGACCCGGCACGGGCCCGGCCCAGCCACAGTGCTACCTCATGGCAGATCCCCGAAGCGAGAGCGTGGGCGGTCAGAAGCGGATTAGTTTTAAATGTTCCTTCCAAAGTCACACTGACAGTTCTCATTGGTCAACTTAGCTGTCAATATCCCAGCTTGCTTTCTGATAGGTCCTTGTCCTCCCCCCACCCCCAATTTACGCTACAGTTAGGGCGGGGAAAATTTTACATTTCTCTATATCTAGAAAACAAAATTGTGCCAACCCATGATAGAGGAGTTCAAAGATCCCTGGGTGATTGAGGTTTCCTGTTTGAGCTTGCTGTGTGGTCAGAGCAACCCATTCATTCCAGGCAGCATCTGTGGCATGAGGCGTGGAAGACACTTTCTCTTTGAACCTCAGCCCAACACTGGCAGTCAGGATACCAGAAGAAGCTGTGCTTCGGTGCCAATCCCTTCTGAGGCAACTCAAACCCCATTATAATCTGCAAGGATCTCTTTTCCAGCTGGGGTATAGAAGGCCTCAGTTTCTTTGTATCCCTGACTCTGGAACTTCAGGGCTCATCCTTGAGTCTCCTGGATATCTTTTGCCGGGATTTCAGGAAGGACCATTTCACCTGGCTGCAGTGTAGAGCATATTTTTCACACCTTTTCTTGTCCAGATTGGCCCAAGGACTACTCCATGAATAATCTCCTGTTTCATTTGTTCAAAAGCTTGCTGTTCAGGACCTCACCTGAAATAATTCTTCTTTAATGCCACTTGAGGGAGAGGCTTTACGGTCTGACTGTGATCTGGAGTATGCAGTTTCAAACCCCACAGCACCTAGGAAAGCCTGTGTTTCCTTCTTGCTGGTTAGTGGGGACATAGCTGCTATTTCATTGAACAGATCCATTGAGATCCATTGTCAGATCCATTGAGATCTGACAATGCTCCTCCTGCCATTTACTCCTAAACCTGAATTTCCCAGGAAGGTCCCTTGGCCTATTTGGGGTTATGGCAAAACCAGCCTTCAGCTGATGTTGAATGCCTGAGAAGTTTACTTTTCAATTTGCTTACTGGCTGCAAAGAGTTTTCTCTCGAAAGCAGAATAAACATGCCTACTACTATACTCCAATGGGCTTTCTCTGTCTGTCACCAAAGATTTGTATCTTTGTAATTCCCTAACTCAGGTGGATCTCAGCTAGAAATAGGTGTTAGAAATATTTCCTAACATATTTCAGTTTGACTTCCAACAGGTTGCGGCCTTGGGAGATTTTGCACCATTTTTCAAGGTGAGGGGTAAAGAGTGCTACAAAATCACTACTGAACCTGCTACAAACCACTGCTCAGCTTTCTAATAGCCCTAAATAAGGTCTTCTTTCTCTTAGGAAATTCCTTCATATAATTTTCTCTGCAGTTTCTTGGTGCCCTAGGGATGATTGCACAGGTGATAAGAGGTAGGCACCCAGCAGTTCTATGCAGTATTCTTCAGAATTCTTATTAGAACTATCAAATATGCATTCATATGATTGGAGCAATGAGCAGCACATACTTCAACATATTCTGGAGTGTGCAGCGCAGAGCAAGTGCATACCAACAAAACAAAGAGGAAAGGAAAAGATGAGGGTAAAATCAATAACTTAATCTCTCACACTGGCCTCTTTGTGTGAAATGTGTTAATAAAACACATACAGAGATATTTATTTTAAAAAAGAAACCATTTTATTCTTGTTGGTCTGATTGTCTCTAGTATAGTCAGTTCCATTTTTGTGTATGTTCATAGTGTGCTCCTCTCTTTTTAATTTTGAGATCAAATTTGCATCTCCATGCGAGATTCAGAGTTTCCTTTGTCTCAGTGGGCCTTTGAGTGGATTCAGGAATCCAGCAGTTCCAAGGTCTTCACAGGACTAGAGACTCACAAGGTCTCTGAGAGGAGCTGGAATGGACTTGTATCTCTTTTGACGGGAAGGAATTTTACAGATTGTGGATTGACAGAGATGGTTTGACCTATACCTATACTCTTTGAATATCATGGAAGGGTTTTGGAGGCTTTAAAAATGTGGAAGAGTTGAAATAGATGAACATCTTCTACAAAATAAAGTACAAATTGTGTATCTTCAACATTAAATTTTTAAGTGCTGAGGGTACGGCTTAACCTGTGTCATCTAAAAATTTGCTGAAGTCTTTACCTCAATAGGGAGGTGAGGGATATCATCTTTTTAAATTTATAGATTGTAAAGACCTCTTTTGATCTGATGATTGTAAATGGATCAGTTTTGAAAGAGTGAAACAGAAAAACAAAAACCAAACCATTTTAACTGGAAATTCAGATTAAGCATTCAACTATATTGAAAATACAGTCAGACATGATTCCCTAAACATTAATTTTTAGAAGTGAAACCAGGGACTTATTTCCAGGTCAAATAATATGGACATGCAGTTGAATTTCAGGAACTCACAGGTGTTGAAGCTGAACCTGTCAGCAATCAGTTGAGTGAAACATGCTTGCATGGAGAGAAGAGAGTGCTTTTTAAGCTATATAGATAATTACCCTTATCCAGGAAAGAATGTTAGAAACCTTTCCCTGTGTCCAAGACAACACGAGAGGAATCACCTACAGCAGGTGCCTGAAGCCTTGGATATAGTTGCAATTCATAATTATTCATAGCCCCGTAATTATTCTTTGCAATACTTGATTGTACAATAACATAGAGCAGTTTGGTACTAGTAATGTAGAAATAAGTACTGTGCTATTAGTAGAAGCTGCTAGGGAAGCTTTGCAAAGAACCATGCCCAAGTGCAATTTTGGCAGTTTATTATTCCAGACTCTTGGGATTCCAGGATGAAATATTATTTAGGCACACAGTTGCCGGCTGGCAAGGAACCCAGAGGTTCTTTTGATCAGTTGGAGTGAATCCAAAGCTTAAAAAAATGTAGTTTTACATTGTATGCACTCTATAATGCCAGCACAGGATCCAGCATGTTGGAAGCCTTGACTTAGACTGTAGCAGTTGTGTGCTAAAATGGACTTACAGTGTGCACAAAAAAAGGGAGAACACGTTGAAGAGTAAAACTCAGCAGAAAGGCCTGGGATGGATGACTTAGCAGGACAGCTTTTGATCTGTCCATGGAAAAGCAAAACCAGGAAATTACTGTAGTGTGCTGATCAAAAAATAGAATATTGTTTTGTGAAAGATGAAGGCCACATTAAAACTGAAAATCCTGGGATTCAACGGTGTGTTACATGAAAATGAATATAATTTATCAAGATGCACTTATCCCTTGGTGCCCTTGTTTTCTTGGATTTTTTTTTTTGTTTTGTTTTGTTTTGTTTTGTTTTTCTTCCCCTCACCTCTCTCTTTTTAAACCAATAAAACCAGAAAGTAGCAGGTGCCACAAATTTCTCCCTGAGCTAAATAGAGCCTTGATCTACTCTTATATGCTTGCCAACGAGGCTTGTTGTTATTGCTATATTTAGTGTTGGAAATAAAAGATGTTGAGATACAGGTTGAAGTGTGGCACAAATGGGCAAAAGTCAGAAAAATTTGTATATAGGCAGTATTCAATCGTTTATATGCCAGTCCACATACATAATGAACTCTTGCTGTGACAGAATGCAGCAAGAAATAGCAGTTACGCATTTTTAAATTTGTTTTCTCACTTGTTTGCATAGGAGATGTAATTTTCCTTAATGTTTGAGTGTTTGGGTTCATCTGAAGAGTAATAGTGGATAGTTATATCAAGAATTCACTCCCTTCATGTTTGCAACCACTTTTACTGCACTGGGAAAGATAAATGTAACGGGAGATTTCTTATGAGTAGAGTACTGGACTGAGATGTTAATTGTTGTTTTTAATGCAAGCCCTAGCAAAGAAGCAAGAACTATTTCCTCCTCTTGTCCTCTTAATTACCTCTTCTTTGCACAGCTAAAATGAAGCTTTGAGTTCTTTGTACAGCTAAAAGGAAGATTTGAGTTCATTGCCAGAATATTCCAGTTACCTGGTCAACAATATTTCATTCTGGAGTCTAAACAACAGCTGCTCACTGCAGTGTGAAATGATGTGATGGGAACAGCCACATGAATTGAGTCCCTATTTCTTTCCTGAGTCCTTCTTTCCCCTTGCTTGCTTTGCTTTCTGGTGCAGGTAGAAATACCTGAGGGTCAAAACCCCCTTTAATAAATGAGAATCACATTTGCTACAACTGTCAGCCACTTGGAAAGTTCCAGGGTTTTGTCTGTCCCGCTGTGAGAACTGTTCCTCCAACACACTCAGAAGCACTTAAGCACTGACCAGGCAACAAGATTGGGATCTTTCTGGTATACTGGCTGAAAACCTAGAGAGAACAATGAAGAAATACAGGAAGAAAAATTAAGATGTTACCATATCTCAGAATCTCTGCTCAGTAGGCATGTAACAAAGCTGGGACATAATTTTCCCTCTGGCAGAAAGTTGGAGGCCTTGGTTCCCAGAAATCTCTCTTGATTGCAACTGCAAAATGGAAACCAATTTTCACTTCCATGTGTTCAACAAATTTTCCCCACCCATTTCAAAACTCAAACCTGTGTAAATCTTATTCAGACCCCTCATGCTGTTAAACACTAATCCTTTGTTACACCTTTCTTGGTTTATTCTGGGGGTCACAGGCAGTGACTACAACATCTCTGGATGAGTATCCAGTATGCCCTTGATATTCAAGTCCCTGTGCTCCTTAACCAGCAAGATTTCTCAAAGTGAGCCTTCATTCAAGCAGAAATTTCCTAAAAAGTTACCTAAAGACCAGTTTTGTTTACCTCTCTCTTTCTCTGGCATGGAGACAATCTGTCATCTATTGCTTTCAAGGCAATGTTCTATGACCAGTTCTTGAGACATCTCTATTTGCCAGAACCTGGTATAAGCTGCCATCATAGCTTACCAGCAATTATTTAACAAGGAGCACCTTCCCTTTCATATCCTGAAATTCTTTAGTCCTAAAAGTATTAGTGGTCCTTGTCCAGCAGCCTGAATGTAATGAATCTGACTTTTCCTAAAATGTGTTGTTTTGGTTAGTGCTTAATTATCCAATAATCTTGTGAGTCTTGTTATTAATGTCCAAACCTCACCTTCAAGCTACAAACTTGCATTTTATCTCGATAAATTCTGACATATGATGATTATGGCATTTTTTATAGTAAAAGAGCTTAAGGATAATGGATGAGAAAAAATGATATTGCTGTGGTATTGATAACCTGAATATCAGCTTTCAAAGAAGTACCAGGCACAACGTATCAGCACCATCTGCTGCCAGTGAGGACAAACTACATGGCTTCTTGGATATCGGTTTGGATATATTTTGCAGTGAGCCACAAAATTTCAGCCACACTTCTAGCACCTAAGTGAAACAGTTAAACAATCGGCTGTATATGTTCCATTATGAGGAACCTAAAATGAATTTATGGTGAAAAAGAAATAAAGACACTTAACCCAGATGACTGCATTTTGCTTTGTAGACATATCAGTGAGATGCTGGAAGCATTACAGAAGTGATACACTTAGCTGTGTGCAAGTTATCTAAAATAAATCTCTGTTTAAAATTCAGTTACTGTCTCAAAGTGGCAGCAAAGCTCTTATCTAGTGCATGTTTTTCAGAATATTATGTGCTTCAGGTGAAGAAGAATGTATTAAGGATATCCTTGGTGTTATAATACCTTCCATGACAATCTAACACATCCTTCTCAACAAACACAATGAAGTTCAGACTTCCCCACGTCACTCCTGTTTATTTTTATTTACCACTGACTTCACCTAGGGAGGCCCTTACCTTAAGGCTGCTACCAAATGTAATATCTTGGCATATTTCCCATTGCTAATCCATGTTCAGTAGAAATTTTATAGAAAACCTCCACGTCATTAATTATAATCCATTAATGATGCATGTATGTATGCACAGGTTGGCATTTCACAAGTAGGAATCACTGCTTGTAACACCAGTTGCAGTGGATCATATTTCTTACTCTTTAATGAATTGCTCAGCATTAATTAATCCTATTTCTAATTCACTTGAACCAAACCTTGTTGACTTTGAAAGACTTTTGACTTTTATTCCAGTGTACAGTCGTGTAGCTCTCAACTGCAACCTCTTTCCCTCCCACTATCAAACAAACTGCACGGTTACAGGTTTTCTCATCTGAAAGAAACTTTTCAGTGTGAGAAAAAAGTTTGTTAAGAGCCTCAAACACTGGTCTGATAGGTAACAGTTCAATACAGTTCACTTGAGTGTTGCTGATTTATTGAGTGTTCAAGCGAGCTGGCTTTGCAGTGCATGCCAGAGTCTGCTGTTAGGCAGGGTGACTATATTTTGGCCGTGCTCGTTAAACGTTAGTCTTGTAGGAAAAAACTCACATTCAGTTAAACGAGCAACTGAAGCATTGCAAACAATCCTTTGTGAAGCTATGCTAGCAGTGCCTTGTGTGCTGTTTGTTTTACAGAAAGCATTAAGAAGGCGCTGAGTGACCCAGCCACTTTGTATGCTGGGTGTGCTTACTTGTGCCCTTACCAGCACAAAGGGAGGTAATAAGGTGACACTTTTTTTGAAATAGTTTTACTTTGATTTGGCAAAACAACTCCATCAACTGATATTTAATTATTGCTTAATACATGTGCATCAATAAAAATATTGTGCTCCGTCATCCTCTTTACATGGTCTTTTTTTTTTTTTTTTTTTTTTTTCCCCTGTAGATGTGAAGCATGCATCTGCAAAATAGAATTAGGTAAGAAATAAGAAATCATATGAGAAGATTTTTGTAGAAGATTTTTTTTTAAATTGGTTCAAATAATTATATTCCAATGGAAAACTTAGAAAAATATTTCCTGGTTTCTAGAAACAGTGAGAAAGCAAAGAGTACTTTCAGCATAGTTTAAAAAGTGGTACTCTGTTTCTTACTCTTAGAACAAAACCACAATTTTAATGCTGTTTCTAACATCCAAAAGCTAGAAATAAGAAAAATTCTTATTTTTTGTGAAATGATCTTTCACACTTTGTGTACCTTCATCTGTCTCTTAAAAACCTGGGTGGTGTCACCCCAAATTTTGACACTATGACAAGGACTGAAAAGGAACGGTTCTGAACTTACATTAAAAAAAATACACTCTACGTACCAGCAACCCTTCTCTTTCTACCTCTTTCGATTTAATGAAACCCTATCTTTAAAAAAAAAAACATGTTTCATTTTTTTCCTATCAAACTTGTGCTCAGGTTTTCTCAGATGAAGTGAGTGCCTAAGTATGTGTATTGTCCCTCCGGCAGGCCAACTCCATAAAACACATGCACTAGCAGCTCATCTGCGGGCACTAAGCGATTCTTCACACTTTCTCCTACAACTTCTCCCTTCGCCTGTCACGTAAGGATGGCAGGGGGGTTGTGGGTGTTTTTTGGTGGTTGTTTTATTTTTTATTTTTTTTTTTTTTTTTGTTTTTTATTTTTTTTTTTATTTTTGAGCGTGGTAGTGTAAGATGGTGGTGAGGTTTTGTTCCTTTTGGGTTTAGAGACCTGCGCTGGCCGTTTGCTCAGTCTCGTCAGTTTCAGAGGGCCTGGCTTGAGTGCCTCGGAATAACACTGCTCCCAGACCTCGCTCCCTGTGCGGTGGTGCTCCTCACAGCAGGCGAAGTGTCAGCGGAAACAGCGGATGTGAGAAGTGAGGGGGCCTGTGTGTAGCATATGCTAAAGAGACGGGCAGCAAAGCTGGTGAGGGGTCTGCAGCACAAGTGCTGTGAGGAGCAGCTGAGGGAGCTGGGGGTGTTTATCCTGGAGAAAAGGAGGCTCAGGGGTGATCTTACGGCTCTCTACAACTGCCTGAAACGGGGCTGTGGCCAGCTGGGGGTCTGTCTCTTCTTCCAAGCAACCAGTGACAGGACAAGAGGAAATAGCCTCCAGCCATTAGGTTTAGGTTGGACGTTAGAAGGAATTTCTTCACGGAAAGGGCGATTAGACATTGGAATGGGCTGCCCAGGGAGGTGGTGGAGTCACCATCCCCGGCGGTGTTTAAGAACGGACTGGATGCTACGGTACTTAGTGCCCTGGTCTAGTTGACTTGGTGGTGTTTGGTCATATGCTGTATTCGGATGATCCCAGAGGTCTTTTCCAACCTAACTGATCCTGTGATTCTGTGGAGCCGTGGTTCTGTGAAGCTGCCCTAGCCCCATTCCCGAGGCAGGGAGAAGGAGCCGAGCGATGGCAGCCCCGCGCCGCGGCGCAGCCACGGGGCAGTCCCAGGGGTCGCGGCTGGGGCGGTGACACAGCGGCCTCGGCGAGGCGGGCAGCGGCCGCCCGGGGTGGCGGTCTGGCGGGCTGCCCGTGCCCCATGCCGAGCCAGGGCTCCTTGGCACCGGCCGCCGCCGCCGCCCTGCCCGCGGAGCCGCGGGAGCCGCCGCGCCGGGCGCTTTGCCGCCGGCCGGGACCGCCACCGCGCAGCCCGGTCCCGCCGGCGGGACGGGACAGCGCTTCCCGCCTCGGAGGGCGCGCCTGCGGGATGCTTAAAGGGCGGCGTGCGGCGCCGGGGAACGGTGCGGTGGGCGGCGGAGCGGCTGGCACCGCCTCCCAGGGGGACCGGCGCCCCGGGGGCTGGCCGGGCTATAAGTTTCCCTCCGCACAGGTTTCCGTGAGAGCAGGCAACCTGCCACGCACCTGCCCGGAGCCGACCCGCTGGGAGGGATCCTGCTCCAGACCAGGGCACCTCTCCTCAGCGGCTTCAGCCAGCCCCGGCGGAGACGGAGCGGAAATTAGCAGAACCCGTCCGGAGGACCAGCAGGAGGCACGAGGGCTTGCTTTGGTAACAGTGCCCGTGGGGGTGCAGGGGCCGCCTGGGGTGCCTGGGGGAGGACCGGTCCTCCTCGGCCTCTCTGCCCTGTCCCGAGGCCGTGGCTCCCAGGGAAGCCTCCCCAGCAACAAGGCTGGATGGAGGGTGGTTTAGGGTGAATAAACTGGGCTGCGCGGTTGCTAAGTGGTCTCTCTCTCTCTCTTTCTCTCTCTCTCTTTTTTTTTTTCTTTTTTTTTTTTTTTTTTCCCCAAGCGCGATGCCATGAGAACGCTTGGAAAAGACCTAACGTGGATCGGAAATCGAAGCCCACTGAGAACGGCTAAGGTAAGGACAGGCACAGGCGTTTGCACCCCTTTGTATGCACTGAACTGAGAGTTCCACTGTACATTTCTGGGGGACAGAGGGAGAGAGGGAAGAAGAAGGGAAGAAAACTTTGGAAAATAACTGATTTTGAAAAGTACCTGCACAACATGTAACTTTTATTCTTTTCTATTAATGCTTGTGACACTTCCTCAAGTGTAGTATCTGCAATGTCAGAAAAACACAAGTTATGGTCGATAGACATCTGTTCAGGGAAGGACACAAAAACACCTTCGGGCTTCTCTGCTGGTGCCCTAGAGGGACTGCTTACTCTTTAAAAGCAAAAGTTACTTGACCTGGTTAAAGGAGTTGTATAGATTTGCAGGGCTCTCTTTTCATGGGCACTGCAAACTCAGTTACCTACATTTAGAGGGTGGTAAATTACAAAGGACACAACCAAGTATTCACAAGTACAGTAGGAAGCTAGGTAGGAAACTCATTATTCACAAAAACAATTGCTGAACAGTGATCAATAGGTAAAATACTGGCAGCTTGTATCTTAAGGAGTTGACATGAATCACAAAAACAGGTAGGACTGTAACATGCAGACTGATGGAGTGGGAAGAGAAGGTGGTTGTGGGATTGAGCATACTGAAAAACACTGAGGCAGGAGATAAGCAGTATGCCATTACTGTGACAATATAGAAATGTGATCTCTAGCATGCTGAGAATGTTGCTTCAACACATATATCTTACGTAAGTGCTCCCTTTGGGAAAAGCCATGTTGCTGAAGTGAGCAACGATTGAGCTCTGGCAGACAAAACTTTGGGTTTGATGGTGAAGGGGAACTAATGGCCAAAACTGAAGAGAATCTAACAGTCTGGCAGTGCATGTTAGCTGGCTGTTGTCCCTGATGTGTCCACAGCTGCTAGCTGCACTCCATATTGTTTCATTCAAAAGCATCACAGAAAACTCAGAGGTGGCCTCCTTTTGCTGTGGAACAAGAAGAACTCAATTAGCCAGTACTTTCTGTGGCTGCTAACAGCAGCAGCACTCAAGGAAGTAAATGTTTCATGTTTTGTTTTGTATCGAGTTAAGATTTATTTTGAGTGATTTAAGACCAATTCTGAAGGAACAAAGTGAAGGCTCCAAATACAGTATTAATTGGCTTTTATACAAAGTGTCTAACTCAGTACCTCCTTTCCAGCGTGACTTCAAAGGACTTTCAATCAAAATGGATGTCAGAGGTAAAAATTTTACCTCCATCCAGAAAAAATTCATAAGCTTCATTCCTGAAACCTTTGTTTGTTCTCCATTAGATGGCTCTAAATAGAGGTATGCTGTGGCTTGTAACCTACAGGTAAGTTGGACTATGGAATAATCACAGATAATTCTAATTTCAAAACAAAATTGACTACACTGAGTCTGACTCTGGGCTCCCCTAGATTTAGGGTAGGGTTGCAACAGTGGCCATAAGTAAGTGTCCACAGAGAAAAGGTCTGAAGTAACATGATACAAATTAGCCAGTGGAGGTATTCCTACCAGTTATATTCCACACTATACTGGTATTCCTGCAACTAAGACAAGAAACGGTTTGCAACACTGTTCCTCTTGGACAGTTTGGGAACTCCACACAGGGTTTATACTACTGATCATACTCTGGTCTTCCTGAGTCAGACACTTATCCGAGACATCTATTTCTTGACACTGTATTCTCTTTTGAACTTGTATATATACACGTAGGAAACACAAATTTTTAAACATGCTGAATTTAGGTAAAAAATAAGGAAAGTTTCCAGGCATATTTTTTCAGTAGGCACGTCCCTCATAAGGGCTCTGTGTCTGGTAGGCAGTGTATTGCTAGTTGACTGCTGTACCTAATACAGCAGTCACTGCTACACTGTCACCAGCTGCAGGGCTGGCTCACCGCTGTTTCAAGGCAATTCCTTTGGAAGACGCTGGTATTCATGCAGGAATTCATGAAGGTGGTGCAGCTGTGTGTGATGGGACGGCAGTGTATGTTGGCTGCTTGAAATTCCGTCAGCAGCTAACATGCAGCTGCTCTCTTTTCCCACATACCTTGGTCATCAAGATGGAGAGCTACTACTTTTGTGTGAGAAATCTTTTTGTTTCTCCTGATTATTGGTTTCTTTGGCTGTCAGGCAAACACAAGTGGTATCTTGTATTTCCATTAGTCTAACAAGAGTGAGAATTTTTGATTGATTTAGGCTCTGGTGTCCATCTACTTTTAGATACCAAGGTAACAGGAGGTTTTTAAATACCTGAACCAGGTAAATAATTCAAATATATATTTAAAAAAAAAAAAAAAAAAAAAAAAAGCTCTTGGGAGCTTTTTTAAAGCAAGAGCAGCACAGTTAAAAACTTCACATGTGTTTTAAGTTTGTTTTTAAATTTTTTAATAGTAATATTTGGCAAATTAAGCCTGATAGTTTTTTGAGAGGTGTTTTATGTTTATTTATTTTTAATTGAGTAATTAGAGTCTTCAATGGCTTAAAGTCACTTTCACTAACTTCCTAAATACTATATCTGAAAAATAATTACTTTTCCATCATACGTGGTTTAAAAAGTCAGCCTTAGAGTTTTTCTTCACTCATTGTTTTTCCAAATAACTTAATTTGTTAACATCAATGCATTAAAACACCTGCACATAATCTTACCAACCACACAGTGTGAACAGGACATAGCACTGTACTTGGAACAATAATGGCTAGAAGCACATTGATCTTTTTGATTCATGTTGCACTGTGAGCTTCTGTCAAACATGCTGCCACAGCCATAAATTAAATATATATATATAAAAAGATATATATAATATAAATATATATATATAAAATTTATGGCTGTGGCAGCATGTTTTATATATATATATATATATATATATATATATATATATATATATATAAAAGTGTTAATTTTATCATCATCCCGGCACTTTAGGCATCTACAGAGTACCAAAGAAAGTCTTTGTTGTTACTTGTTTTATCTAGGTGTTGCTGTACGTGCCTTGGACAGTGAAGAGAAAGAGCACTAGTGCTGGTGAAGGCGTGCAGAGTCACAGCCATCCCTCTGTTGTGTGTGGTGATTAGGCAGTGTATTGTTAGTTAGCTGTTCCTCACACACCAGCAACTGACTACACTGTCAGATTAGCACATCACTGTCGATACAAGAATATAAACACTGCTGTTATGAATATCTCATAGGTCCCCAGCTGGTTCAGTGCCTGCCTGGTCCCTTTGGCTGAAGGGAGCTGTGCTAGGTTAAGTAGACTGAGTGAATGCAGGATTTAAAATAAAGTGTAACTGAGAGTACAGAAGTAAATGTAGTTGTATTTCACACATTTATATAGCTACCATAACTGTTTTTTAAACAATCTACTGAATTATGTAAATTAACATGGATTAGGTAACAGTTTCAGGTCTGAACCCTATGTGAGTATGTTTCTCTTACAACACCAAGTGTTTGAAGGGACACTGATGTATTGCCTCAGCAAGCATTTTACTTGATTTTAAGGGAACATGTACTACTGTCGACTGATACAGATATAGATTATTTTCGCTCCCGGGCAACTTTTTGGAAAGAGAAGCTCACAGTTAAACGGTATTTTTTTTAGAAAATAAGGATACTGTCAGACCTAAGGAGTGAAGGAAGCTTGAGATGGGAATGAAGGGTAAGGGTGAAAGATGCAGCAGGTTATGCTCAAATGGAAATAAAATAACTCTAACACTCATGGACTGACCTTTGAGCATCATAGGAGGGTAGTTTAATCTTAAACTGGGGGGCTTATTCAAGGATCCTAGAAATAAATGCTGAAGTTTGCCTTTTTATATGGTATTGTAAATTAACTCCAAGTGGATATTTATATAGACATGCATTCACACTACTTTCTTGGCTTTTGACTATAGATAAATGTTTACATAACAGTATTCTGACTTTCATTTTATTTATTTTCCTTTCCAAGTGTGTGTGGATTTGACCATTAAAGATGCTTTATTTTTACCAGACAACTGGTAATGTACTTTTAACAAAGGAGTGATTAGTTTATCAATGAATAAATATTATAATATCTATATTACATTGGAAGAGCTGGCATGTCTCATGGTATATGAGTAATACAAACACACTGAGTTTTTGTTAAGGAGGTGTTTTGTTTGTTTGTTTGTTTGTTTTAGGAATGTTAATTAGCAGTAAATTTTGAAAAACTTAAACTGTGTAGAATCAGGACTGAACAGTACCTATCCTGAAATTTCTTCAGAAGACGGTTGTAGTGCATTGTGACTAAATTGAGGAATAAGAAGTTCCTTGATTGTTTTCTCAGACAAAATCTTCTTTTTCTAGGACCCTGGAATGAATACAATTCAGGACGCTGTGAGTTAATTAATTCTGTCCATTTGTTTGCTAATATCACGTGCTATTTCTGAATACCAGGAAAGACACTTGATCTTAAGGCTGGCATTGAGATATTTAAGATTATATTGTGTCCTCTTAAAAACAATATGAGCTTTAGTGAGCGAGTCATGAACAAGGTGTACACATTTCCTCTCCTCCTGTTCCCTTCCAAACAAGAAAATTGAACCACACTGTTTATCTTGAGTGTTTTAAGGACCCAGGTGAAATTTCCCATATACTGAATAACTCTCCGGCAGTACCAGGACTAAAACAGGTGGTTTTTGGGGGGGTCTTCCATTAACAACACACAACATTTTTTTACACCTACCCTTTTTTATTCAATGATACAAAACCCAGGGAGCTTTGGCGGTTCATATGAACGTTCATGCATGTTTTAGACTTGCACATTTTCAAGCTAAGATATCCACCTCTTGTGGGGAAAACATGTCCTGCCACTTAGTTCCACAGACCATCGACTGCTCCCAGTGAGGGGAGAGGGTCCATGTCTCAGCTGCCTTCCTGCTGCACCAAAGCAGCAGAGACGTATGACAAAAATCACCTGACATGTCCCACTATGTGTTCTCATACTGCACATGCAGTAGGAGTAAAAGGCAGGACCTCAACATAAGAACAGGCACTGTCTTGACAGATTTGATGTGGAATCTTGTGGGATAATGGCAAACAGTGCAGAGGCTGGTCTAAAACACCAGCAGCAGGTTCATTTGCTCTGATGAGATTTTTACATAATCCTTCACTGGGCTCTGAAATTTTAAGTGGATGAAATTGTCATGCATTAAGTTTGAGTTACTTTTTTAAAAAAATGCTTATAATTATTGAGAGTGACTTTGTTTAATCTTCCACATCAGTACCAGTATCCAATCTTCATAGGTTTTTTTTTTTTTTTTTCTTTTTTTTTTTTTTTTGTGAAATTCTCAATGAATTAAATAAGTGAATGGGGAGGGTAAAAAAAAAAAAAAAAAACAAAAAACCCACCCAAAACAAAAACAAAACAAAAAACCTCCCCAAACAAACAAATAAAAACCCCCAAAAAACACCCCACCATATTTTTTTTAAAATTGTTTTTGAATTTCTCGCCTTTTTTTACAGTTGAGTGGCTGTCTTTACTGGAAAAAGTTTTGAAGCACTTTAGATATTTTCTATCAATGTTAGTCTTTTGAGAGATCTGCCCCCCTTTTCATATAGAAAATTCTACTGAGACACAGGTTTTTCTCATTTCTATTTCCTCAGCCCTTTTTCAAGGCACAGACAGCTGGAGTGAGATTTCTTACTCATTTACTAGCTCTCTTCATTCAAACAGATAAATTAGAACACTTGGCAGTTTGTAATAGAGGAGTGGAACTGAACTGGAAAAGGGATAGCAGTTTTGTGCAGGACTGGGGAGATTGCAAGGTGAGAAGAGAGGGGCTTGACCCATGAGCCTGCATTCCCTTCTTCCACCTCTACTTGAAGATTGCCATTTTATTCTAGAGATGAGAGGTAGGCGGGTGGCTGAGGAGCATTGTTTTGGACTGTCTCAGAAAGATGTCTGTTAGAGTGCCAGGCTCTTGATTTTTACTCCCCCTTGAATCCTTCTGTAAACAACCATGAATATTTACACAGGCCCTGCCTTCATCCAGGCCAGAAGAGAAGGAATCCAGCAGGAGAGGAGCTCTCCATCTGAGGCACTGTACTGCAGCATAAATGTACGGAGAAGGCTGAAGACTTTTAAAGGTGTTATAAAATTGAAATGTAAAATGAACAAAATATGCAGCAAGCAAGCAAACTTTTTTTTTCCCCCCCAAAAATTTCACTTATTTAAATAAGTTTAATTCTCTGTACAATTTTTTGCAGCTGGCTGCTTCGTAATTCACTAGTCTTCCTTGAGAAGGTATTGCAAAGCTGGTATCTTCAATTACATTTGTGTCTAGAAACCCTGCTATGGATGTCTCTGTGTCCCATGTCTTTCATAACAGGGCAATTATGTATTGATGGAATATAAAATCTCTTTGTTACTGGGAGATGGGAAAAAACCACAAAACTGCGTAAATAGTGAGTAACTTATTAATAAACCTTCTTTCTAGCTATCTTTCTAACTATCTATCTACAATTTTAATTAGCTATTGTCAGCAGTTCAGAAAAAGAAATCATAAACCGCTTATGCAAATTGATGGTCCCTTGGGGCCACTGCAGGAGCCAATCCAGAATTAACAGACAAATTGCAAACACCAATGCTAAAGAGCAGCAAAATCACCTGTTGGTTTAGCTTCTAGAAACATTTCCCAGGAATGTAGAAAGGCTGTATACCCAAGGTGTTGAATGGCTTTTTCAGAGGTCTTCTCTTTTCTTCATGATAATCTGCCTGATTAACGATGTTACTTCTGGTTTGATACTTTCTATTGGCTCTTCGGGCCTCCAGAATTTCACAACTTTACCCTCAGGGCTGACAAGATACTTCCAGAAATTCCATCGAGGCTCTTTCTTTGAAGAATCTGTAAGGATGAAATCAGATAATTTTAGTGACTGACACCTGGAATTGTCTCCAGGCCTTGCACTGAGTCTTTTACTATTTATGCTGAAGTAATCCCACCATATTCTTTGCTAGTAGTCTGGGCATGGTAATCTGGTTGCTGCTAATGGTCTGAAAATCTGGAAGTCAGTGATTCTCCCCTCTTCCTGTGAAACTGTTAAAGAGTTCCTACTTTTACTATGCTATATTTCCTAGGAAAAAGGATACAAGGGCTGCATATTTGTTCAGGGATTCCCTGAATTCCCTTTTATGTCAGTTTTGGGAAGTGAGATGGGAGCAGGAAGTTGTACTGGTGATGGTTTAATAAGCTGCTTTCACAAAAAGATCCAGCAGATTTTGACTGGAGAACAAGTGTTTGGTTGGGAATGGTGCTGAACCCTAAACTGGTGTTTTGAAGCAGTGGGTTGAAGTTTGGCACCACACTTACGCTGCAAGTGGATTAATTTTGCACTAGATTTTTGGAGAGTGCTGTTGCCATCCTGTTGGATCCTCTAGTCACAGGCACTAAAGGGTGACGTAGCATGATGTTCAGCCTTCTGATTGTCAAAACAGCAACATGAAGAAAACAGGCACTTTAATTAAAAATGTAAAGGAATTTAATGTGAAGCACAGGAACACAGGAAGAGAAAAACTTTATTTCAGAATATTGAAGTACCAAAGGATCTTTCTCTTTCTTGTGGGTGAACAGCATGTCAAATAAGAAAATGCCGAGTAAAATTTTTTTCTTTATAGGTATCAATGTTTAACACTGATGGCAGTGATATTTAGAATCTGGATTCATCACACAGAGTGGGTGTCATTGTGCTCTAGTCTCTTCTATAAAGAACTGACAGAAAACACTCAATAATTCCACTGGACATCTGGCAGCTCAGAGTGATAAAGTTCCCTGAGGTTTTTAGTAGCATGTCTAAGAGGAGCTAGGAACAAACACAGTTACAATGACAATGGTGACCACTTAAATGATTCCTCAATAAAACAAAAATTTAAGTACAAAGGAGGTATCACAGGGCATATGGCACATAGGTGTTCTGGGAAAGATTTCATTTAGATATTGAAATAATTCTCTGACAAGAGGCACTATGAGAGAGTGAAATAGACTCTGAAGGCAAGGAGATGGAATAGAGGTTTGGGCTTTCCGCTACTTTATTTTCTGGGTAAAATGGAGAGTTAGAAAAGGCTTATGTTTAAGCTGTTTTTTCTTTCATATATCAGTGTGGTTCAAAACCTGGTCAAAGCCCAGGAAAATTCAGCTTTTCAAGTTGGCTTTGAGTTTATGAGATCTTTGGTCAACTGAAGGGAGAGAGCATTTCATTTTGCTTTTGAGTATATGAGGTTCTATGAGGTAAATGCTCCTTGTATTCATGCAGGATTTTGCAGGCTAGGCCCTGAAGTTCACACTGATGCCTTGGGAAAGGCTGACCTGCAAAGGGTCAGAGACTGGACGGAGCTAGAGAATAAAGCAGGTATTTATTGAAAGGCCTCCAGGATCCACCTTGGGCAGGACAGGAGCCTGACCAGGGCTACACCCAAGGTGGACACAAAATGGTCACAAAGTGGACCACCAGTCATGAGGAGGTTACACTTTTATAAGTTTTGGTCCACTTGCATATTGGGGTTTAATTGTCCAGTTACAGCTTCAGGTTGTGAGGTCTCATCCTTCTTGTTTTCTCTCTTCAGTGCACCATTGTTTATGCTTTGGGGCCTGAAAGTTGTCCTTGGTCATCAGCAGGAAAAGGATTTGTTTTGTCTACCTACTCTGGGAAGAGAGCTTACTGGCACTTAATATGAGGCTGAGAACTACACCCCTCCGCAGCACAGAATCTGAAAACATGAAAGCTAAAACTTAAGGCATCAACATGACAATTAATGCAAATCAGTGGTGATATATAACTAATATATGTAAACCTGCTTTACAATACAGCAGGTTACATAAAGGTGGACATAGGACCCAGCTAAAAATCTCATCTGCATGTGTTTATATAAAATCTTCCAGTAATTTTATGACCCCCATAATTACATTTTTGTCCATAAGAAAAGTGGTTTTTAAAATAAAGATCACATACTTTGGAATGGGATTTTGTAAGTGGGAGCTTCTAGCTCTAGCATTTTTAACAAAATGGATGTTTCTATCTGGGCTGGTCAGAGTAGGCTGTTTTTATGAGTAGTGAGGAGAAACTGTTGTTTTCAGGACACAATTCTTTTGCCCATATTTTTGATATCCAAATTTAAATGAGAGTAATTGTATGCTAAGTGTCTGCTTCTGTTTGTAGTTAATGAAGACTTCAATGTTTCCTGACAAAAACATGCAGCCTGGGTTCAATGAGAGTACCGTGGTTACAGGCAGCTTGATACATAAGATAAAACAGTTACCTATTAGAAATTTAAAGGCGGGATCTGCTTCTGATCCTAGGATCTTGATTTTGTGGAAAACAGGGAATGTTACTCCATAGTTTCCTTTGGCAAAAGATTCTATTTCCTGGCTTGAACTAGGCTCTGATTCTCCGAACTGGTTGCAGGGAAACGCCAGCACAGTGAAGTGGGAGGGACCAAACTCTCTGTGCAGCTCTTGCAGGGCGATGTAATTTTTGTCTGTGTGTTGGCAGTAACTGGCCACGTTTACAACCAAAGTTGCCTTCAGAAAAATAAAGTTAGAATAGTAAGGAAAAAGCCTATAGATGTTACAGAGGTCACAAATAAATCTTAAAATGGCATTTCTCATTATCACGATGGTTCCTGTCAGAAAGCTAAATGTAATCTGTCTCATCATCATTTCATTAAAACAGATAAAGATGAAAGGAGCTGAAGATATTTACTTTCACACAATCTGTTGTAAAAACATAGTAGGCTGATAAACTTCATCTCACAGCTATGTTTAAATACAAGCATTTTAAAAAGCAGGTATTTAGGACATGCACTAAAATCATATTTACTAGATAAACTTCCAGAATCCAAACCCAGCATTCCTAACTAAGATTAAAATCCACCAATTTGCCTGCTAGGCTGTATTAGTCTATGCTAAATAATATAATTTATTTTCTTGATTTACTACATCTCATACTTGATTCCTGGAGCAGGCCTATACATAAAATACTTTTTCTCCAGCTTTCTTCTGTATGAAGAACAGGAATTTAGCACAAATCTGCCAAAAAACTCCCATAACCAAACCTTTAATTTACCTAGAAACGGACACATTTTTTTGTCAGTATGGATTCAAGACAGAAGAAGTGAAATAATAACTTACTTTCCCTCTGTACTTCTCCAAGGAAATGATCCTTCCTCGCGAATCCTTGACTTCAAAAGAGTAAAAATCTTTGCTTTTATGTTTAAAAAACCTGAGTTGCAGCAGGCAGAGAATGGTGGTGCACAAAACCATTGACAGGAAGACAACAAAGACCCTGGTTTTGGGCACTGAGTATTTCAGAGGATAACTGGTAGAGAAAGGCTCCATTTTTGAAATCTTTGGAGAGGAGCCTGGGCAGGCCTGGAATGTGAAGGAGGAGCTGAAACATGAGACTCTCCGCTCGGACCGGAAAGAGCAAGGCGCTCGTTTTTGTCCCTGTCGCAAAACAGCAGTTACATATCACAGCGCCTGCTGGGCTTCTAAGCTCTTGTGTGAAGTGTCGGGAACTTTCGGGGGCAGGGGGAAGAGGGAAGGGAGGAGGGAGAGGAAACGAATGAAAAGGCTGTAACTATCCCCTGAAGAGGCTGATTGCCCTGTCTGACTGACCCGTGTGGGACACTCCAGCGTGTGTCTGCACTGTCTTGAATGCTGCTAGAGGCAAGAGTGAGTTGGCAGGGCAGCTCCAGCACATCCCTTGGGCTCCCAGATGTGTCTAGCGGAGTCACTGAGCAGGAGGCAGCTGTGTTATCAGGCAGGCTTGGAGAAGCAGTCTGGGGGGCAGCTGTTCTGGTAGAAAAAAGGTAGGATGGCTGAAGCCGCCCTGTTCGCAAACTCAGCCCTGCATGCATCTCATCAGCTGCTGTGGGATCACAGGCAGCTGAGTAAGACTCTTTCAGCACTCGGAGCAGAGAAAAACTCCTTGGTAATAGGCTGTCATAAAGAAAGATCATATAATGTGGATTATTTTTGCAATGAGAGTGGGAATGATAATGGCAAATGGGTTGCTTTCTTAATTGCTACTGGCTACCTGGCAACGAGCTGTATCGAGACGGTGAGAATGAAGGTCTGCATGAGAGAAGAGTTAGCTGAGAGTCTCAGGTGTAAGCCAAGCTCCAGTGGTGTTTTGCTGCTTGTGAGTCTCTGCTTACTCTTTCCCTCTCAGCGCAAACCACCATTAACAAGGCATTTCTGTCTTGGTTTTCTTTGCCGCTCTGATTTTTTTTGCACTGCTTAGATGAAACATTTTAAAAGATGGAAATAGAAGGGGCTTTTCTGTATGTAAAACCTGGAATTTAGTTGTTTCTTCCTTTTTAGTGACTTACTACCATATCACAGTGATACTCTTCTACGCTTTCTATAATCTCTAAATAGGTAAAATCCGTGTTCATTTCGTTTAACAAGACTATAGAAACAGTTTCACTCTGAGATAACAGAGAGATGCTTGGGAAACATTTCAATACAAATTTCAGTATTTGTATCTGAGGGCATGTTTGGCCTGTGAGCATGGTGTTTTGGTGGTGGGGAAGAAAACACACAGATTTCTGTGCTGAAATGAATAGAGCTGTATGCAACAAGCAAGAGCAGGTGTCTAATGCTGACCTTAAAGGCAAGAACAAATATGTTTTGTTACAGAAAATCTGTGCAACATCCTGGGATCTAAGCTACATCTCAACTGTTTGCAATTTGCATCTAATATTATTTCAGAACCAAACAAAACTTAACATATTATAATACTGGTGTACCTTATAATTACAAAGAAGCCCATCATACCAGCTGTGTCTCCTTTAGTCACCCTCAGCTAAAACCTTGCTCAAAATCTGTCCGAAAACCAAAATATGTTGTTTAATATTGTCTGAGCTCTTATGTTTTTCAGGTCTTATGATTGTCTGACACAAGTTGATCAATGAACGAATTTGAACAAATGCAAATAAAAAAACCTCCTAATTTAATCTTTACTAAGTATCCCTTAATATATTAAAAAGTACAAGATAACATTAAAAATAATGACATGAGTAAGCTGCAGTGCTGGTGAGACGACCCAGAAGAGATCTAAGTCCTTTTTCAGGTGTAGATCGGAGAACGTGCCTGGCTCCAGGCAGACAAAAGGTGGGTGTGACCGGCGTCCCTCTCTCAGGAGCCACCAGACGCCTAAACCTACGCTGATATGTGGCTGAAGGTGCTTGGGTCCTAAACAGCCAGTGATGTAGCTTTAGCGCATGAGCGACACAAATTTAGGGTTGTTTGTTATTGTTTGGGTTTTGTTGTTGTTGTGAGTGTTTTTTTTTTTTTTTTTTTTTTTTTTTTTTTTTTTTTTTTTTTTTTTTTTCCCTGCCACAGGCTTTCTGTGCCAGCGTTGATTTAGCCGTTCTTGTCTGAACAGAAGCGTTTGTTTTGCGCTATTTTCACCCATCTGCTCGCTCCTTCTCCGCGCGTTTGCCCGCCCGCCGGAGCCGCGCTCAGCCCGGCATCAGCTGGCGCTCTTGGACGAGGGCACGGCCGGACCAAAACCAGCGGGAAGGGACGGGCTGAGATGGAGCCCTGGCTGGGCTGGGTGCTCGGTGACGGGCTCGGAGCGGACAGGCGATCCAGCTGGAAGAGCCCCGTGCCGCGGGAGCGGGCGCGGCGCCGCCGGCGCACGATGGCAGCAGCGGCACGGCCGGCGGGGCGGCAGGTCAGCGCGCACAGAAACACGACCGTGAGGAGACAGGACGGCCCCGGCAGGGAGCTCTGAAACAGCCTGCGGCAGGGAAATCGGGCGCAGGTGAGTGTCGGTGCCTCCCGCCTCCAGGGGCTCCGGCAGTGCGGAGCCGCAGCGACCTGCGCAGGCTGCCCAGGCTCCAGGACAGCATCCTTTCAGCTTTTTAGTTTACGCTGAAGTGCTGGAGCAGGTCCAGAGAAGGGCGATGGAGCTGGTGGTGGGTCCGGAGCACCAGTGCCGTGAGGAGCGGCTGAGGGAGCTGGGGGTGTTTATCCTGGAGAACAGGAGGCTCAGGGGTGACCTTGTCACTCTCTACAACTGCCTGAAAGGAGACTGTGACCAGCTGGGGGTCTGTCTCTTCTTCCAAGCAACCAGTGACAGGACAAGAGGAAATAGCCTCCAGCCATTAGGTTTAGGTTGGATGTTAGAAGGAATTTCTTCACGGAAAGGGTGATTAGACATTGGAATGGGCTGCCCAGGGAGGCGGTGGAGGCTCAGTCCCTGGAGGAGTTTAAAGAAAGACTGGGCATGGCACTTAGTGAAATGGTGGTGTTTGGTTATAGGCTGGACTTGATGATCTCCAAGGTCTTTTCCAACCTAATCTATTCCGTGATTTTCTCACAGGAGCGTGCTGCTGTCATGAAGGGAAGGCTGTGCCCACGGCTCCTCTTCCCAGTGTGAGGACAGCTTAGGACTGCAGGCCATTACAGGCAGCTGACACTGAGTGGGGTGAAGGGAAAGAGGAAAAACTGGGTCTCATCCCTAGACAAGCAGTGCCTGTGGCAGACCAGCCTTTTTGTGCTCTGTGATATGGGACACACAGAAATGGGTTTAAGTTTCATTGAAGTGCAAGAGGCACAGGGTCTGTAGCAGCACCTTCACATCTGGAAAAGTTATCAACGACTGACAGAAGGGCAGGAGAGCTCATACAGCCTCTCTCATTTCCTTCCTTCTGCTTCTCATTTGCTTCCTTCTTTACCGTATGTGCTCCTGCAGACCCAGCTGTAACTGCAGAACTGGTATCAGTCTGCAGGCCTGGATTTGGTGTAGTGTACATGCACAGGAGGAGGAGATCGCCTTGTGTGGTTGTTTCTTCTCAAACACCTTAGGCTTCTTGTTTTGACGAAGGGACGCTGCCCAGGGGACACCCACACCCCACTCACCGTAGAAGAGATCTTCTGGAAGGCCGTGCAGAGTGCAGATCATACTTCCAGCACTCTGAGTCGTCAGGAGAGATGATGCTAGGGGAGGCTGCTTCTCTCTGTCAGCAGCAGAGGGAGCTGAGGAAACGTCGAATGAGCTGCGAGAGCGCTGACTCCTGCTTCTGGGGGAAATTGGTGAAGGGTTTGCATGCTGCGAGTCCACGAAGGGCTTCCTGGAAGATGCAGGGAATTCGACACAGTTGACTTCTTGATTAATAATTGCAATATTTAGAAAAGGAAGAAAAGAGGCTCCTAAGTGTTCTGGATATGTTTCTACGATTGTGGTTAGAAAGCGCAATTCTGTTTTCTGCTAAGGAAAATACCAGAGCTTTTCGGTAACGCATACTCAAGTCTAGGAAACTCTGGCTCTAAAAAAATCGGAAGTCTTTCCATCTTCACGTTCTAGAACAGAAAGTTCTGCATGCTGCCTCTACAAGTAGCAGTGAAAGCCTATGCGGTCCTGGGACATCAGATGTTAATTTTCCAACAAGCAGGATTCTTTGTAACTATTCAGTCAACGTAAAGTTGGACACGCGCTGTAGTGATAAACAGGCATTCTTTATAAAGGGAATGATCAATCCGATCTTGTTTAGACATCTCTTTTAGGACAAGATTAATGGTGCTGTAGAAATATCTCTTTTTCTTCACAGACAAAAGGAAAGCAGGATGACTACTCCAAATGTCAGCATTTGCACTGTCCCACTTAGTGTGCAGATCTGCTTTCCAATTACCGCTCTTACACAATCAGTGCTATTCTTAGAAGTATTTGACAGATATTCCCATGCACATTTTTAAAAGGAATTTTTTCCATTGAAACTGTTTTTCCAGTAACGCCTTAGATGATTAAGAAACTCTCCTTCATGAAAGCTACTCTGCCTAGCAATTATGCTGCAATAAGTTTGGAAGGAAGGAATAACAGGAGAGCTGAAACAGAAGAGATTATGCAGTACTCAAATACACAGACAGGATATTTGCTTTTCTGATGTGTCTTTTTTTTTTTTTTTTTTTTTTACCTTGTCTTTGCCCTGGAATCAGTTATGAGGATAACATGGATAACAGTGACATGATAAGGTCCAAATGTCTGCTGGAGAAAAGTCAGGAGTAACTTTCTTGTTATTTATTTGCTTCAGTTTTTCTCCTGTTTCTCTAGGCTACTATCCTGCAAACTAAAATCAAAACTAAACCAATGAAGCCCTCAGGATGGGTTTGTTACTTCTGAGGGAAAGAATGTATTTTAAGAAATATGCCTGAAGGACACAAATGACTCAGTTTTCCACTTGCTTTAATAAGCACTTTGCATACAGAGTTCTTCAGGATGTAGCTGTTGATTTTGTCACGCAGACAGAATGAGGTGCTATGAAAAATATACCAAATATACCAAAGAGTTACCAAAAAATACCTTTTTGAGAATATTGCTGTGAAAATAGGTGGTCAGGTTTTGATTGAAAGGTTGAAAGAGCACAAGGAATCTGTTTAACATGAGAAATAAAGACTTCAGGACACTTACTGTATAAGTGTTATTTTCTATTGCTGTACATTTAATCAGTTTATTCTTCATAGTGAACACTGGCAAACTTTTTTTTTTTTTTTTTCATTATCCATGCCTATTTGGACCATAAATCTATGCTTCAGCCACCCACTTTCATTAGTGAAGAAGTTTCTCTTCACTAGAAAATTGACTTCTTATGTGAAGCATTGGTAATTATGTTAGAAAATCTGTTACCATAATAGGATGCTCAAAACCTCTTCTCTACTGCTATCTCCTTGTGACTGTTCATATACTAAGTTGGAACTTTTTAGTCAGTGATTACGGTTTCTCCTGTTCTCTCCTTCTCTGGATTGCACCAGTTCCAAAGTTGATATGAAGACATTAATAGTTATTTTCACATAATTACTCTAATGACTATAACTATAGTTTGCTTATATAAATAAGCAAACTTGCTTCAGAAATGCATACCTAATGTCTTTTTTTACAGCATTTTATAATCCTTAATATATATTATTGAGAAGTTTCTGTTAGGGTATTCAGCTGAACTTTTAACAAAAGGAGATGATGTCAGTGTTGATGGACTAATTAAGCTTGTTGTCTGATGCTTTGTGATAATGGTACTCTTGAACATCTCTGGATGTTGGAAAGATACCATGCTTTTATACCATTCTAGGAAACCTGATTCGTGGGACAATCACTTAATTTTTTTAGTAAACAAACCAGTCTTGACAATCTTCCTTTCAGCAGGAAACAGTGCTTTCTTTTTTTCTCGCCCCCGCTTCATCAACTGATTGGAGAGCCAGTAAATTTTAGAACTCCTAAAATAAACAACTCAATCATTTTAATAGGTCAATCTAGCCAACAGAGAAATTGAATGTAACTACTCTCTTTTTTCTGGTGAGATGATAAGCACTGTCAATGAAGTAATGTACAGAAAACATTCTTTTTCTTGTAATGGAACACCTTTCAGAAGATGAGTTCATGTTGTTCTCTTCAAACAGAGTAATTGAATGTTTTGGGTTGGATGGGACACTTAAATATCGTCTAGTCCAAACCACCTGCAATGATCAGGGATATTTTCGACTAGATCAAGTTGTTCAGAGCCCTGCGCTACTGGCTCTTGAATGTTTTCAGGGATGGAAACATTCCTGTTTCCATTCCTGAAGCATGCATGGAGCATCCACCACCTCTTCAGGCAACATATTGCACTGCTTGACCACCCTCACTGTAAAAAATCTTTCTTATATCTAGCATCAGTCTCCACTCCTTTAATTTAAAACCATTACCTTTCGTCCCATCACAACAAGCCCTGCTGAAAGGTCGGTGCTTCTCTTTCTTATCAGCCCCCTGTAAGTACTGAAGGGCTACAATAAGGATTCCCCAGAGCCTTCTCTGCTTCAGGCTGAACACCCACAGCTCTCTCAGCCTGTCCTCAGAGAAGAGTGCTCCGGCACTGATCACTTTTGTGGATCTGCTCTGGATCCGCTCCAACAGGTCTTTCTTGTGTTAAGAGCCCCAGAGCTGGACACAGCATTCCAGGTGGGATCTCATCAGAGCAGAGCAGAGAGGTGGGATCACCTCCCTTAATTTGCATGGTTTTTGTGCAGTCCAGGATACAATTGGTTTTCTGGGCTATAAGAGCCCGTTTCCAGCTCATGTCCAACCCTTTGTCTGTCAGCGCCCCCAAATCCTTCTGGGCAGGACTGCTCTCAATCTGCTCATCCCGCAGACTGTGTTCATTCTGGAGGCTGCCCTGAGCCATGTGCAGCACCTTGAACTTGGCCTTACTGAACCTCATGTAGTTCATGAGAATTCTATGTTAACCTAGATTTATACTGTAGCTTACAATTAGAAGTTGAGTTAGAGCAAATGTATTCAGAGTTCTGGATCCAGGACTACAACCATTTCCTAAACTGTGGTATGGGCATCTCTGTAATACACTGTGGTGTGACCAAAACCTAAGTTCTTCCTAAAACCATTTGAAAGTCAGTCCTGGCTAAACCCATATGAAAATCTACTTATCTTCTTAGATATAGTAATAAATTACTATTTACTTTGTGTTGCCTCTTAGCATAAAGGAATGTGAACTATTGAGAATAGAATCTTCTCACATACCAGTGAATGTGTGTGGTCTCTTTGTGGGCCAAAATATTACTTCTTTGTATACACAATCAATTTTCCACAGAAATGTCTGCACTAATTTTAGAGGTACACATATCTGAGCAATGTGATTAGATTTCTGCCAAGTTGTCTGTATAAATCATACAGAAAATGCCTCTCAAACCTGCAGGTCTGTTGTAGAACAGCTGGAATATATAGAGGAGAAACAGACTTCTATTTTCCAGTTATGTTTTCCTAAGACATTTCTTGTCATGATTGCAGCAGGGTTTTGAAGAAGAGTAACACAGACTGTGCATGGCAGGGCAGATTTCACAGACATTGAAGAGAAACGAGTCACTAATATTGAGTGGCTGATTAGAACATCTGCTGCATTTCCACGTTACTATATATAAAGAATTACAGAACAAACAGAAAATTGGTATCAGAGCATTTATCTCAATGACCATTTTAAAGAAATGCATATTACTAGGAATTGATGAAGATATTCCTGTCCTGTGTGAACTGATCTGGGCCTTTGAATCTTGGTTAAAGACCTAATAATTCAGATCTCCTTTTCCTTATTTTTGCTGCATCATCACTTTCTCTCAAACCCAAGGAAATGCTAATGTAATTTTTAAGATCGTATTTCTCAGAGATACTTGTAGATATTTTCCACTTTATACTGTAGCACTGCTTTAGGAAATGGGAATGGGATCATGGAGTCCAGTGTCTGTGAGCCTGGTTTGAGGGAGAATCTGGCATCCAGGGGTTGTCATGCTGTAATCAATGGCCCTGCAGTGTATGCTACACAGAACAGACAGACTTACTGACAGCATCCAGGAAATGACATTGCAAGCTGGTAACATTAGTCAAAAGTGCCAATTCAGTAAGGACAAGAGGTCACTAAGGTTTGACAGGTGATCCAGGCGGTAACTCCAGACGTTTGGATGTTCTTCCTCCACAGGATTGGACCTTCTTCCACTGCTAAGGTGGCCTTCTTGGAACAGCTTTGTTAGGCTGGGTTTGTGATCATCAGCAGTAAATCCATGTTTTATGGAAGGAAAAATGTCTCAAGTTAGAGCAATATGATTTGGACATGATTCGATATTCTGTATTTGTTACTCATTTCCCATCCAGAGACAGGCTGTTTTGAGGCTTTTATGTAATGACTAAGTCCTTTGATGGAATTGGTGTTATCCATGATATTTAAATAGTTTTTCAATTGACTTCTTAATTCAGTCATATTTTTCACTTCAGCTTAGCTTCCAATGATCCTGGAGGTTGGATATAGCATTGCAGAAAGTGGAGATGTGAAGGTCTAGGAAAATACAAGTTACATCTGGACAGGTATATTCCAATATGGCATTTTCAGGCACACTGAACAGTAAGATAGTGCAGTCTTCATCTACACTGGAAAAGCAAGTGCATCTACCCCTTACAGTAAGTGTTACAGAACAGCACAAAGTGGCTGAGAACTGCCTGCCCAGAGCTATTTCTAGAGTTCTCACAACCTCTGAACAGACAGTACTCCAGCTTTCAGTGTGGTTAACTCCTGGTATTTTACCTGGCTCTCTTTTGGCCCCCAACTGATGCACAGGTAGCCCTGAAACATTAATTTCCTTTCAGCTTTTCTGTTTCAGAATGCTACCAACAGTGTAGGGTTGTGCTGTGGAATGGGCAGGGGATGTATGTCATATGGACTGTTGGGTACATGAGAGTGCAGGGCATGCAGAGACAGGGGAAGTTCAGACTGTCCCTAGCACTGCTGTTGGTTTCATTTGTGGGGGAGTTGATTAATTTACTACATAGAATATGCAATGAATTACTGAGCATTAGGGAGTGTGAATGATGAAGTGATCTGAAAACAGGGGGAATCTGAAGAGATAACCTGTGAAATTATACAGGCATCCCTGTACTTATTTGAGACAGTTCATTAAATATCAGAATGATATTTAGGTGTCTTCTGTCTTGGACAGATGATTTGTTTTGGTGCTCTGGCTATTCCTCTATGAATCTGGATTTCACCCCCTGTAGAAGAAGTTGGGGTTTATGTGACAGATTTGTATTTTCATTCATTGCTTTCCTCAGTGCAAATAAGTCTCATTTCACAACAGTTAATAGAAAGAGTACAGGGATAAATTGCAGTGGTTTTTTTTCTCTTGAAAGCAGATGAATATAGGCTTTAAGAATACCAGTTCTGATGCCACCCATCTACTTGTTAATTGAGCAGTTTGATGGGACAGTGCTGACTACTTATCACTTCCTGAGTCTTATTCTGAGAATTGACAAAGGCACGTGAGAGCCAAAATCTTATCCCAAGTCAGTGATATTCGATAGTACCCAGGCAAAATAACAAAATGGCACAAAGAAATTTGATTTCCACTAAGAAAAAAGCCTGTTACACATATTCATATATCCATGAAGTAGGTGAATACAGATGATAGGGTAACCAGTATGATTTGGGGTAGATGAATTACTCACAAGAGAAGATAATCCCAAAATGAGTTAGAGATTATTTCCTCTGTTACGCTCCTATTGCACAGTATGAGCTACCAAGGTTAAAGAAGAAAATTATATACAGAGTTTCAGAAGTGTTGCCATTCATTGAATGTTACAATAAAGTGCTTTAAGTTTCTTGAATTATCTTGCTTGTTGGGATTCAGAAAGATGTTGTAAAATTTTCAAAAGTAATGAAAATTTTTGATATTAGAAATACAGGTTTTTTCTGTACCACAAAGTCTCATTTTAGTAATGTCGAGCTTTTTAGGGTTAGAATGCAGTGCTAAAAATCCCATTGTGCAGATCTGAGGTAATTCCTGCAAACCTTCTTAGTTCTTTATCTACACAAAATTTTAGACACAGAAGAAAATCACTGTAATCTACTTGCCCACCTTCAGAGAGAAGGAATACCACAGATGAGAGGGGAAATATTTGCTGTCTGTCCAATAAAATTTTGGAATAGGGGGAGAGTTTAAAGATGGAGTATGGATGTATGATGCAAGTTTTCCACAACTGTTATTGAAATTTTACATGAAATGTGTATGTGTGTATTTACAGAGTACAAATACTTTATCAGTGTTGAATTCTTTTTTGAACAGGAGAGGTTAGTTGTAAAGATAAATATCATCTTCTGCCCTTGAAACTTTTAAGACTCATTGTAATTACTACTCTCAGGAGAATAATTTGAAGAAAGAAATTAAAACGCAGAGAAAATTGAAAAAATGTGGGTCTTCAGTATTCTGCTCTGCACATTATAGCAATATAATTTCTTATGCATAAAAATCTAGCATTAAATGATCCAAAATGCTAATGATCTGGCTTTTTAAAAAAATAGTGCTGAGGAGTCTTTGCAGCCTAATGTAGACAATGACCACAAAAGATGACTCTTCCTTCTCACATTTGTGTTGGTTTTGTTTCTCGTTACTGTGCTGTCATGAGCTCAGTGTGGTGTGATCAAAGAAGGTTTTAAAAACCTTTTTCTGTGGTTAGGGGACATTTGGGGGAAATAAACACCGGAGAGTAAAAGAGTTAATTACTGTATAAGGGGGTTTTGGAGTGGGAGAGCACGCACGACAAATTCTGCTACTAGAATCTTCTCACAAAAAAAAGGCAAAAAAAGAGAAAAAACCACCATGTTTTACATTAAACAGTGGTACAATTTAAACAAAATATAGTGGAGCCTATTCTCAGTTCTAGCTGACTGAACGCATGGAAGTTCGAAAAAGCTGGTGAAATATGGCTTTTAGCTAGTCTAATGTGTCTAGTGTTTTGAGCCTTCCCAGTGCTCCGAACTGTGTAGAGGCGAATATAATGAGAATGTGAAAGGCTCAGGCCTCAGAAAAAATGGTGGTGTTTTGCAATTCTGGTTTGTGTGTGATGAATCTTCAAACACAAGATGTCAAGAGGGGATCCAAAATGAACTTAGAAGTGTTACCACTATGAAGCCATCCACACCTCTGGAGCAAGAAGTAGAAGAGAATACAAAGGCTTCGTATTACTGGCTAGTGCAATGATTACTGTAAGTTAATTCCTCCAGTGTAATGGTTTTTTGCACATACTGTAAATTCTTCTGCGTGTTTCAAGAAACACCTTCACATAAAATGGAATCACTGCAGGACATAACTTGTCCACAGCTTCCTTCAGCTATATACATCAATACAACTTTCAAATCCAACAGATCTACCTCCACTTAAAATTAAGTTAAATGCTTCAGCAATCAGCCGTGTCTAGTAGCCAATAACCACAGAAGCAGTTTCATTGAGTGGACTTTGAAACACCTTTTTTTTGAAGACAGCAGTGACATCATTTGTGGCTTGGGTGACACCTTCTAAATTCTCACTTATGTCTTTGTTGGTGAACAGGAAAAAATTAAACACTCACAAGTTACACACAAATGCATAAATCTCAGGTCTGAAGATTCTGAGCACTTCATAAGATCTAACAAACTATGTTTATGTGTATGCATTTATAACTGGCCCTGGGAAGACTTTTTTCAACATACCTTTGCAAGTGTTCTCGAACAGGATAAAGGTTTGTTGTTATGATATACACTAATAATGCACAAGGTATGTCCCAAGATTGACATTAACAGTAGTGGTCTATGGAAATGATTTCTGCTGCAATAGGTCTGTGATTAAACAGGCTGACAGATTCAACCACTCCCCAGAGAGATTTTAGTTACCAAAATATGATACCAGACCTTGGATTATGGTAGCACATTCTGTGGTTCAGGGGTCATGCAAAATGAGAATGTCCTGGTTTGGTATTAAATGTTGTACACTATCTGCTGCTGACTCAGAACAGCCTGTTGTGAAGCTAATTATTACAGTGATTTGTTTTGCAAGTGCAGTGTGCCCAGCATCAGAGACAATGGAAGTAGTATTCCCATCATACATTTACTGAGTAAACCCTGAAGATGAGGAGCTGAGTTTCCTTAATAACTTTTCCCATTTTACCCTACCATCTGCAGGGAAATGTTATCATTAACTCAAAGATGGTGGACAAATTGTACCGTATAGACTCTATCCTATGTCCTTCTCGGCCACAAGAATCACCTTGGAACAAGGGTGTTTTTGGATCTGTATCTGCTGGAGAAGGAGACTCATTTCTGATGGAAGAAATCAGGGTGAGTGATATGGCAATGGAAAATTCAGGGTGACAAATTAAAAAAAATCCCTTGGGTAAACTGTAACTCAGATGCTGCTGTGCAAACATACACATTTGAGGAGATTAGACTTACAAAGTTCATCAGAGATCATCTCCTTCATGTAAGTCGAATGCTTGCCAGTAAAGGTTTCATAGAAAAATTTTCTGGATGTTTTTCCATAGTCTCCACCAAACCATAGTGCCCCTTACCCCAGCTTATTATCTGCTGTTTTTTGCAGTAATTTTTAGTAGCTTTCTTCTAGAGCTAAACATGCTGGGCTGGAGCCCTGAGAATTTCATTGCTATCACTGTAGGGCTTGCTGCACACATCTGGAACGGATGAACACTTCAAGCTCTTGAAAACACTGATTTGAATTCCACTCTCAGACACATTTCATATCTGGCTTGGATAAAAAGGGAATATGCCTTGCAGTTCATACCAGTGATGGAGAAGTGCAATTACTAGACAACTTTCTTTTTTTCAGTCCTTCTCCATTTTTAGCTAAAGTGGTTACCAAACTATTTGATACTGCCTTTTTTTTAGGGAAACAAATGGAAAAGATTGACTAAACCACAGAAGAACTCTGCTAAAAACATATTTAGCACTTCCCAGTATCATTTCCACCTTACTGAAGATCCTAGTGAAGTCCAGAATTAGCTAGATGTAATGGAGCTTCTAAGAAAAAAAAAAGGTGATGACTGAATTAATGATTCAGTTTTCCAATGACAATCAGATTATTTTTCCATCAGTAAGAGGAACTCTCATTAAATTATTTTATTCAGCACAGGCTATGTTTTTCTTGTATGTCTTTTACCAAGATCACTCTTCTAGTCCATGTCTTTAGAGCTCAATTCAAAACTCTCCCTATGGATTCACATTTGAGTATTCGACTTCAGTCTGATTATACATACATATCTGAGCTTGCTGTTGTGGGACACTACTACTAACAAGAGGATTTTGTGTGACTTTAGCTGAGGTGCTAGGTAATAACCGGCCCTATCTGCTGCAGTCATGAGTCAGGAACCTGAAGGTACTGGAGTACAAAAAACGTCACAGGTATGTACCCCTTCAATTTGGTCTGACTTTGCATCACTGATGTATGTGTTGACATTTGGAAATATTCATTGTCTTAACTGTGAAATAAATGAGCTTGAAGTTTTCCTTATGTCAATTCAGAACTGGGGAGTGGCCAAATGGTAAACAAATGAAGGGAACAGATTTTTCTTTCTTCTCGCTGTCAAGTTTTTATTTCTTGTTTGTTTTGGACTGGATTTGTGGGACATTGAAACCAGAAAGAGGCTGAGAAATATGTTTGGCCACCTGTCTGTAATTGGAGCCAGAATCTTTGTATTCTGAGCAGGTGAGTAGCAAAGTCTATTCCCAGAAAGAGTCTTGCTGCTTTTACTCGGGCAAATGTCCCATTTGTTTTAGCTGTTTTTCTTGGCTTCTTTCAAATGTGATTTACCTGTTCTCCCATCTCTCACCCATCTCAGAAATCATTTGTAGATTTATTGTATGACAGGAAAGCAGCCAAAGGGAATTTAACCTGTTTCTGCAGTCTCTGTTTCTTACCCTCCTTCCAAAGAACTGTTACCACTTGCAGAATTGCACTATGATTTGGAGACTGTGACTCTGGTTTTGTGCAAAGCCTGAACTTGAAATTGTTTTTGTCTCCAGTGGGTCTGAACCTCAAGGATCATGGCCTGCCCTGTGCTGGGGAGACAGTATGTAACTCCGATGGCCCCTCCATCCATATCAGGACTCCATCTCTGTTTTCAAATGCACAGCAAAGCTGTTAAGAGCTGCACACCTCTCTGGCAGTGTATCTGCAAGAATGGGCCAGCTCATTGCCATCTACAACCCAAGGAGGGATGGAGTGGCTGACCTTTGCATTGTCAAGGGTGTATTTTATAGTAGTGGGTGAATATTTTGTATTTAGGTATCATTTCAGTATGTGGGCTCAGATGACAAAGATCAAATGTACTCTTGTGGGGTTTTTTTCATCCCACTTTCTGTTTCAGATCTTTGACTCACACATTTAGGGGCTGAGGGGAGACTTGTGCATGATGAATGCTTCTGTGATTTTAAAATTGTATGTCAGTGCTCTGTTTTACTTAAATGGAAAGATAATAGCATGGGTAGACTGACTTTATTAACTCAAAATCAAGTATCTCTTGATAAGAACAGCCGTGGTAGATTCACTTTTGGTTTCACAAGATGCTCTGGTTGTGGTTGTATGAGGTCTGCAAGGTGGAGGTACAAGGAGGCACAGGCATACCAGCTGACAAACAGTTAATAAAATGCAGTTGCAATTGTACTGTGTGGGTTTGGTCGCAAGGTTACAAGGATGCAGGTGTAACATCCTGCCAGTGCCAAGTGGCATAACCTCACTACAGTAAGAAACAATTTTGGTTCACATTTCCTCTTGGTCAAAGCAGTGAAAACAACAGGAGCTTCGGAGCAGAAATTGATGATAAAATTCAGTTTGAACATGTGAACTACAGTTATGGTTGATGTATTAGGCTGAGGTAACATTTATTTATTTTTCTAGGTTTGAAATTAACCAGGTAATTCTAATATTAGGGCAGAATTAAAACAACTGCACAAAGGAGGGGGGGAAAATACACAGAGTATATATTAATTGTTACTAAAATTAGAGCAGAATTCTTACACTAAACTTCATTGTGGAAGTTTCCAAAGTATCAATTGACTTTGGGATTACATTGTAATTGTTGTGGTTAAAAATTGTACCAACAGCACACCATCATGAATCTGTAAATGAATTTCAGCGCCTTAAACACAACACAATGACATTTCTCACAGTAAGTCAGGTTTGTGTATGCATTTTCAATGCTTCCAAGTAATTAAACAAGTATCTGAAAAATCTTTAAGAGCTATTGTGGGAAAGTCTCCAGTTACTAACTCTTATTAAAATAATGAAAACCCTTAAATAAGTCTATTGCAGTAATGTCAGATACCTGCTTTTCAGATACCCAGAAGGAAAGTATTGAACTTGCTGATTTTGTTTCAGTGTCATCATACCAGTTGCGTGAATTTCCAGCAGGAAGTTCTTATGTTTTGTCATAGGATTAATGTAAGTAATATTAGTAACAAATGGTATAATACATTGCAAAGTATTTTCAATATTTTCAGTTCAACTTCTCTATTAATGTGTAAAAGCCACATCTAGGAGCTAAACTTTAACAGTAGCTGTGCTGCAAGCAGAGCATTCCTTCCTGCCTTTGGTAGACTGATGGTACTGGTTGTAGGTCTGTGAATTAGTTCCCTAACAGGCAACTGGTGCAACAGTGTTAAGCTGTGAAGGTTTTCCTAAAGCCTCGGAGTGGGAGGGAGAAACGAGGCAAGGGAAGGGAGAGAACCAAAGAACACATGGTAACTTTCTAGAAAGTGCTTTAGCAGAATTTAGCAGATTTGCACTGCCTTTGTTGGGTGTGGAGTCACACCTGGCCTTGGCAAAAATCACCTCGTGAAAGGATTTTTCATGAAGAACAGAAATAGCTTACATTAAATAGCTCAGCAGTCGAACAGAGTGTAGATTAGTGGCATACACTGTGCTCATGGAAAAGAAACTTGAGAGACAGCAGGTAGTCTGCCCAGCTTGCGTGGAGCAGCTCCTTTCTGTTGTCAGTTACTGAAATGCTGTTGTTCTGCTGACCCATTTCACTCTGATGTGGTTTGCTTCTGAAGAAACATTGGTGTGATGAAGTTGCTTTTAATGTCGCATTAACATTAAACCCATGCTGCCTTTTCTCATCCGCAGTGATTCACTGCTAGGATCTATCCATCAACATGATGTTCAGGTTGCTCAGCACCGTGTTGGGACTCTTCGTCAAAACAAACAAAGCATTTGCAGCCTGAGATTGTCACTAGCCGACCTCTTGTTGGCAGTTGGGTCTAGGGGTGGTATATTGAATATCTGGCCTGGTGTGAAGTTGCAGTCACAGACACTGAAAACCATACTTCCTTTATTAGCAGTTAAACTATATGAAGAAGCCATATTACTCAGGCAATTTTTCAAATTATCTTACTGATGTCTATTAGTTTCTTCTGCTGTGGTGTAATTAATTTTAAGACCAGTTCTCTTCATAGGTAAATTTGCTATGGCTTTCATAGTGGATTAGTAGGCCTTTGTAAATACATTGCAAAACAGAAATAATATTTATCACATTTTCTTCTATCTATGTACCTTCACAGAAAAGTTTGGTGGGGTAATATTTATAAGTTTGCAAACAAGATATTTCAATTTTTGGAGTTTTGGAAAACTACCTCTGCTGCAATTAATTTGATATATGTGGTTCTTTTACCCTCCTGCCCATATTTTCATGCCATTGCTGGTGACAAATATTCTGAAGAAGGAAATTTTAAATGAAACAATTTAAGGTTTTTTTTATCTTTCTGTATCCCTGTCTGTGAAGGAGATGGGTCAGGCAATAGTAATAATAAAAAGGAGAGTCCAGTATTTACAAGCTGTTTGTCCTACCAAAAGTATCTGAGGCTGGACTTGTAGTGCTGGGGTTAAAGAGGCAGGGAAACAGCTGGAACTTGGTTCTGAGAAGCTTTTCTTCAGGTAGATTCTGGGCCTTAGGCATATCCTAGAAATATCCTGGGAGAAACCAGGTGTCTTGTAAGACCTGTAGGCCACTTTGCTTAGACTTCTGTGATGGCTTGGCTCAGGCAGTAAGACTCCATCCTGCTCGGTTTTTCTGCTACTGAGATGTGAGTCTGGCCTCTGAAGGGCAAGCAGAGAAGCTGGAGTTTTATGAGGCTATGTGGGACAGTGTAGGCTATGAAACAAGGGCAAGAGAAGCAGCATTTGAAGTTTTGGGATCCTGCACTGCCCTGAGTGTACATTCTGAGTGCTTGTTGTAGTTCATTTTAACAACTAGACTTTAAGCTAAAACTCCTCTGTTCTTCCAGCTAATCTTATAATCTATTTTGGCACCTCTTCTCTTTTATTTTTTAGGCTACGACCTGGTGTCTTTGGCAGTCAAAAGTCCTTGCTACAGGAGGTGGAATGAAAGATGGGATTTTGTGTGTCTGGCACATGAATTGTGAGAAAATCAGCCAAAGTGCAATTACAGATTCACAGGTGAAATGATGAAATGTCTGCATGCTTAGGCTATGCTCTTTTTGTATAGCTGTGCTCATTTGGCACACTCCCACTGACTTTGGGGGTGGTTCTGCAGTAAGAGGAACAGCAGGATTTTCTCTGGATGTGCAGTAGTGGTACATTCAGCACTACAGTGTGTGATTGACTCAGAAGCAGTTTGTTGTTTCTCATTCACCACTTCTGTCTCCACGCAGAAGTGATTGAAGAGGAGATAATCTTGAAGCCAGACACTTTTCATCACCTTGCCTTGCTGTAAATAATAGTTTTGGCCAAAACTCTAAATGCAGAGAGAACACTGAAGGGGAAGAAAAATTCCCAGAGCATTGGGGTGAGGATAGATGTAAGAGTCAGAGAGAAAACATCTGCCTCTGGAGTTGGAATACCAGGAGACAGAGGAACAGGTTCTCAGCTGTAGTAAAGCAGCATAACTTGGTTTGCTGGAGCTATTAGCTGAGGATGTGTTTTGAGGGCTTTGGTGTTATGTTAATAAGTTGTTACCATGTTTAGATAGGAAAATAAAGCAACTCTGCTTTGAAGAGCTGAAAAGAATTAAATGATCCTCCTAAATAAATAAATAAATACATACATACTCTGCTGTGACTATTTCTTGGTAGCTTGTTCAAACATCGTGGATTGAATTTCAAATCTCTGAATGGTGTGTGTTAAGCCCCTCTGAAAACTAAAGCAGAATTTTCAATTGCATTAGAGTTCTTCTTTGCTCTGGTTACCCAGTAAATTGATGATGGGGCAAGGCCTTCCTAGAAATCAGATGAAAATACGGAAGTATCCCATGCTTGTCAACTCATTAGAACTCTATGACAAATCTTTCAGTTATTTACCTGCCAAATGAGTCTGGTTTTGCAAGTGCATACCTTCTGTAAAAAAAGAGTAAAGAGCAGTCACCTACACACTGGTGCTCATGTTCAAGGATTCGTGGGATTGTAAAGGCTGACTTACTAAGTCTGAGGTATAAATTACTTCTGGGAAATTCCTTGTTTAATGATGGGATTATTTCCTATCATTCCTAAGGCCATGCCAGGTGCAGGATGTGTATTTCCCTTTCTGTCTAAGGCTGACTAGGCTAGAATTGAATGTGCGAATGTCAGGTTGCTTCCATTGTATTCTGGCTGATGACCTAAACAACACAAACCAAAAGTGACTGCTTTTGCATCTCATCAAGTGAGGATACTGAACCAGCTTTCAGATGGTGTTATTTAGACATGTCTGTGTTTTAATGAAGGATTTTGCTGTGAAGCAATGCAGTGCAGTGTCACATTGTCCCTCTTGGAGCAGCTGTTCCTGACCCCCAAGCTAGCTCTGACACTGAGGTCAGAAGGGGGACACTCCTCTGGATTTTGGGAACCAGAGGAGTGGCAAAGGGGGTTTTCCCCTGGTTATGGGAGAGACCTCGATGATGGCGGAGGAAGGAGTCGGACTCAGCTGGAGGGAAAAGTCCAAGGTGTTTATTCAGCTCCACCCTGCGACGCCCAAAGCCCAGGGGGAGCAAATCCAGGTAAGCACTCGGGGCACTCAGCTCAGGGCTTAAATACAGAGGAGGGACTAAGGAGACAAACCAACATCCAATGAGGGACAAGGTGGGAGTGGAACAGGGTTGGAGGGACATTCAAAGAAACCAGTGAGAACATAAAGGGAGGAACCTGCTCAGCTCCTGCCCTATCACTTGATGTTCTTACCCAAGAAGCTGGGAGGAGCAATCTGCCCCTGACAGGCAGGGCCCATAGGAGGGGACTGGGAGGAATATGGGAGGATTGACAGGGAAGAGGGGCAGGGACAAACCTTGGAACGTAACATTTCTCAGGAGAACAGGGGAGTGCAGAACAAACCATTATAATGAAAATAAATAACATAAAATACAATACGAAAACAAATAACATAGAGTGCAGAGCGTTTCTTTTGCACTCTGCTGACTACCAGAGAAAGTGGAGTTTCCTTATAGCTCTGTATCGTTCTGGGGCGCTGTAGGACTACTACACCATATACAGAGGTTGTTTCCTGCCGTTAAACCTCCTTGTCTCTGGTGCTATTCATGAATAAAAAAGACCAGATCATTGCTACGCACACATATTCCTGCTTATGGAGACTCCTAATAACTTACTATAAGCAATTGAATGTTGGGAAAAAAAAGGGGTGTACGAAAGTATGGTCAGAAAAAATACTGTGACAAATGATTGCGACTTAGATGTTTCTAAGTCAACCTCAGACACTTTTAACCACAAAAGTCTTACACCCATGGAAATGATCTACCAAATTGTAACTGAATTTCATTGTTTAAGCCTCTTGCAAATGCTGAAGATGTCAGCTAAGAATGAAGACCCCATCAGCACCAGTTGGGCGCTTCAGTAATAAAGGTTGACTGTCAGAATACTCAGGACAGAATGACAATGGAAAGATAGTAACCTTTTAATAGCACTGAGTCTGGTTTTGAGATACTTCTGATTGAACTATTAAAGTAATTTAGCTTATATATATATATATATAAAAAAAAAAATAGGCTGTAATGTCCTCTCCTTAGAAAAGTTGTTGTAGATCAATGAAAATATAAAGGCAAGCAAAATGTGCAATTGTTTTGAAAAATTACCTGACTTGAACGTGACCTTAAAACGATTAAATAAACCCAGAAAACTCCACTCAAACCCCATGTAAGTGAAAACTTTCAACTTGTCTGATTTTTGACACTGTTAATCAAATGTCAATCAGTCCTATGGATACTTGTGGGTGCCTACAAAGATTATAACTCAAGATCTTCCTTCAAAGTCATTACAGACACTGAGCAGACACAGCATAAGGAATTCACTGAGTTGTAAACTCTTGATCCTAAATATTGACAAAGATTCTGTACATTTTTATAACTCGAGATGAGCAAAGCTAGGAAATTTAATCTCTGCTGAAATAATCTAGTGGTGTTGAAATTCAAGTCAAAGTTCAGGAGAAACACGTGTAGCTCAGCACCAGGACAACAGGCATTTGCATTTAATCATAGTGTTTCCAGAGAGCCACTCTATCAGCTTCACAAATTAAGGGCAGACATTCCATTGGCAACAGTCGTGTGGGCCTACATCAGGTACCACTGTTTCAGAGGGCTTTACAGTTCATCACATGTTTATCCTTATAGTATCTTGAACTGGAGTAGTGCCATTCTCTTGTGTTTATGGAGAACTCAGGTACAAGTGAAGGGAGGACACAGGTCACTCACAATCATTTAAGCTGGTCACACCAACTTCTTACTTTCAAGCTTCGTTTTAGGATGTGGTTTATCTGATCTGCTTTAGAAACTATTACTCAGAAGATTTTTTTTCCTTTTGGGGGTTTATCTTACCAGTGTGATTGTCAGTAACTCACCCTGCCAGAAAAGGCAAAGTCCAGTAACTTCAAGGAAAAAGGCTTCAAATTTCTCTTGCTGCCATGTGCCTGAAAATCTCATGAGTTTTCCTGGCATTGACACAGCTCTAGAAGATACAGGAGGTCTGTGCCAGAGGAATGAGGTATATGCAGCTCTCAAGAGTCTCATTTTAGTTCCAGACTCTTTCTACCTTCAGTTCAAATTCAGTGGCTGTTTGTGGGTGAGATTTTTGTACAGCCACATTAATGAGTTATGTACATTGTTTCTGCTGCTACTGGGTAGCTTGCTGTTTTCTGTGTGCAGCTCCCAAGATTTACTACAGCTGCAGACAGACTCAAAACAAAGCTCCACTGAATGGCTTAGTGGAGTTGCTGTTAAAAGATCTCCTTAACAGTAATAACTGAGCAGCTGGAGACAGCATCTCATCTGTTAAAAGATCTCCTTGACAGTAATAACTGAGCAGCTGGGGACAGCACCTCATTATTGTTGGATCAGCTGCTGCAAACCGTCTGCAAGGCCTGTGCAGCCAGATGGGAAATCTCAGCAGTGAGAGACATTACCAAACTCAGATGAGGCTGATGTTGTGAATGCATGGAGAACAGTAGTTCAGGTTCAATGTGTTCCTTTGACAGAAAGGTCTCCTCAAAGTGGTGCAGACAGTTAAAGCCTACTCCCTATTAAGAATATATTTCCTTCAGCTCCTTATCAATATGAAAACACTCAGTAGAGGATGATAGTATGTTTCTCTGCTGCAGAAAAGTGGAAGAAGCCATAGTGTGGGTGGTGAAAATGACTGGCACCATCAGTGTAGAATTCTGATGTATCTTTCCTTTTCTTTAGTACATATTTTATTTTATAGCTCATGAAGGGAGAGTCTTGCATATAACCCTGAGCTCAGATCAGAGTAGGCTCATTTTTGCTGCAGTGGATGGGATGTCTTGTCTGTGAAAACAACATGGCGCAGTAACAAGGCTTTTCAATAACAGCTATTTGAGTTCATTCTTGTGACTTTTTTCTTGAAAGCCAGTGATTGATGTATCCAGCCCATTCAATAATTCAAAATATGTGTCTTCCTTCCAATAGAAACATGGCAAAAGTAGTACAATTTATTTAAGAGAACAAAATTTTCTTATCAGTCCACTATGTGAAATGTTAGTAGCTTGTCTTACTCTAAAGGAAAAATATTTTAACTCTGAAGAATAATGTAATGTATATTTTCATTAAATTAGCAAACATGGAAGGAATCCAACCTCTGTAAAGCACCAGCATAAAATGTAAAGTCCTGCTTTTAACTTTGATTCTTCCAATAAATTTTACATTATCTTAGCATCCCTGTTGGTAGTCACATACTAATTAATGTATATTTCCTTGGATCATCCAAAAACTATGATGAACAGAGACCAATTCAGGGGTCTGTGTTGTTCTGTGTATCATATAAATTGTCGTATGGAATCTGTCTAAATACTCTTAGAGCTCTAGGCTAAATACGTAACTAAATGTAAATGATTTATCCGGAATTCTTTTTTGTTTGTTTGTTTTCATAATGCTAATCGTAGCTAGCATAATTAGGAAACAGTCTTTACTGGATTTTTAATTGTTTCCTTTCCTTAAACCCACCCACTAAGTTTGACAACGACTGAAAATACAAACAATTTCATAATAATTCTATTACTATGCATAGTTATGTAATCAACTAATTAAGAATTCAGATAGACATAGTCACAGGAGCGTGCTGTTTGGGCCAAACACAACGGATAGTTCATTTCTTAAGAGTACCAGTTCAATTCTGGCTGGCGGCAAAGTGTACAGGTGTCATCATATTGTGAATTATATTTAGTGCTCACAAGGACAAAACCCCTTGGACTTTAACATACGTTTGTTCTGCAACACTTGTACACTACCAATAGTTAAGGAAGGATGTCAGGACTGGTCCTTAGAAGTTCTTCAGATACAGATCAGTAGTGCTATTCAGTGTGTTCTGCCTACAAACACCTTTGGAGTTTTGCTTTCATTGTTAGGAATGATCAGAGGCAAGGGGTAAGGATTCGTTCTTGCATTTTTATATTAAAATCCCTCTGAGCTTAGAAACTTGTATTGTTTGGATTTCTTTATTTTGTTTTTTTTTTTCACAACTGAAAATTTATTTAGAATATTTTCTGTAGCTGGGGAAGAATAGGATATTAAGGGAGTTGAGGAGCACCAGTCAGTGGAAAATTACACAGTGGTCAAATGTATGAAAAGAGATGGGTAGGAGCACAAGTTATCTCTGTAAATGAATGTGAAACTGTCATCTCTTTAGCTCTCATGATTTTAAAACCTCATCTTGTGCTGTTCACTAGTCATGGCTGTGAACTTTAGGTTTGGAGGGTTGAGGCCACCCATCTGTTTTACCTAGTAAGAGATTGCAATAAACCCGCTCCTCAGCTGCTGGGTTCTCACGTCATCTCATGTGGTCTTCAAAGCAGTTAGAAAATGGTAATATTGGTCGACACTTGAGAGATTGCTACCAAGAAGCTGATGTCTAAATATGGGAAATAACTTATACTGTACCTGCTTTCTAATACAAACAAGTTTGTTTCTGGAGATTTTATCAGACAATTACAATCTGGTTTAAATACTCAAAATAGTATTTTAAACAATTCAAAATGTTTTAGAAATATTAAAAACATTTTCCCCCTTTTAGAATGTTAAAAAATTAGTAGAATTTGTCTCTTTGTTCACGCATTTTATTTATTTGCCCAGAAATTCTCTCTTTCCTTTGGCAGCAGCTTAATTATATTTATATAATTTATATCCAGTATAGGAGGATGTGTATGACACAAGATGGGAGGCAGTAGCATGGAAGGCCCTGACCAATACTGAAACCATGCACATTTTATTGGATGCTGAAGTGTCAAAATAAGAAAGTACATGTTTCTCAGCCTAAGAACTGCTTGTATCTTAGTTACTTATTGGTCATTGTTGATTAGTCGAACTGTATTGCCCCAGATGTATTTTAGCATAATATCTGAAAGTGGGAGAAGCCACTGATTTCAAAAGCCCGTAACTATGAGAGGACTTTGTTTGTGTGACCTATGTGAGAAGACATCTAAGAACTGTAACTAATCTGGAGTGAAATTGTATACAGATGTATACTGTAGTGCTTTTTTTCTGAATGTGCAGAGTGTGAAGCTGCTGCTTGTTGATCATGCTCTTGCTTAGCTGCTTCATTCTGCCAGAGCAGAGGTCTTAACTTACGAAGTCTTGTTCAAAATTTGAAATCCTGACTTTCTCCCTGTAGAATATGGCATTCTTTTAGCTCATTGCAGTTATATACATGCCTGGTATGTTGCTCAGGCCCAGGATGAGACAGAAATCAGAACTCATCTCTAAGAGGTCAGCTTGTTCTGCATCTGTGGTCTGTATGCATTGAAGGATGAGTCTTCAGCGGTGAGGTTTAAGAACATTTAAGTTAATTAAAATCAGATCTTCATCCTTACAGTCCTGTCCAAGGTGGGGTACAGTGCAATATGTAGAATCCAAAACTTCAGGTCAAAAATAATTTTGAAGAAAAACTTAATTGCTCATACAGTGCAAGTGTCTTTCTTCTCAGGTGTATCAATATGACAAAAAATTGTCTGGAATGTAATGACCAAGGAATCCATTTGTTCCCACACTTAAAAGGAAGAAATCTAGCAAACAGTGCCCTGTTCTGCCCCTGTATGATCTGACTTGATGCTATATGAGCTTGTGTAATATAATGCAGTTTATACCTGTTACTTCCCTCCCATTATCTCATATAGCCAGACTGAGAAGAAAACAATGACATCAAATGATCACAGCATTTTTCTTAGCTAGGGTGGGTTCCATAGTAGTAAAAGTCTCTGGTGAATGAGTTTGTATCATGCCTCTCGAGCAGAGAACTCCCCATCTAGAGGAAAATTCAGCTCTCTCTTGCTCTTGCTTCTTTTTTTTCTATATGTCTACGTTATTGGCAGTAGTGACAGAGGCTGGAATTTCGGTTTTACCATGTAAGTCAAATTCCACAAGCTCATTTTGCACAATTCACTAAAAAATACATGTATAAAACTCCTATTTTTACAGTATTTTAGAGTAGGTCCTAAATTTCAAGGTAGAAGAGGAAGGCTGCACATTTTTCTGTTACACTTTTTTTCATGCATTACAAACTTCTCCTTGGACAGAACCTCTCCTTCCTGATCTCTAAGGTTCTCCAACACTTGGTTCAGAAATACCATCTGAAAAATGGAGAAATACTGAATTATAGTATTTGAGAGGGAATTTCCACTGGCAAGGGTGCTGTTTGTGACTCTTGGGGAAGACAAAAAAAAACAGGCCGAAGAGGAAGCAGGATGATGAAATAATGCAACAGCAAGATGAAAGGAAGACAGTGAAAATATGAGCAAAGAAATGTGGGGAGAACGTATGGGGGTAGTGAAATAGTCCTACATGGGTCACAGGTTGATAAGAATATTTTTGTTTCCTGAAGGCTTTTAGAATTAGCTTTTGCCTAAGCCGGGGTTTGGTAGTTTGCAAGAATAAAAAAAATCTGAATTTACTTATTTCCTGTGTGTTTAAAGACAGAATCAAGTCACTGCTTTGGGTGTTGGTAGCAGTCAGTGGGTTCAAATTCTCCTCTCAGTTTCACTGACACATCTTCTTTGTCTGGATATCTTTTTTCTGCTCCTGCTTTGCTTTTGTGTTCATGTGTCCTTTTGTGTATACATTTTGTGTGTTCAGCCCATGAGTGAGAAAAAACATTTAGGAATATGAATAGGAATGTAGAAAGTTCTCACTGTGTAATGTTTTATAACAGAGGGAAAAAAATGATGTTTTTCATCATCAAAACTTCCAGTGAAGATTCCTGTAGTTTAGGCCTTCTTCATCTTCATCCTTCCTTACTTCTCTGGGAGAAAACTACTGTCTCTTCTTAATGAGATTGGCAGTTGTGTAAAAAAGTTTTAGTTTGTGCTCCCTCACTGTGTTTGTAATCTCTCAGGGCAGACAGAGAACCAATTTTTCAATTAAAATAAATGCAAAATTTCTCCACCCTTGAATGTTCCCTGTTTTCTTTTGGCTAATGCCTACCTCCAAGTAAAAACCTCTTGGAGCAACACAAAATAAATCCAAGTCCTTTTTGAGGTGCTCATGGCTTTGAAAATGCCTAAGTCTATTAATATAGAGTTGGCCAGAAACATTTTTCACACTAGGTCTGTTTGCTGCTTGACAAATACTTGTTGAAGCACATAAGAACTTTGCTGCATGCCTGAAACAGCAGTACTGGCATCATAAAGGTAAGATGGCTTTATATTATCTCAGTGCTTTATCATATTGAACTGTAACCTTTCCTGTCATTTCTCTGAAGCAAGGGTTTTCAGATGATCTTTTAAATAAAATGTTGATCATTTTGGTATGTTTTGCAAACAGAGAACATGTACAGAGCATTACACAGATCACAAACAGATCCTACAGATAGTACATAGACTATGATACAGTAAGAGACAGAGCTTTCCACATAAATTGACAGCTGAAAGCAGTAGATTTTTGTTGCCATTTCTTTATTAAATGCAAAGTACATAAAGGGATAAAAGCTAGAGGTTTCAAATACAAGACAGTTAGAAAATTAATACTGATTAATTTTCCCACAGTTGCTGCAACTTAATTTTCTGCAGTTTAGGAGTCCACTACACCTATAAAACCAGGAACTTTGCTGCAGAGAAACTAAGTTTTTTAGGTGTCTGTACTTTTATCTAACATGCCACTAACTTTCAGGATATTTGCAGAAGTCCAGGTACAGAAGAGTGCTGTGTATATTCAACTTGCAGTGAGGACCCAAAGAAGGATTAGCTCCTTGATGTGAGGTACCAATCCATGTAGAGCTCAGTGTGAACACGCGCTACAGGGATGCTGGAATCCTCAGTCCCAAACACCTTCAGTGACTCCACGGCTGACAGTATAAGCTATAAATGCTGTCCTAGCAGAACTACATCAAGCTGCCAAAATTCAGTGTGAGAATACCTCCTTTACCAGACTAATGAAGCTGTTTTTAAAAACCCATTTCACGTACACAAATCACCTGTCCCCAGACCAATCTATTGGGCCCCCCCTATGGTTTTCCTTATCCACTCAAGGTTTTGCTTTGTGAGTCGAGTGTAGACACCAGGGCCATTAGCCTTTCCACAGCTCCTTGGCTTCCCAAATGAAGTGATGCCTCTCATCATACCATTACATCTTAAAGGTCCACCAGAGTCCCCCTAGAAAAAGGGAAAATATTGTCATTCAAATAAACAAAAGCTAAAAAATATTTCCTTTAAATAATATTTTCACTAGTTAGATGGAGAAAATAAAAATTTAGCCAGTGTCATTAGGGATCATTTTTTCCTCCTTGGAAATTAAGATTTCCAACAGCAAAACAAATTAAAAAAAAAGGTTCAGCTATTTCAATCTGATCTTTAAAGTGTGCATAACGGGGAACAAATCTAGATCAGAGCTAAAGACGAATTAGTCTTTTTGAAAATAAAGAAAAAAAGCTGAAAACTTTCCTCATAGGAAGTGCAAGTCTCCAGAAACATACCTTTTTTGGTACCTATTTTACTGCAATATTTAAATCTTTTAAAATGTGATGGTTCTTACTCAGTTGTGTACTTGACTTGGTACTCAGCCAAAATGCTTTTTATCAGCAAAACTTATTTCAAAGTCTTCTGATGTCAAAGAAGTTGTTCCACTGAAGTCAGCTACTTGAGAATGGGCCCATAAGCTGTTTCATGGACATTTTAGTATTAAACTCATTTTACTGAATATGAGGATACCTATCTGCCATGCCTGGACACAACTGGAGTATCAAAAGGCTGTGAAGATGAATTTACCCATCTTAAGTTTTGATTTTGAGGCTTAGAGGAACAAGCCTTGGTAAATTCACTGATATTTGATGGAATTCTTCACTGATTTGAAGAGAGACAGAGATTGTAAATGTATAATGCTGGTCGATTATATTTTATTTTTATTATACAATTTATGCAGTCATAGTATATATATACTTACATTACAGGAGTCTTTTCCTCCATTCTTAGCCCCTGCACATATCATGTTCCCTGTTATGGCAGGTTTGCCATTATAATGATTTTTATCATTGCAGATTTCCCTCCTGATGACAGTGACATTGACTTCCATCAGGCCAGGAGGCCTTGTCATCCGACGATTGGTAGTTGTACCCCATCCTGCGACTGTGCAAACTGCTCCTGCTTTGGGGTCATCATCTGAGGCAGGCAGACGGATTGGCTGCACAGCTTTATTAAGTTTTGCTCTTCCCTGAAGCTGTAGAAGAGATGAAAAAAAAACAGGTATTATGGGGGAGAGTCTAACAGAGGGCCTCGCATATTAACCACTGGATCTTTCCCATTATGATAATTAATGCGATCCCTTTTTGAGATTCCTCAGTTCTTTGTGACAGTATTTATGTAATCAATGTGAGAATGAGGAAAATGAGTATTCTTTGTCTCACAAAAGCCCTCTTACCTTCTGCTGCTCTATTAGCTTTAAAAAGATCTTATTTTACTTCTCTGGCTCTTAGAACATTTAGAAGACAAAATAACAGTAATTATTGATGCTGGCAAAATTGAAGATCAGAAAAGTCAGACAATTTTAATTAGAACTGTTTTTCAGACAGAACATTCGTGCTTTTAACCAAATATTTTATCTGCATGAATCTTTTTTTCTTTTATGGAAAAGCCAGAAACTGAAATATCTTGATCAAGCTCCAGAATTTGTCTACTAGCCATAGTAAACTTTACAGGAATTATCAATTGCCTTCGTTACCAGCACATCCCCAATTCCCCAGGCTGCTGGATTAGCAGACCAGATTATATCACCCCTGAAAAAAAGCAACCAGAAACTCCCTTGGCTCATCTCCCTCACAAGAAGGAAGAAAATAGTTCAGTGTAGGAGATGTATATTCCACAAGTGATATATAAGTCTGTACCTGCAGCAGCATAATGTCATTTTCCTTGGTAATGGGGTCATAGCATGGATAAGGAATGTCTTTTGCAATCCAAAAAGTCTGCTGTTCTTTTTCACTTTTTTCCAATGAATGGGCTCCAAGAACAACTTTGCTTTTTTTCCTGAGGAGAGGACCACATAGTTATTGGGATTCACTTTGATGTAACTCTAAATTTTTTGCTGGTTAATGTGGTGCTATAATGTCCAGCTGTGACAGTCTCTTTTCTTCTGCCTGAAAAGCAACAATAATATAGAAATATCTAAAAGATGACCACGTTCATACAACAGCTAAGAGAAAAAAAAAATTACTCACTGAATCAAAATTCGTGCTATCTTATTTTCATCTTCACAGGAGCACAGAAAGATTTCAGGCACCTGAATCTGTATCTATCCCTATTGTTTTCTTTTGGGGACTGAATGAGTGGTAGATGCATCAGATTTGCTGTGAGTACTTGTCTCACCAGCTGTGTCTTACATAATTTGTGCTGAAAATTAGGGAAATAGGTCACAGCACTGTTAGTTCAGAGATATCCTGACTATCAAAATGTACTGTTGCTTTGCTGTAACATATTTTCTGAACACCTTTTTCTGAATCTGTGTGAGACACGGCTCTTTCCTCTTCTCTAGGTTTTTCTGCAACTTCCTGTACTGACAAGATGCTGAAGTGGTGGCGGAGCTGTGCCTGCTGTGGCTCTCTGACAGAGACACCAAAAGTCTGGCAAAGCCAAGCAGACATTACTGCTGACCACAGGTACAGCTGGTTTTGGACAAAAAATGCATCCTACAGTTGAATAGGAGGATATTCTTGGAGCAGATGTGTATGTTGGCCCTCATTCATGTCTTATTGTGGAAAATGCAGCCCTGGGAAAGTGATTGCTCATTTCCTTCATCTATTGAGAACTGTCTGTTGACTGAGACATCATTAAATTAATAATTAATTGTATTTTCTCTTAAAGGCAATCTCATTTGGAAACATTCTTTACTTTATGTCAATACACGGCATTTGGGCCCAGTGCTCTCTTTGTAGTAGGTCCCACATATCTCCCTGTCTGGACAAGGACAGGAGAGATGGATATATTTCTCTGATGTTTGCAGAGTCCAGTGGCTCACAGTCTTGGTCAGGCTGTTGACAGAGCCTGTGTGAGGTCTGGCTCAGGAGCAGCTTCAGTCCTCCCCACAAAAGCAAGCAGGGGTGGGATGTGTAATTCAAAACTCACTTCTTGCCTTGCTGAAGGTCTCAGTAGAGCTAAATATCCATTTGCATCTTGATTTGGGGAGGAGAAGAAAGAATGGCTGGCAAGCCAACAAACCAAGTAAGGCAGCGATCTCTCAGTGTCTACTGTCATCTGTTTGGAGGATTTTCGCTCCCGTGTCAACCACATGCTGTCTCTTTCTGTGGTGAACTGCATATCTCTTACAGAATAAAAGCACAGGAATTTATTTTTGTTCTTAGAGTAGCAGTTTAGACTGGACACTCCTCTCATCTAGCGTACAGATTGACTGAGAAAGCAAGGATAAAACTTTACCCCAAATTCACTCCTTCAATGTCACTATTCTATGCTTGTGTGCAGCTAGAAGTTTTTAAATGTCTCTTGTGGAGAGCAGTACACCTTATTATACGTTTTTTACTCTCTATAACAAATTTGCTGATAGAACCTATAAAGCACGGTAATCAGAACATGGTCATGGTCATGATAAATGGATAAAATTACGAGAAATACTAACTCTCCTGCCTGAACAGAAATACCAGTTGCTCATTAAGGACAATCTCTGAATCAGAGTAAGAGCTTACACTGGACAATGTGCAGCTGTTAAGACCCAGTTTTCCTTGATTAAGGCTCCTCCACAGATTCCTTTTGGTCCCTTGATCAGGGCCATGAATGGTCTCGTGTGTGGTTTTACTTCATGTCCTCCAATGATATCCGCACACAAACCTAAAAAAGTAAGACACAAGACACACAGCTGGGCTAACAAATACTGTAAGACACTTCAAGTCTCTTAGAAAACATGGCTGTTGTAATTAGAAAGCATAAAGACACACAAGTATGCACATATGTCAAAATGACGGTCTTCAGGGTAGAATTTTAAAACTGCTTAGTAGTATTACTTCATTACATTTCAACAATACTTAAGGGAGGTCAAAGTGATCTCAAGGGGTGAGCTTAGGCAAAAACACAACCAAAGTTTTGCTGCTTTTGCACAGATTTCTTTTCTTGAAGATTACTGAAAGTTTTTAGCTTTCATTGCAAGTAACAACCTCAGATCTGCTATATCATAAATATTGTGCATGGAAACTGGACTATATAATATAGTGCACACATTATGTGAATCTGTTTTTCGGAAAAAGAGAAAATCAAGTAGTTAATGTACATGTATAGCTCTGGAGAGAAAGATAAGATAATCATTATGTTCTTTATTCAGAACTCCTTCAAATAACTTGGATTTTCTGCAGCTTTAATTGAGACTACCCATTCAGAAATTATTTTTTCATTGTGTGAAAGATCAAGCACATGCAGACAGTGGAGAGGAGCTAATGATAAGAATTCAAATAATAATTGTGACTACTTCCTTTACATTAATATATGTTGGCTTAACTAGAACTCTGTACATCAGCATCTACCTTCAAAAGTATTAATTTGCATACTTACCTCCATGGATCACCAGGAGAATGACAGCAACAAAGGTGGACCAATGGAGGAAAGCACCCATGATTTCTGTCTGATGTTCCTCCTTATTCACTGTTTAATACACCTCTATCTACCTATCTATCTATCTATATATACATAAATGAAGAGGATGTGGGTTTTGTTTTTCCTCTTTAGGGTGTTTGACATCTGTAACCACAGCAAAGACAGAAACCCACCCCAATGATGTACCTTACACCAGAAGCGTCAGTGAGAATTTGTGTCATCTACTGTGGTGTGAAGGAAGGCTCTGCCCCACTAAGTGTTCTCTCTGTAAGATTGCAGAGGACTGATGTATGAGCATAAGGGTGAAGCACAGTGGGACTCAGCTCACATAAATTTAGTCTGATTCAGTTGCCCATGTGAAGTCGTGTAGTTTTCTTCCAGACACCTCAAGTGGCTTCCAGGTCAGACTTGAATTCTGGTCCATTCCCCATTAATGAATATCTCTTCTGTTCAGGAGAGCCTCAGGGCCAAGGAATCTGGTGTTTCCTCTTTTCAGGATCTGATCCTACCTCATTAGCTGTGCACTGGCTGAGTATTCATACAGCACTGAGTGTGGTTTCATGGCCTATGGTTAAGGGTATAGATATTTAAAGTGTCTTGAGGTGTTTTAGGTCTGATGCAGAAGGCTTTTAGTCTTCTGAAGATACTGTGTCAGATTTGCCAGCCCTGTCATGTCTGGAAAGCCCACAGTATCCCAAATGTGACTGAATTGAGACCTGAAAACTCAGGGTGGTTGGGCACTGGCACAGGCTCCCCAGGGCAGGGGTCACAGCACCAGCCTGACAGAGCTCAAGATGTGTTCAGACAATGCTCTCAAGCACATGGTGTCATCCTTGGGGTGTTCTGTGCAGAGCCAGGAGCTGGACTTCAATGGTCCTTGTGGGGTTTCTTCCAACTCAGGATATTCCATGATTCTGTGAATAAATCTTATCTAGAGCCTCGTAAAGGCAGTTTCTCCCTTGCAAATATATATCCAAATAATAAAAATAGCTTGCATCAATATTAAATAATTTGGAGCATCAAATATTCTATAACCTAACTAGAGAAATGTCACTGTCACACAGACTGGAGGGTTTCTTGGAGTCTTGAGCCTTACAACAGGCAACCTGCATAAAGGAGCCCCACAATAAAAAGCTTGCAGAAATCTTCTGGGTTCTATCATACCTTGAGCTCAGTCGGACCAGCATCATGTGAGTTTCACCTGTAGAAGACCTTGGGCAGACCTTGCTCAAATTTGCTTATGCTCTCCCTTCTGGGACAGAGGATAACTTGGCAATTTTTCTGAAGAAGGCAGGTGTGAATCTAATTTTAGCGACTCTGGAGCTCTTTGTCACTGATGTGTCTTTGCTGAGACACCAGTCACCCATGCAGCAATGTGACAGCTCCATGCACTGCTAAAGCTCACCGAGATTTTTTTTTTTTTAAATTTTTCTCCTCACTACTAGCACATCCCGCATAATTATCTTCACTTTGTAGCACCGGTGCTCTTTTTTACAGTGTTCTTCGGAGCACAATATCACCAGGTGTCATAAGTACAATTCTTTCTTTTATCAATCACAATTATTTGACAAAGTCTGATTATATGATATTTTAACTAGCACTCCTACCATATTGAAGCTGTTTCCTGACTGGACTCTGCAGAGACATGATCAGGATGGGCACTTGTGAGCAAAAATCCTGTATGCTCAGCCATGCTTTAACTTGTAGTGCTGCAGTGATTCACTCTCGGATAGTTCCATGTGAGGTGCAATGGCCAGTAAAACGAGGTTTGGTATGTATCCTATGTTTGCCTGATCTGTTTTAAAGGAAAATCTATTTGAAAGACATGGAATAAAACATTAGTTCCTAGAAGTTTTCCAGAAAAATAGATGCAGGTAACTCTATGCCTTCTATCTAAAACCAAATCTTCTATAGCCTGTTTATACTTTTTTAAATTTCTAGTTGTGCTTCTATTTACTTCTAAATATAATGTCATCGTTTTAATTTTAATATTTACTTACTTACAAAGATTTTTTTCTGAAACTCCATAGATACTAGCATATCCTTGTCTCTTAAAAAATCCCCTCCTATTCTGAGAGATCCATTGAAAATGATAATTAGAAATATGCAGTCTAAGCTATTCAGTATCAATTGTTAACTTTCTGTGGAAGCTCCTAAATGACCTCTCTGATTATCCACAAAATCCCTGATGGCACGGGTGTTAAAGTATGTACATAACCAGAAGCAATTTTTACCCAAATGCTTTGTCAGAGAGTTCTCTTCTTCTTGTGAGGCTGAAAATTTGAGATAAAATTTTAGGGATGTACAGTTGTTTGGCTGGGCTCCTTTGGTTGCAGCAATAAGTTAACTTATGGTAAAGTTTAGATTCTATTGGTCTTTTGCATGTAAAGGGAAACCCCAAAGCAAAACTTCCTTCTCAAGTCAAATTGTTTTATTAGCTCCTCTGTTGCATACTCAATTGGTCTTCAAGAGGAGTGAGTTTTTGTCAGCAAAACACTCCATCCTTTCTCCCTACAGCACTTACAAAGCAGAGCCACTCTCTTGGCAGAAGCCACTGCCTGAGTAAAGGAATAAGGAGTATATGCCATTTTCTTTCCAGCTTCTGCCTTTGGGGAAGTTTCCTATGGACTTTATGCCCAAGGATCAGTGGATCACTTTCAGCTGTCCATTACTATGCAGAGGTCTTCTTTCCCTTACTTCTTTCTTGTACTCTGTTATTCTAACCATTTTCCTTCCACAGTGGCTGTGTTCCTTTTTCCTTCATGATGCTTTCTTTGGTGCTTGAGGAGAGCATCAGATGTGATTTTAGGACACTAGCTCAGGAGACCAATTTAAACAATTTAAACTGTGCCTCTAAACTTTCCAGGTTTGCTGGTGCTGAGTTCAGGCAGTTTCAGCTCAGCTGCAGGGCTGTTTTCTTGGGTTTGGAAGGGAGAGCAGAACAGTGGTGCAGAGCTGGCAGCTACCAGTAAGGCAGAGCTGCTACACCTTCCCTGTTTTCCGCTTGGGCTGTCCCATCCCCTGTCCCACCCCACTGGGCACATCCTTTAGTGGTTGGGAGACAGATTCCTGGGACTTGCTGGGGAAAGGGCAGAAGAACATGTGCTGAGGCATACATATTTTATTTTCTTCTCTGGTACCAGTGCCTCATGACACTTACCTGGTTGTCTTTTCTGCCTCAGCTATTCACTCAGCATCCCTGTTTCCATTTATTTGCTATGTGAAATCAGGGAAAATGCAGTAGCACAGAAATACAAGTAGATGTAGTAAACTCACAGAGTCCTCAAAGCCTTGCAGCATATCTGCATTCCTTCTATGATGTTGATAGTACTTGGCAGAAAGAAACCAGCATTAGATATTATGCTCTGGAAACACAAACCTTCTCCCATTTGGCCAGAGCATGAATCTGTTTCCTGTTCTGTCTCTTAAGCTGCTTTCCAATCCAGCTATTTATTGGGAGGCCAAAGCCATAAAGGACAAACATAATTATGCCTTTAGGTCTCTCTTTACAGAGATTACCTGTGGCTAATCTCCAATGGGTGAATAAATCTGGGAATAGATGGAGAATGACTTTGGGGGAACTGGAGCTGGCTCTTTTAAGAGCTGATGAATTCTGATTGTCATCTGTTTTCTTTCACAAGAGCTTTGGAAGAGTCTTCTGAAACATGAATTTTGTTACACTGTGCTGCACTGTGTGCTTTCAAACTGGGTTTTGACTAATAAGATTCTGTGATGTAGAAATAAATATTTCAATGTTACAATCTCATTCAACAATGAGATTGACACTGAAAGCTGCAGAATTCTGTGGAGCAATTGCTGGCTACTGATGTACCTTGATCCACAGGAGTGGTTTTGTACTCCATGTGCCCTGAGTTTACTCTATTTAGGAGTCCACAGTTTAGGGAAAGCTTTTGAACTCTACATGCTCTGATTATTACCTCACTCTGATGATCTCTGAAGCCTTTTCAGGTGGCCCTTAGATTCATTCTCCCATTTTTTTCCCCTTATCATGTATTTCTTACAATGCATTTTATTTTGTTTTAATTAGTTCAATTTAATTTAATTTCATTTAATTTCATTTCATTTTTTTAATTTGATGCCAGAAGTGCATTGAATGCCCTGAGACATCTAGGTGTTACTCAGGGCTGAGTTTTATTGGAGATTCAAGAAACAGACAGGTTTTAAAGAGACTGGAAGAGAGAACTTACAGAAATCAATCTGAAATAAAATAACACAATATTAATGATGTAAATGGAAATTTCAAGAGAGAGAGCTGTTAATAAAAACTTTCAAACCCATTTCCTGTAGGGGACATTTAAAAACAAAAGAGTGTATGACAATTTACAGTGCTCCTGTCAGCAAATAGCAGCAGCTATGACACCTGGAAGTTATTCTGCTCTCCTGCTCTCTTTAATTGTGGTTACCCTGCTGACAAGAAGCAAGCACTCACCTAAGAGTAAAAATTCCCAATATCCATTTTCCCAGTTCCTCAGGATAACACATAATATAATTGTGCTTCTGTTGCACTTCAGGTGGCTGCGTGGACATTGTCAGAGGACATGAAGTGCATCCTTGTTCCTGGCCTTATATGTCTGCTGTCTGGGACAAGAATTTAGGTGTTTTTTTGTGGAGGAACTCTTGTGGAAAAACAATAGGTTTTGACAGCAGCGCATTGTGAGTAAGTATCTTATAATGGAGCAATTTAAATTCTTCATTGAAGTTCGGCATGGTATGCATGCCTGTAAGTAAAGAAAGGTGTGTACTGATTTTTTAATAAGTTGTTAAAAGCTGCAGTTCTCTTACTAAAATGATCTTAGAACTTGTAATTCTGGTTTTAGTTGCTATAAACTACTGATGTACATTGCAGAGTTACCTTTGTTAGTCAGATCTTGCCAAAGCTACAGCATAAATACCATGCTGTTAAAAGACCAAATTAATTATTCACACATGTGAAATAGCAATGTCTTAGAGAAGGGAATATGTCCCAAGGTTTTTAAAATAAATCTTACCTGTGTGCCCAGAACCAAGTCTCAAAATACCCTGAGAGATGAAGTTGAATTAGATGGGGACAGTATTCCTCTCATTTTGAGTGACCTGGGCTCACAAACCCAGGATGTCACTCATGGCTGTGACAAGGAACCCTGTCCTTTCGTCAAGTTAAATGTGAGCAGAAACACCTCTTCCCCAGGTGGGATGCCCCGAGGTCAGCTCCAGTGTCGAACAGCTGGCTCAAGGTAAGGGGGACATCTACTGTTCACATTAGGAAGTAAAAAAATGTTTCCTGAATTGTATTTTAGTTCTGCAATTTTTCTTTCTTACTTTGACTGGCTGAAAGGAAACCAGTTAAAATTAACCCGTGCAAACTTGACCTCCTTAAACACAGTGTGGGCAGGCTGTCCAGCCTTCTTCGATGAGTTAGTTTGAAATAGAGGACACAGCTCCTCCTAAGTGAGTTTGAATTTCGTTATTTTTCAGCTGAATCAGGTTTGGTTGTAAGGGCAGAGACATTAATTAATTCTCTGTTTTGCAAATTTACAAAACAAAATCAAGCCTTCCTTTTGGGAATTTAGAGACTTTTTAATGAGATCTGGAGTCTCTAATTCTTCAGTGAGTATGTCAGAGATAGCCAGTCAGGTACACATATAAAAATTCAGATTTGTTAGCTGTTCAGTGGAAGGAGCATTTTCTGTCTGATTCTGTGGAGAATGTGCTCTGGTCACTGAGTTGAGTTTCTAACAGCACAGTGTTTTGGGCTGACTTAGTCTTAGTCACTGTGGCAAGATGAACTAGTCTGGTTTCCTTCTCCTAAGCTGCGAGACAATGCTCACACAAAACCCACCAATGCCTGTTTTGAGTCTGATGCAATTGCAGTGCATGTAAAACTTCCTAACTAATGGATCTCATGTGTTAATCATGTCTGAATTTTTTTTTTTCTTAGACAAAATAGCATGAATTCAGCAACATGAATCTCCGTGTGGCCAATGAACTGACTGTTAGAGTCACAGAGATGGAGTTTTGAGAGATATATCATTCTCTCTGAGGAAACGTGCCTTTTAGGTAAAAAAAGAAATTTTTGAACCGCAGCACTGCCTTTGCAGCTATTTTCACAAAGAATCTTTCATGTATTAATAAATAAATTATTTTTTTCAGTGAGACAGGTATCTTGACTGAAGAAAATAGTTCTTTTATAGTTTGTATTGATAAATTTTTTGTTCTGGCTTGAATAAGTTTTGCTATTTATAGTGAGATTATGTTCTGAAAATGAAGCACAGGAAACCAGTGGTATGTGTTCTGCAATGTCAAACTATTGGGCTGCATTAAGGTTAGCAGGGCAAAGTAAAGTAACACAAATGTTAATAAATACATTTCTGGTGATACTTGTAGAGCTTGGAACACAGGAATTTATTGGTTGCTTAACTCTTAATATTTATTAGCAGGAAGTCAACACATAACTCCTTGAATTTTAGCATTCTCCCTTTTTTTAATATTCAATACTGGGATGTATTGGGTTAGGCAACACACATCCTTCTCCCTTAATGTTCTGAATCCTGTGTTTAGAAAATTAAGGACAAAAAGCTTATTAATATTAAATAGCAGAGCATTTACCCGTATGCATGATGCTCAGGACAAGTGTTGAGTATTGATGTGTGTTCCGACGTGCTACGGATATCAGCAAAGTTTCATTCCTTTGCAGGATTAGGTTATAAATCCAAAGGAGACCTTTCAGAGATTAATGAAAGGCATCAGTAGCCACAGTCCTTGTGCAAGCAGCTCCCCTTATAAAGATGGGAGGTTCTTTGGGGAAATGAATTCCAAACTCTGAAAAGGTCAGTTATCATACAATTATTTCACTAAACTATATTTGCAGTAAAGAAGCATTACTTCATAGAAGAAAAAAGCAGCTTGTGTCAAAACATTGAAACAAATGATTTCCTGCTCTATGTTTTAATCATGTTGTAAAATGAAATGGTATTGTGTCACACGTCTTTTGATTATCCTCAGAGAAATTGCTCAGTTCCTGTAGAGACGTTATCTTCCTATATTTTCTATAAATTACAGGAGAGATTAACTGAAAGACAGAGTTGTTATTGGAGCTCATCCGGCATCTATTGCTGAAAAAGAACAGCAGGTATTTGGGATTATGTAAACCTTTCCTCATTGTCAGTTTGACAGGCCTCCCTCTGATAACAATACAATGCCCTGCAAGGTATTGTTTTAATTATTGTTGTATTTTTATGAAAGGAATTTTGCTGCTGATAATTTTGGCTACTTTTTGATATTGAAGAGTCCATTCAGATAGCTTAACAGTATCACAGAACAGTGTACTTTCTGTTGTATTAATCTAGATAAAGATAGATGATCACTGGCTCTGTGAGCAGGGGTGATACTTCAAGATCATTCTGTGCTCTGAAACTCCCTTTTCAATCCATTCTCTGCAGCAAACCCTCCAAACCACAAAGCACATTCTTCAGTAATTTTTCTAAGGCAATGCTGAAGGGATGTATGCAGTGGAGTTTGGCCTCACATCTCTATCCCAGAGTTACATCTTGTGCTGGACTAAGTAAAAATAGAGATGAAACTTACTGCTAATTTTCTGGGGTAAGTAGGTAACCAGGTAAAGCGAAAGTGTGAATAACACAGGACATGCAGACACAGCTCTAGGGTCATTGTAGTCACAAAGTGGAGGAGGCTCAGGACACTGCAAAATGAAGCATGGAAAATGTCCTTGTCAATATTATCATCTGATGTCAAAGTGGGGCAGGGCTGCAGGAGTCTGAATTTACAGGGATGTGCCCCTGCCCATGCCCTAGATGATCTTTAAATTCCCTTCCAACAGTAGTATTTCATTCTATAATTCTATGACTGGAACCTGGATTTTAGTATTTAGATAGCATCACTAGTTTGACATGACAATGGCACAGGGAGGAAGGTAACCATGCCCCTTTCTGTGCCAGCTGGAATGCTTACAGGCATCTGTGGCTCAAGTTCCTGATCTCAGCCTGTCTCTGAGGAGCTCCTTCCCCCAGATGATAGTCAGCATTCTACATCTGCTTCACTGTCAATGTAGACCAAGCTCAACTCACTGGCTTCTCCTGTGGCCGCTTGTCAGGAGCACCAGGGTATCTGTGAACACAAACGCAAAATGGATCACTAGGAAGCAATATTTCTAGAACTGAAAATCACAACTCTGTTCCAGAATGACATGGATACCATAAAATCATTTGAATATGACACAGGGATAGTACTAGAGCTTACCTCCCATCTCTACACTTCTGCAGTAATGTAGTATTAAATGGTTTGGAATAAACTTTCCATCTTTGGAACTTTCCAGCAGCACCAGCAACAATAACTGCAAAAATTTTTCTTTTATTAAATTTTTGATTTGTTGGAGTGCATCTTTTGAAAGCCGTAAAGCCAGAATCATTTAGCTGAGAAGCATACAGCACCCTGTGAAATGAATTGTGGTGCAGTGATCATAAGACTGAAAATGTCTGTTCAGTAGCTGTGAGCTTACCGAGCACACTGAGGATATATGTCAGGGATTGGCTGTGTTTTCATTTACAGGCTTAAACTGACCTCTGCTGAAGGATGGATCTGTCAAGCAAAGGCCAACAAAATACAGACAGTTTGAATAATTTAAACCCTTTAGAATCTCTCAGAGCAAAAATTGCTAGTCTGAATAGATGGAGACCTAATTTTTCTTCAATTTTGTTTCTGCTTTCATGTCTAATTGATTATAGCTTTTGTTTTCATCTTTGTTCATGGGCACATTGCATGGTGCTTTGAGGCTTTTCTGTCAGTCAAGCACCAGAATTTGATTTCAACACTGAAGTTTAGTGGTAAGTTAGATTTGTGAACAAGATATAGATCCAACAACCTAATTCCCATGTAGGTTTTACATTTCCCACTGTATCCAATGGAAAACTGGGCTTGAGCTCACTACTGCTGCCATAGATGGGAAATTGCTGTACTGCTACTGTGGAAAGACTTTTGAATTTTCAAAGGGGCAATTAAGCTCAGGAACAGTTCCTAAATAGTAAAAAGTGATTTTTAAGGGAAGTATTGGTAAAATGAGACTAAATTATAGTTGAAACTAGATGATACTTCCCTTCCTCTCAGCATAAGAAATCTAGTTTTTCCTTGTTTTTCCTTCTTTTTTTCCTCTTTAGCTGAATGATATTGCCAAGCTGAATAAATATGCACAAATTTTGCCTCTGCCTGACTCTTTTGAAGATGTTGAACCTGGCACACTCTTCCAGGAAAGCCATTGAAATGTCTCCAGAAGGCAACCCTTAAAATTATCAATAGAAAAAGCTGTGACAAACATTGTGCCAATGACCCCAAAATAACCGACAACATGTTGTGTGCTACAGGAAAAGAAAATTATACCTGAGTGATACTTGCAAGATGCTTTGTTTTGGGAACAAAGCAGTGTTAAACATCTTAAGAGGCTGATCTTTTTTTAGGTGATTTTAACTACATTTGTGAGAGACTTTATTGATGTGAAAAAAACATGTTAAAACTTTGTTTAGGTCAGTGTGCCAATCAGGATTGAGAGAATGGTAATTTGAGCCTGGGATTATCTCTTGCCTTCATGTATATTTCTTTAGCTATGGTGTTCTCCTTAGATGCCACCTGTAGTTACGGAAGAAAAAGCAGAGCTATCAGGGTCTCAATCATCTCATCTTTCCAGAAGTCAACATCTGAATAGTACAGAATTAGCTGTATATCCAAAAGGGCTGTTTGGATCTTGCTTTGGATGCTGAATCCAGAAGAGACAATTGATAAAGAAGTGAGAATCAATTTATACCAACAATAAAAATATATATATTTTGAAATAGAATTATGATAGCACTCTGCTGGTCCACAGAATTTGCATCAAAATCTCCCTCAAGTTTAAAAAACAACCTCTCTTTTATCACAGCAAGTGATGTAAAGCAGCTGCTTCATTGAAAAGGTTCCGGCAACATTTCCAAACATGCTTGTGCACTGCAGGTGGCACTGCACGCTCCTCTGGAGAGGGATGGACACAGACAGCTACTTCTGATTTATCTTGCAGGGAGGTTCAGGTGGGCAATTATTCAGACCGTGGGATTTTTTCTTTTGGAGAAGAATGTGAAAATATAAGCATACCTGGAGTTTATACACAGCTGACTGAAGAATATATTGTCTGGATAAAAATAACTGTCTCCAGTGAAACAGTCAAGAACATTTTAGTAAATATTGTGCTGTGCTTTAGAGCTGGAAGCTGCTGCTTTAAGGCACCAGCTTTGAAGTGTACCTCCCAGCTTTACAGCTTTGCTGACACCGCCACAGCTTTATCCACATTTGTACCAATAACACCTTTACTAATCTTTAGCAGGAAACTGCCATTTAGGAAACATAATTTGTATTGGATTCCACTCTACTTATGGGGATGGGAAAGTATTCATTACACCTGGGATAAAGCAACATTTGTTAAGGTGTAATTACACAAAAATTCAGTTTCAGACTGATAGTGAATGAGATGTCTGCTGAATAAGAAAAAATAGAACAAAAGCTTAAAGTGTTTAAATATTTACTTGTGATGTTATTAAACCCCAATACTTCATTTTGTTTTTCATAATACTTATTATTTAATATTTACTTATTCAATTTCAAAGAGTTAAAATATTAAACAGAGAGAAACAGTTTTCCAATTAGTCTTCCTTATAAAGATACAAATATAGAGATAAAAATAATGTCTGTCTTTTCCTCTAGATTTTTCCACCTTTTTTTGTTTGTTTGTTTGTTTTGTTTTATTTTGTTTTGTTTTGTTTTTGTTTTTGGAGTTGTGCACATGTTCTTTTTGGGAGGGAGTGTGTTGAGTCTGGTGTTTGGGTTTTGTTTTTTTGATCAAATAAACTATATAACCTCCAAGCTTGGTTCATAATCTCAATCTTTCAGTTAATAGTTCGCTCAAAAAGTATAAATACTGATTGTAATAGATGCAATTATTTTTCTTTAACACAACTCTTACCTAACATCTGTCAAAACAAACAGGATTCAGGCTATGGATTTCAAGAGACTGCTAGTAACAGAAGGACCTGGTGTGTTTCTGAAGATATCTGCAGTTAGCTTTCAAATATTTTCTAGGCCTTATATAACTAACAATTTTGAAGCGACTGCAGTGTTTCTCTGCTAATTGCACGAACAGATATAAAATGCTGTAAAACTGGGGATGTTGCAGAGGCATGAATAAATAACTCCAACACAACAACCTACTGGCCTTGATTATTGACCAGGGACCATGTCACAATTCTGAGCAGAGCAGAACAAGCTCATAAGGGATATATAAGTAGGAAAGAAGCAACCAGATGCCACAAAACTGGGTTGGTCTTTGGTCATAGTGCAAAAAACCCTGCAACAGTGGTGTGTGGGGGCTTAGACCCAGTTCTTGTTCAGGAATGTGAGAAGGAAGACCTTAGAAGATGTCAGTGGGATTTGCCTCAGTACTGGAATACAGACACAACTGGCAAAAATTGAGGGAAAAATAGCAAAAGATATGTAAAAGTGGGAAGAATAAAGTACCGCTCTTCTCACTTTACAGTGGGGTCTCAGAGGATGTGGCAACACTTTTAACTTTGTGAGGTAAATGCGACTTTTCACACTACACAGCCCAGTGGCCACCAGTTGGTGTTCAGTCTGGCGAAGGCAAGACTTTCACTCGCTCACTCATGTGAACAGTGCCTGTCCCTGTCACTGATGGAAAAGTGAGTGATAAAATCTGGGAACCATAAACCAACATGTTTATTGCAGTTCAGATGATGGGCTTACTGTGTGTGATCTCCTGCAAATACTTCATTCACATCACCTTTTTCCTGTTTATGGGTGATGGAGCATGTGGAAGGGTGCTACTGCTCGGCCTGTCTGCCCCTGCCCGGCCCCTGTGGCTCCCCCACCCACCCATCCACTTATTAGAATCCATCTCAGCCCCCAGGGCCAGTAGCCCCTGCCCCAGCAATAGTTATCAAGCAGCAGCCTTGACTCAGTTTCTGTCCACCCTGAGGCTTTATTCCTTCCCCATGTAATAGCAAGGAAGACTTTGCTAGCTTTGGAATACTGGAGCCTTGAGAGAGTGCCTGCCTTCTCACCTCTCTGTGTGAGGAAGGGCACTCAGAGACTGGGAGAATGGCAGGAGTCCTGCAAAGCATCCCATAATTCTGCATTTTGTTAGCGCCTCTGAAAACACGTGGTCGAAGGATAACTGGTTCTGCAGCCAGAGATGGGCAGAAGAAAGGTCCAGGAAAAGGAGGTGACCGCTAGTGTCATTCACTGCTAAATGCTCTGCTGGGCTGGTTCTCAGAACTGAGATCAAAACAGGAAAGCCACAGAGAGGAGCTCCATGTATGTTACAGTTTTGCAGTGACAGACACCAACAAAGCCTGAAAAAATTAATCCGGAAGCGCATTCTTTACCAGATTGAGAGGAGCTAATTTTAACAGCTTGTGGTAGAGTTTACTAAACATACTAACTCAGAATTTGAAATTCCACTTTTACTCAGTGACAGAAATTTAGTCTTGTCTCTTTTAACCCAACATGCCTTTACACTAATCTCTAGGTGCCTGTGAAGTGTCCCCTTGGGGCAGTACAGCCCAGTTCCTAAGCATTGGCTTCTTCTACCAGACCAGTTCCCCTGCGCTATTTTTATCCTCACTGGAAATTTAAGAGTGGATTAAGGGATTCTGCCTCAGGAATCCTTCTGCCCTTGGCCAGGCATATGCTCATGTCTATGCTCACACTTCTCAGCTTCATCTATGCAGAGCTGACTTCCCTGTCGCACTTTTGCCTCTGTATCTGTTTTTACTGAGGTCTTCCAGGTAAGCAATATTTCTTAAGGATTATTTTCTGAGAGGCCTGACTTGCTAGTTGCCTGTCACATAGTCATGGCTGGGCATAGAGAGCAGCCCCTAAGGCTGACCAGGCAGTGCAAAGAGCAGACAAACGGCACTGACATGTGATGGATGGCGCTGAGCAGAGCACACGACACACAGCCCTGCCTCTGCCTGTGAGAGGGGGCTGACAGCTCATACACATCACGCTGGAGTGCAGATTCCAGTCAGGTTTGGTCCTTGGGTTCCTACTGCTCTTGTGCTGAGCAGTAGTGCCTGATGCTTTCTACCAGTTTTGGCCGTACATCTAATACATTGCATGTTTAATTTTTCGTTAATTATTTTTTTAATAAGCTTCTATTTCTCAGTACAGAGGGTGTCATTATCTATTGTCAACAACTGTCATTTCCTGAAAGTGCGGTGGTATGTTTGAAGCGTGGGCTGCCTCCACAGCTCCTAGTCAAAGTCTTTGTTTTATCTTCTGACTACAGAGCCGCCTGCTATCTAGCAAGCTGTGAAAGTAACCTTCCTTTTGGGCAATGCAATCTGGCATCAGGAAAAAACATTTAGGGAACAGAATTAAACCAAAACAAGCCATCAGATTTTCAAGATAATAATCCTGAATACTTGCCAAAAAGAAGTATACTCACAAAACTCTTTCCAACTCTGAATTAGTCAGTTTATTATAGTCAGACAAGTTACAGAAAGCAATTTTCATGTGTCTGCTTCACCTTTTAATTACAGATTGGTAATTTCAAAAATGTATCCTAATCTCATTAGTGACCTGGCAGCTGTTTCAGACACCTCTATCTGGTATGCTTGTAACCCCACAATCATCTAAATGAGCTCTTTTTGGATTGACTTATGTATTTCTTAATTAATGTCTAACAGATTACAAGTAGGTTTCATTTAATCACAATTCAATTCAAGGTGGCACAGGTTTTTTCAAAGCAAGGAACCACAGAAAGATGAGCAAAAAAGCCTTTATTAAGAAAAGCCCTTATATAATGATGCAATAGGAACTTAATACCTTTAGCTACTTACAAATGCGTACATTAGATTTATTATATAAACAAGAGTGTTTCAGAGACTTTATTCTTATGAATTATTAGTACATTTTTTGGTAAAAAGCAAAAAAGTTTGCCTATTAACACATTCTTACAACACCTTTATATCAATAAAGAAAACCAAGCCTCTCTGCAACTACACAGAAAATCAACACAGAGAGAATTAGAACAGTAGAAATATCAGTAAATAAAAAATTAAATATTACTTTAATCACTCTTAATCAGTCCTGTACTAAAAAGTAATAGTTGTGAGTATTTTGTTAACTATTAATTAGCAAGTCCAGAGAAGAGCTTTGAAGATTATTAGAGGGATGGAGCACTTCTGTGAAGAAACACTGAGACAATTGGGGTTATTCATTCCGGAGAAGAGAAGGCCTAGGGGTCACCTAATTGCTGCCTTCCAGTACCTGAAGAAAGCCTAAAAGAAAGATGGGGAGGGACTTGTTTCAAGAGCAGGCAGTGACAGGACGAGGGAGAATGGCTTCAAATTGAGAGAGAGTAGGTTTACATGAGATGTTGGGAAGAAATTCATTACTCAGAGGATAGTGACTGGATCTGGAACTGGCTGCCCAGAAGTTGTGGTTGCCCTGTCCCTGGATTGTTCAAGGCCATGGGGGGTGAGGCTTTGAGCAGTGTGATCTAGTGGAAGGTGTCCCTGTCCTTGGCAGGGGAGTTGGAACAGATGATATTTAAGGCCCTTTTCAATCCAAATGACTCTATTATTCTGTGATTTCCATTTAAATGGAAAAATGGCACATGGTTGCTTATTGAGGCTATCTTGAAACAATGTAGAGGATGTCACCTATTAACATGCACTGGTCAGTCTATCTCAAGCTGTTACAACAAAAACTACAACAAATACTATTTCAGCTCAGAAAGAATACCAGAAAATTGATACCAGAAAAAAGCAGAATTAAAAAAAAAATTCTTTAAAAATAGATGCATGAAAATAAGGTGGACTTTGGACTAGTATGTGCGCAAAACCTGTGACATATTCCAACAGTAGCAGACCATATTGACAGTGACACGGGTTTCACTGGTTAAAATCTTGGGCATGCACATCCCTTTCCAAAAGCCACAGCCCTGTCTGGATACTGATCTTAGCAGAGTTCAAGCAACAAATATTTGCACGGAGAGCACAATTATTCTCAGAACTATGTGCATGCTGATGGAGGACTGTGGAAAACTTGCATTTCTCCCTTTCATTGGTGGTTGTGAGAGGCCCTGTCTTTCAAAGTAGTCCAGCCAGACCTTGTCAACAAATTTCTCCTATGTATAATCCACCTCATAATGAAGAGAATAACGTGGAGGCAGCAATAATACCTGCTTCACTGAAGATATTGCACAGAGAGAGACAGAAGAGAAAGTTGCTGATACTAATGCGTTGTTAATTCTCTTTCTGCAACACTAGATGGGTTCTAGCCTGGTTTCCTTGGTGTGCTGCTATAATAAAGTGTAGGTAGGTGAGAACATGAGGGTGCTGAAAAGGTGATACAGGGCACTGTGGTGCTCATGATTCTAGCTACAACAACTTCAGAGGCTATCACACTCACAGTGGAGTGGTGTTTGTGCTCTTCCAGGAGTAGAAATGGGTGGTTGAAGTTAATTTGACCCATGAAATGAGGCTCTGCTGCAGCAACAATCAGCCAGGGAGTACCACAGTGACATTTGACAGGGACTGCACATTAGAGTCCTGAATTACTAAAAACGGCCTTACCTTCTAACAGACTATTCTGTCTTATGAAAAATGATGTTGATTTTATCAAATGTCTTGGACTCATTGAGCAGAAATATTGGGAGTACCTGAACAAGATTAGAGCACTGCTGGTGGTAAGAAAATGTGAAGGCTGATTAAATTCTAAAGCAATGTTTAAATTGGCTTTCTTCCAGCTCACTTTCCTTCCCTCTGATTTTCCTGCACCCAGTTACTGAAGTCAAGGTCTCAGTAATGGTTACTCATTTTGACACTCACATTTGGGACAGAAATTTCAGAAGGGTTATTCCACCAGCAGTGCTGGCTTGGGTTTTTCCCTCCTCATGATTCTTGGTTGCCATTTAACCATCCTGGGAAGCATCTGCCCAGACAAACACTTCCAGTGACTTTGAAAGGGTTTCCATTTGCACAGTCAGTGGTTTCCAAGTCCTGTTTCAGGCACTTCTGTTAGGCAATAGGAAAACAAAAACCCCCTTTCCCTTTATGCTGAGTGTTGAAAATGGACTTTTTATTTTTATATCCAATGCTTTATAATTTTAAACCCCTAACATTTCTTGTTTTATAAAACAGAAAAAGCCACTATAGCCAGCACTGAAGGTACTCTGCCCAGTTCTGGCCCAAGTGGCCTCCTGGGATCCACATGAGGGAATATCCTGTACACCACAGCTTTGGGGGCTGTTTCCTACTATCAACAACTATCTGCAGCTGACTCTTTGTTCCCTTCACAGCCTCTTCACAGTCTGGGTGAGGTACTTACCCAGTACCCAGCCAGTGTTCATAGTCCAAAACATTATAGGCCAACCCCTGGCACAGGGAAGAGGATCCATAATACAGTGCAGGGCACAATTAAAACTAGGATTGAGTAGCAGCTATCTGGTTTTAAATAAATCATCTAAGAAAGTGCATCTGACTGTGAACTATTTCAGAAATATTTCTGGCTTTAAAAGCTTATTCTATTATGGTCAGGAAACACCTAAAATAATCCATTTTCAGTCTATTCAGAAGATAAAGTAGGAAAGAAGAATAATGGGCCATTATGGAGAAATAATGTATTCAGTCTGTCAGATTCACAACTTGGAAAGATAGCTCCAGCTTTGTATATTTCACTTATATATTTCTTGTTCCTTCCTCCCCCCGCCCCCCCCCCCCCCCCCCCCCCCCCCCCCCCCCAAGTACTTTTCTTAAAGAATATATCTTTTGGGTATTTGGTTAAATGACTGAAAATTACCATCAAGTTTTGATAAAATAACTAAGGTTGATCAATGAATAACATTTTAAAATGACTACTTATGTAGACTACTACTATTTTATTCTCTCATATACACTGAGTGTATATAAGTGCATATAAATTATCACATTTCTGAGTAAAAATGCAAGGTCATGTTCTGCACTTGTAATATTGTTATTTATTACACCTCTTCTAGCAATACATTAAGAAAGCTGAAAATAATGAAGTACAAGCTAAAATAGACCTGGAAGTGATTAGGCTCTTTGTGGGTTTACAGCTTATAATTTTAAGCTTTCTAGCAGTTTTGTTTCTTAATGAGACCAAATTTGTCACAGGCAATATCCAGCTGTTACTCCTCATTGTTTTCTGAGTAGAGCTCATTTGCAAACATTGCTTTCTATACTTTGAGTAAAAATCACACAGCAGAGATCATAAAACATTGAAAGCACCTTGTGAAATCCTGACCCTCCTGAAATGAATGACACAGCACTTACATCATTGGAGTCAGCATTCACCCACAGTATTTGTGCTCCAGGGAAAGAAAAAATAGAAAATATTTTTAGATAGAATATGCAAATAGAAAATGCAAAAAAATATTTGCAAAAAAATATTTGCAAATAGAGCCATGTCATTTATGGAGCAAGGGAAAAAGGATGTAGGGAGCATGTCTGTGAAAACCCTTTTGCCACACTGGGGAAACAAATGGTCCTGTGTTAGGTCCCTCCAGCTACATTGTTCTTGGAGACCCTGACTGGTGTCTCTTTTCGTGGAAGCCAAGGTATTAATTCAGTTTGTTTACTGAAGTAGATACCAATTCATATAGCACAGAAATGCCTGAGGACCAGCTGCCAAAAGTCCCCTTTAACAAAGCTTTGTTCCAGTTAATCCAAAGTCTCAGAGGCTTCAGATGGGATGGATGAGATGGATGGAGTGTGAGGACTGTGAACAAGAGAAAGCAATAAAGATGGAACAAAGAAATATAGTCTGCTGAGCCCTTATTTTTACCATGCTATTTGTGTGTGGCATAAGTAAACTTGCACATAGATCAGATAGAAAGTACAGTATAATACAGGAGAAAAACAGTATGAGGACTAAGGCCAAGCCAGAGAAATTGTGTGCCAGGAAGAAGAATAAAACTCATCCCCAGAAAAGAAAATGTGTGTAACTGGAAAAGCTCTGAACAATAGTTCCAATTGGCATCCTTACTCCTTTCAGACCTTGTCTGGCTCTTCCCTCAAGTTGTGTTACTTAGGAAATGCAGAAGTCCTCCTCTGGCCTTTCTGGAATCACCTAATTATCCTAGAGAACTTCTGTATTTCAAAGATGAGTACTTAGGAAAGGGAGAGATTTCTTCTTAAAGAAAAATGATGATCAATATAAATTTGATATGCTTGCTTATCTAAATTACTTCAAATTGGCTTTTCTCTGCCAATGGAAATAATCCTGGTTTTATTGCAAAGAATGCACAGAAGCATTAACTCGTGAGGACACCTAACCCTAACTTAAACAACTCAACATTTCACACATATGACTACAGATTTGCTCGTTAGCAACACATGGAGCACAAGAAGATAATAAGCTTTTAACAGGTTTGTCTTTCATTACAGGAAATATCTACTTAGTCAAGTCTAAACTGTATATAAAACTTGGCTAAAACATTTGCAGAAATGTTGTAAGACAACAGCAGTACTTAACTTCAACAAAGTTTCAAAATACATGTTTTACTACAGAAAAGAAGAAATCACATTAATACTTAAGATATGGTCCTATTCCCATAAGGGTTTATAGAGTTACCGATTTTTTAATCTTAAAAAATAGAGATCAAAGTCAACTTGGGTTGCAAGCAAAAGTATACTTCCCACCAATCATAAAATACCTGATTCTAATATATATACCTAGGAGTGAAAACCAAACAGTGTGCTTTCAGATTCTGCACAGGTACCAAGGGAAAAAAAAAAAAAAAAAAGGGGAAATTGGCTCAGTTGTCAGGGACTGGTAGAATCAGAGTATAATTACCATTTGGATTCTGTAGAGGAGATATAAAATCCATACAGTATTGGTAATTTTATTGACTGTTGTGTTATTGTTTATGTCCTGAAAAAACTGATGAAAATGCTTTTTCAAATCTATTATATTTTATTCTAGTTCTGCAGAGAAGTACTGGGAACAGAGGCTTCATGACAATTGAGAAATGAGGGTGTGTTTCTACATCAGTTAACTATGCCAAACAGTGAAGGACAAAATAGCAACATTACTTCAGCATTAAAGCTGTTTACCATGTGGACACCTGACATCTTGGATTTTTTATTGGTAAAGAAACAGAGTATTTGAAGGTCAGTCCTGAAAAGGTCTGATCAGACCACATATAGTCAGGCTTTATTTCTCCCTAGCTGTACATAAGTCTTACCTGGAGTGATTTAGATTTCTAGAAGGAAGAAGTGTCACAAAAGAAACATCTCCTAACAAAAGTATTGATGAGATGAGTGTGAAGGCAGAGTTGTGGGCTGTGAGTGACCAGGTGTATTCAGAGAAGAAAATTTTCTGAAGTATAGAAAAGGTATGTGTTCAGAAATCAGGACACTGAAACACCTTTCTTCCTCTGGAAACATAGATGTCTTGAAAGTATTTAAAAAAGTTTTCAGCATAACAGAGTCACAACATATCTTTTCATCCTGTTTCCCCATTTAAATCAAGTATGTACATACTGTGTGTGACAAACCCAGACCTGGCAACCATGGAAAAAATTGACCTTGCTGCCATGTAGTAGAGCTTTTACACCACTCTGTGACATTTTCTGCCTCCTGAACACCTTCTCCAAGCGTGGAAGAACTATTTGACTTGATTCATAAATGAATTGAGAGAAAGACAGAGATTTCTGCTGTGCAGATTATCACGGTGATTGTAAAATCACTGGGAATACCTGTTCTGTGATGAGGTGACGCAGGGTGGAGGTCCTGCAATCAGAGCCAGCCACGGCTGGAGCCCATGGAAGAGCAGGACTGTGCCACGTGGGCTCAGTAAGCAGCACAGACTGGACAGGGTTCAGCTCCATTTCAATGGCAAACTCAGAGCATAAATCATGTATGCTAGGTTTGGCTAGCAGCTCCCAGGGTGGACACGCCATATATTTGTATGTGGGCATATGGGCAAGTATATTTTTGCTGTGCTCCAAAGAAGCTGTGGCTCCTAATCCTTAGCTCGCAGGTAATCCAGCATATCCCGTTGTTTCTGTGGTAGCTGCTGCGAGGATTGACAGAAAGAGAAATGTTTGACAACAAAGTCTTTGTTACATCTTCCTTCTTCAGAATGGTCGGAGCGACTAGCCACGTTGTCTTCACTTCTGTACTTGCCTTGAGTTTATCTCTCCCTCAGCTTTCATCATGCCAGGGCCACAGGGCCTGTGGTGCTACCCGGTTCAGCTTCTGCAGCTGTCTGATCTCCTCCTGCAGTTTGTGCCCACCCAGTCCTCTCCACAGCACCTGGTCTGCCTGCAGAAAGCATGTAAACACCTCATGCCTTCAGCAAGTAGGAAATGTCCCAAAGCCTCTATTTTTACCCGAGTGGAGTTGCTATGTTACAGCTGAAACAAAGAGTAATTAGCAATTCATTGAAAAGATACAAGAAAAGAAATCATACAAAGGGGAGTCCTTGCCGCTATCTCACTTTCCTGATTCTTATCTCTTACTTCCTATTTCTGGCTTTTCATTTTGGACTTTGCAGCTCAGCTTCCTTTCGGTGTTTTCCTTTGAATTTTTGCTTTGCATATAGCATTGTGCTTATGGCTTTTTGAAAAGGAGGCCTGGGAAAAGGTTGGATTGTTCAGGAATGTGTGGTAACATATTTTTAGTTTAGGGACTGTCTTTTGGAAATGAGCAGCAAGGGTCATGCATTAAATATTTTCCTATGTTTAAAGAGATATTAGTGCTTCCTCCTTATCCCTTATTTTATGCATTCAAAAGAACGGATAGCAGCAGTGGCCAGAATGCTTAAGTTAGGAAGAGTGGAGGTGAAAGTTTCTCAGTCTAAAGAGTAAAATTACCAAAGCCTATTAACCTAGTGAGGACACTGTGTCCGTATACCAGTGCAGACTAATCATGTATCAAGGAGTTTTCAGTTTCATGGGGGTTTTTAACAGGTGAGGTCAGAATTTTCAGAGGGCATAAATACAACTTCAAGACCATCCCACAGGCTGCTCTTGCTTGAGAAATAGATTATTTACAGAAGAACAGGGAGACTTGTTCTCAGAAGTATTCAGTTGGAAACACAACCCACTGATATTAGATCGTTGGTTCCCTTTAAAGCATGGAACCCAAGGGTTGAAATATTTTCTGCTTCTAGAAGGAGTGCCAGACATTATATATGGTGATGTAATTATGATGTAATCTGGCAAAACCACAATTTATGCTGTAAATTTGGAAAAAAAACCCAACTCTGATCTGATCCAGAAGGTCTTCCACCTCTGAATTATATTTATAACACAAATTATATAATGGTGGCAAATTTTCTGCTCTTGATATCTGGGGAAACTTCATTAATTCCCACAGCATCAATTTTCAAGGAAGAGTTTAGTTCAGGGGTTTACAGGATTAAACTTGTCACTGGATTAAACTTTTCACTGTAAAGGAGAGCTTAATGGGTTCAACAGGTAAAACAACAGAGAAATATTATAACCAAGGAGAGTGGCATTGGATTTATTTCACTATTTGGACAGTATGGAAGTTCATAGTATCCTTATTTCCTCCTTGATACTCATGCATAATCCAGACATTTATCTGTTCATATTGTTTTCTTCCATTACATGTATTTTTTTAATCCATTGTAATAATTTACTTTGGCTTCTAGCTCCAAGCATAGGATACAGTTTCCATCTTATTCCAAATAATATTGGCTAGTTGCTAGGGGAATGTGCTGATTCCTTTTACATTTTCTTTTCCTCACCACATCTGTGTGTAATTTTTTTATTTATCATTTCTGTAGGACATTTTTCCTGTGAGAAACTCAAATGTGAAAAGTAGCCCTTTCGGTTCTTGTTTGGTGTTTTAGGCAAGGAACATTTCATATAAATATTTACGGAAGAGGATTTTACCAGCTGGTAGTTAACTACCAGGCATAAATAAGTACATGTGTGGATGGGTCTGCACACTATGATCTGTTATTTGTTATCTGAGTGAGCAAGCAGGTATGAGTTTGAAGTGCAGCTGTGAATTAACTTCAGGGTGAGCCTTCCTGCTGCAGACAGTGAAGTCTCATGCACCAAGTGTGCAAAGCTTTTTTTTTTTTTTTTTTTTTTTGGCTATTTCACCCTTAGGAACAGATGAGGCCTGGGTATTGAGAGGGTTACTGGCCTTAGCTGTGCTCCCTGGTTCTCTGATTGAACTCAGCATGTCTGTCCCGGTGAGGGGCTGCCCAGTGGGATTCACACTGGCCCTCAGCCCCACAGGTTACAGCCTGACTTATTACTATAAACCAATGTCAATTTTAGTTGATGCTATGCCAGCAGACATGGGCAGTGGTTTACATTATTCTGCTGACCTGAGAACTATGGAAGAAATATTGGTGGTTGGTTTTTTGTTTGTTTGTTTGGGTTTGTGTGGTTGGTGGTTTTTTTGTTTGTTTGTTTGTTTGTTTGGTTTTTTGTATGTGTGTGTGTGTGCGTGTTTTTTTTAAACCGGACTTTTGCAGTATTTTAGTTGCGATGGGGTCAGCAGTAGGGCATCAACTTCTAATTGATCTGCTCATTATAACCTTAAAATCCTGTTCCTCCTCTGGTTTAGCTGCAATTTTCATTTCCATCTTAGAAGTACTCTTTTCACTTCTTAGAGGATAGTTGCTTTGTATTTTGAAGATAAAGCTGTCTACTACTAATTGAGTTAATTTCTGTCAGCTCATGCTTACCAATAATACTTCCTTGGTTTATATGAGACCTCAATCTAACACTTTAGGTTTTTTACCTTTTTTTAACATTCACTTTTGACATACCAGGCCAGTTCCTCTCTCCCCTCCCCAAAGAGTACCTTATCCAAATGCAACACACAGTATGCTGATTTTCCCCACCTTCACAAGCAGAAGAGTTAAGAATTTTGGTCTTGGGTTTATCAATTCACATTTTCATTCATGAAGAAAAGGCTTTCCTTCTCTCCTGTATTTCTAGTCTAGTCCATTTTATTTGGCAGCCTACTGGCAGTGTCCTAAACCCACTTGAGACCCACTTGAGGATTCCCAAGTGACAATCTGGGCATACACAGTACAGTTTGCTTTGGTTCCCATTAATTTCACTGGCAACAACTTTTGGTATTCAGAGGTTTATTTATGGCTAACTTTATTCCCTTCTTCCTTTCCTGTAGATTTTTTTAGTGCAGAAATTTTCGTCTCTCCAGTGGCTCATCAGTGTCACTGGACTCCACTTATTTGCTGTTTCTTGTCAAGGCTCTGGCAGGATAAATAAAGTCTAAGAGGAGAGACAGGAGAAACTGAGATTTGTTTTCTATTTATTTACATTGATTTCATTGGAGAGCAACATCAGAGCATCGCATAGAGTTTGTCAGAATAGAAGTGGTGGAAGAGAAGGAGAATCGGCCCCCTGGATCTCTGTTAAGCTGTGCAGACAGTGCTGATGATGGATGGGGATTTTCCCTTTGGTTGTGAAGTTGGGGCAGCTCATTGCTCTTTCTCCTGAACTTCCTGTGGGAGATCCCAAAAAATGATGGGGTTTTTTTGACCACATTTTAGTCCTTGCAGTAATCTTTGAGGGAAATGTTTAATTCACTTCCACTTAAATACTGATTAAAAAGTACTGTTTTCAATGCAGAAAAAAAACCTACTGAAAAATCTGAGCTTGGCTATTAAATGACATGATCTCATTTAATTCCCCGTAATAACTGTCCACATCCCCTAAAACAGTATGGCAAAGATTTATTCTATTAAAGATTATTCTTTCTGCAGTAAGATGATTCAGTGTGATTTTCTTCTGGCCATGCAAGCTGTGATAGCAAGGCAGAGCTCTCCTGTCAGCAGTGTGCCCAGCGTCAGAGCAATCCCTGTCCTGCAGGAAGGTATGCAACCTCCTCGGGGTTGATTGTTTTTTTACCTTTTTTTTTTTTTTTTTTTTTTTTACTCTTGGCAGACGTCCTTGAGCATTTGAAACGGATGTGAGAGAGTTTTTAGTCCTCATGCAAAACAACCAACTAAACATAACAGATTACATCAGCTCAGGCTTTTCAATTCCTGGATGGCAGCAGAGTGCTAATCCAACCTTCATCCTGGATTTCATAAACTGAAACAAGGGAGGCTGGCAGGAGCAGCGCTGCCGGATTGAGGAAGCTGACGACGGTGCAGCATGTGGGCAACACACTTTATAAAGCTCATAAACTTGTAGGCTGATGTGTGCAGCTACCACTTTGGATTCTGTACCGCTGCTTCCCTCGGCAAGAAGCACCAGCAGGCTGAGCACTGAGACCTGCTCTCTGGGATGGAGCATTTACTCCTGCAAGACATGAAGGGCTTCCTGTTCCTCACACTCCTCCTGATGCCTGTGCACGCTGGAGCTGCTTGGAGTGCGAAATACGCAGTAGATTGCCCCGATCCCTGTGACAGTAACGCATGCAAAAGCACCGCGCGCTGTAAGCGGACGGTGCTGGATGACTGTGGCTGCTGCAGAGTGTGTGCAGCTGCTCTGGGGGAGACTTGCTATCGTACTGTCTCGGGTATGGATGGTGTCAAGTGTGGTCCTGGGCTGAAGTGCCAGTTTTACACTGAGGAGGATGACTTTGGTGATGAATTTGGTATCTGCAAAGGTAATGATATTCACTTTGTATGCATCCGCTGTGGCGGTTTGACAGCACCATACATGAAGAATTTGTCTCTTGCTTGAAAGGTCTAAAATGGGATTTTTACAGCTCATGCCTTAGCCAAGAAAAAAGGGGGAAAAAATACCTGCAGTCATTAGAAGGCATTACATGTAATGGGGCAGGTTTATTAATGTGACAATATTGTTTACACCTGTGGACATGTGTGAGGAAATACAGATGGAGCGTGCTTAGAGATGAGATTTTTGACTTGGGCTTGAGGGACGCAGGCACTAGTCCTGTTCTTTCTTTTGATTTGGTGGGTGGCTTTCTATAAATTATAAAGGCTTTAATCTTGCAAGTCCAACCTTGTCCCAGGGTCCCTGTTGCAGCTGCACACTCCTGGGGGTGAGGCTCCCTCTGGCACTGCTGGCTGCCTGCCCAGGAACCAGGTGCTCACTCTGGGGTCTGGGGGATGGAGAAAGCAGCACTGCCTGAGTGCCTGGAGACTTTGTCCTGTTTAATTTAGTCCTGCCTTTGAGGTGCTCAGTCATCCTAGGGGTGTAGTCAGCAGAGGCAAACAGAAACCCTCCCGCCTGAAAGATGACAATAACAGAACAGAAGCTGACTGTGAGATGAGCAGCCAGGCACTGCTTTCAGTTTATTCTAGGTATGTTGCATGCTGATCTCTTTATAATCACATTTTTCATTTAGGAGCTATTCTCTCTCTATTTAAACAGGGGAATCTTTAAAAGGTGACAAGGTATTATATTCGTAAGAAGTTGGGTGAATTAAAAAAAAAAAATTAAAAAAAAGAGTTTGCAAAGCATGAATGAAGTGGGCTTTGCTGCGTTTGTGCACCACTTCAGTAAGTAGATACATATAAGCCTTAAAATAGCTTCCTTAAATGTGGGAATATCTTGGCAGTTAAATATCATGAGCATTAATAGACTCAGTTAAAATAATGACTGAGGGCCTGATGCTGAAAAAATCACTTAGGCTGATTCACATACAGCACACACTTATTTACCTTATTTAAAATAAACTCGTGCATGGTTGAATGTGAAACCCAAAATAGTACTTTATTGCAAAAGAGTAGAACTTACACATAAAGGCCATATCTTTGGTGCACTCACCAAGGAAGTATTTTACTGAGATAATTGACTGATCTCCAGTTCATTAAAAATTACCGCAGTGCAAGATACTGCCTATAATTCCATTAACAATTGTTTTGAACTAGTGTGTACTTTTCACTTTCCTCATAGGCGTTTCTTTGCAATAGCACTCTTTGAATGGGAAAAAAAGAAATATTATGGGACTTGAGGTCTGAATCCCCACAGCTGAATCTTGGATGCTCTGTAGAAAATGCAAAGTAAAATGTTCGGGGTTTTTTCACAATCAGTCAGTAGAAAAACTAATTTCAATAAAGCCATCTCTTGACTTAAAATTGTAGATTGGTGTTTAAAGCTTCTATTCCCCATATATTTATTTCAACTAAATTTTATAAATGTAATTTTAAGTTCTTTTTCTTTCTTCATCTCAGCTCTGAGATAGCACAACCTCTCTCTGGGACCAGATACTGTTATTTTATCTATCCATTTGCAGCTATGATACCAGGTCACTCACTCATTTTAACAACTTTCACATTTGTGATAATTGACAGATGCAGGATGGTTAAATTCTCTCTGGCTTCCTGTTTCCAATTTATATTCAAGTTATGGAAAAAAAAATCTGAACTCTCTGTTCTTCAATTTCTTATTTCTAAAATGGGCAGTATATATTCCAGAACAATATTTCGGGATACTTTCATTATTAGAAGGGTGCATCATATTCTTATCAATAGAAGCATCATTATGGCCGGAACCCAAATACTTTTTGGCACCCTTGCTTCTATTAAACCACTGAGAGCTACCTGCAATTTATTTAGGAACAGGATCCTGTTGAACTAAAACTCTCTAAAAGAAAATACTCAGATCTCAGTTTCATGAAATCTGAAGAGCTGCATCAATTCCAAAATTATTCCACACAGAGCAAAGTGCTTTGGGCTCAGACTTGTTTCTGTGTTGTTGTGCACAGCTTTGCATCTCACCTCTCCAGGCTGAGCACCTGCAGCGGGCAGATTGATGCTCCATGTAGTGCGTGCTCTTTGCTTTTCTCCCAGGAAGGTTGTGTACACAAGAACAGTTTTACTCAGGCGGGTTTTTGTTTTATGGGGACAAGCAGCAGATCCAAGAGTGTCCTTCTTGGGAAGGGGAGTGTGCTGAGGCCTTGTTAGATTCTTGATGCCGGAGTGACTCACTGTGCAGTCCCATGCAGGGAACTGGTTGATGTTCTAGGGCTTTTCATTTATAAGAGCATATCCATTTGATACACAGAGAATTGTAAAATGTTGGCTACACCACAGTGCATTAGCTTGATTTTCATATTGCCTAGGCTGTATGGCAAAGCTAAAAGTTTGCTTTCATTTGAGAGGAGACTGGACAAACCGAAAAGGGAAATTTTATTGTGGGGTGCTATTTGCACAGAAACTATGTATGGATCAGGAGGTCCCATAGCTAAAAAGGAGAGACAAAATGAGGAGAGAGGTATAACTTGTGCTTACCATGGTCACTTTTAAAAAGTATTTTGTGGAAGCCTGGGGTAGGTGGTTTCTTGGTCCGGCCCTGAATAATAATTCACCTGCTCTTAGGAGGTGAATCAGAGATTCTCCAGACCTTGCCATTTAAGGTGACCTTGTACCTCAGGTTGGCAAAGAGAATCTGAACATAAAGGTCTTTCTCCTGGGATATCTCAAACCTCTCCTGGGAATGATCACTTGTTTGTGTGTCTGGAAAGAACATGTTAGCCATGGATTTTCCCAGTCTCCATCTCTTTAGCAATGGTTTTGGGAAGTTACCCTGTTCAATAGCTAGGCAGAGGAAGACAAGGGCAGCAGCCCCTAGCTCAAACCCTCTGGGAAGTTATATGACCCAGCATGTGATATGTGTCAGCTATGGGATAGGGCAAATCCCCTGTATGTGACTTAATTTTCTTTGGAAAACGTTTATTCCCATCCTAGGAGCTGCTTGGTAGTGCTCCTCCACAAGCTTGCTCAGGCATGTGAGGTTTGAATCGGGGCATTCTGTGACCAGATGCAGCATATCAGGGCGTTGCCTTAGTGCCAGAGATCCCTTCAGAGCACGCTCACTCTTTAGGTTTCAGATGCAGGTGAGCTGACTGGCATGGGAAGGCAGAACTTTGCTGTCTGAGGAAGTGTTGGGTGGGAGGCTACCCCCCAGCAGGTGGAGGGTGAGTTTGCTGGATAGCTCCTCAGGGTCAGGCTGCATCCCCCACCCAGACTGCTGGCCCTGGCCTCAGCAGCCCTGCGCCAGCATCAGATTGCAGCTCTAAATCTCAACAGTCACGAAAGTCAGATAATACCATAGTGAACCACACAGGGAATTCAGGGAATTTCTGGAGTCATCTTCCTTTCTAAATTCAATGCCAGTCCTTCAAGTAAATTTTCTGTAATGGCATACTTACATATTCATATTGCCTTTAACTAAGACAATTTAAAATAAGAGTGCATTTAAATCTAAGGGTGTTTCAGAGAAGAATTACCAATAGCACTTTGTAAATAAGTTACAGGAAATGAAATTGTGTATGTAAAGTGCATCAAGGTTTGCTAACACCAGAAAACACTCATATAAAAACAGTCAGTATGCTGAAATTCTGTAGCTAAGGTTTTCCCTTTCAAGCAGACCAGTTATTAAGACAGCATCTGACTTGGATCACTGAGAACTGCTTTGCTATATATTTTTTTCCAGAGTGTCCCTACGGTAGCTATGGAATGGAATGCAGGAAAACCTGCAACTGTCCTTCTGGCATCTGTGACAGAGTAACAGGGAAGTGTTTGAAGTTCCCATTTTTTCAACTGTCTGCTTCAAAGCCTCCAAATCGACGAAAAATATCTCCACACACAGGTAAGACTTTGTGGGACAGTTGATTTTAGCAGAAAACCCCTTGCACATGGTCTACCATCACTCTGTGTGTGAGGGGTGAGTGCTTTGGTGGAGCTGTGCAAACCATTAACCACACAACGTGGGTTTATTTTTCTTATTGGCAGCTTCCTTAACATGCTGCTGCCAGTGAGAAATTGGATGAGCTGACACATGGTAGAAACACTTTGAAATACTTTGTATCTGTGGCCTGTGCTAGAAGCACATCGCCTGCGCAGTGAGAGGCTGTGTTAGGGTTTGCGTCAGTCAGTTCAGAATTTCACTACCTTGCATTTACTACTGTTAGCTAATACATTATAAAAACAACTTCCCCCCCTCCCTGCCAAAGGACAGAGCTTGATATATTTTTATTTGTTGGTGAATGGTTTAATTAAATGTTTTATTGTGGTCACTTTCACAGTGTCTCCGGAATAAACTAATTCCTTTACATTTATGTCTGAAGCTTGTAATAGATCTGTCCAAAATTAAAAAGTGCGAAGGAAAGATCACTGAAGCAAACATCCTCATTATTTTGGCACCCTCAGGGGTGGGATTAAAATTTTTCTCCTATTTTCCCACCTGATGATACTGAGGTATGCTTGACTGAATGATGTTTACTCTAAATATAAACACAAATAAATAAACCCATACAAATGTGCAGAAGCCAAAAAAGGGGAAAAAAAAAAAAAAAAAAAGAAAAAAAAGAAAAAAAAAAAGGGCAGAGATTTAATCCTAGGCCTACTGGGATTTTTTAAATAGAGTTTCACCTAAAGGTCTTTGTATTTCATTTCTTCTCCAACAGCAGTTTGTGTACAATTTTTAATTTTCTTCTGTTATATTAAGCAGTATGGAGTTTGATGTCTTGATACAAGATTTATCTTTCTCCTATTCTCTACTTAGAGAAAGTTAGATTGAAGAAAACTTCTGCAGCTTACACTTACATCACATTTAAGATTATCTCCAAAAAAACCCAAACCCCAACTTCTTACAAGAGCAATCAGCCCTGATATTTTCATATTTTTCTACATGATTGTGCTCTCTGCCCTTCCTTGCTCTATTTTTATCTGAGGGTGCCAAAATAATGAGGAGGTTTGCTTTTTTCAGTATCTAGCCTGTATTCCAAACCCTACCAGACAGCCTTTTTGCATCAGTTCCTCCTCTGCTTTTCTCTTCCCCACTTGCCTTTGGTCACAAACTTTCTGCTGCCTCACTGTTTAACTGCTTGATTCAGCCCAGACAGTTTGAGATATTCACTGCCTGGGAACAAACAGTGTTTTTTCACCCTTTCAAAAGTTTCCCAACGACTTCTGTCCTCAGAGGCCTGTCACTGTTAGCAGACCAGGGACACTACGAGTAGCACTCCATGGGGAAGTCACAAAGTGGTCTTCAGAAGAAGCTGCAGCATCTAAGTAATCTTCAGCAAATTAAAACAGCTGTAAATGCTTTTGTGTTTTAAACAGGCAAGTTTCTGACCCATATATATTTTATGAAGACCCCTATGCCTACATATGCCCCAACAAATTTAAAGGTGTCAGAGCATGGTCCTGTGCATTGCAATTTGACTTCTTTCACTGTCAGGCAGTAGGGCAGTGGACAGAACACTGTCCTAGGCCAGCTAGCTGTGCCAAACTACCTCACTTACGGCTCAGGAATGAGCCTCAGCCAGGGACAGTTTCCAGTTGACAAACTGAATATCTTTTACCTATTTTTGGAGAGTAAGAGAGTTTATCAGCATGCACCAGGCTATTCTGTGCCAGCTGGCCTCAGTCAGAGAATAGCTGCAGGGGAGTTTAATTTACTGCTGTAGTTATTATGTGTTGCTTGGTCCCATGTCCCACTGAGTGAATGTTACAGTCAGAACTGGAAACTGAAGTCAAATCATCAGCCTTATGCTTAAACTATTAGAAAACAGATACGACATGCCTTATTTTGGTGGAAATTTTGCAACCAGGTAATTGGCAGTAATTTAGTGAGTTTTCTCTAAACCTGTCAGTTAAGCATTTTCCAAAGTATTCCTAAAACTAGGGACGTTATTGCAGGACAATATTTTAAAGCTCTCACATTCATGAAATCTACTTCTTTTTTTTTTTTTTTTTTTTTTTTTTTTTTTTTTTTTTTTTTTTTTTTCCCCAGACAATGACATGGCATCAGGGGACGGAAATTCTGTGAAAGAGGAATTCGTTAAAGAGAAAGTTATTCGCTCTCCAGTAATGAAATGGCTAAATCCTCGCTGATATTTACTTACACTTGTAAGACTTTCAAATGAACGCATTTCTAACAGATTATTGAATATGCAACAACACACTTTAAGAACAAAGTAAATCTATAATGTATGAATATGTAATCTCTGAAGCTCAAATGTGACCTGTTTTTAATGAGGAAAATGTTTACTTAAAAATAGACTGTACAGTGTATATGACTTTTGATATTTGTTTTGATAAGTATCTGAACAGAGAAATGTATTGTGGCTTTTTGAATGTATGGTAATACTGAAAACCCAACATGATCATTTAAATAATGCCAGAGGCTGATCTTGCCAGCCTGAGGCTGGAAAAGCTCTCACTGAATGAAGGGGACAGTTTGGGTGAGTAGTACTATTGATGTGGAACCATCATGAAAGAAACACACATAAACTAGAGCTCAGATGGAGGGAACACCCCTATTCAATAACAATAATAACGAAAAAAGGACAACAGCGTAAATTAAATAAACCTACGTTAGTTGTTAACAGTTTTCTAGGTTTTGGAAATTTGGTGACAATTCATCAGAGATAAATATGCCTTTCTTCAGAGAGAAAACACCGGGCATTTCTGTTTATACATTGTGAAAAACTTAGGTAAGACACTGCAGACATATATTGTATTTAGCTGAATTTCTGAAGTAAAATTTTGTACAGAGAAACAGCAGATTGGTAAATTCTACCGATTTGTAGAAGGGGATCTGAAACAAAAAAAGCTGCTTATCATTATTTAAATATGTATGTTTCTATAAACCAGCTAGTTGGTGCCATTAAAGCAATATCTGCGTTTCTTTGGGAGGAGTGGTAAGAGGCCAGCAAAGGGACCTTCATGCTTTCCATCTTCACTGCTGGCTATAGCCCAGATGTGACTCACAGGGAGTTTATTTGATCCAGGGAAGACTTAGACCCTCAGTAAGTGGTAGTGCAGCCCCAGACTACAGTATTTTGGTACCCAGTCCTTTGCTTCTCAGTTGCGCGAGCAAGCAGTCCCATTTTAGGCAGGAGAAAAACTTACACATGTTAGAGTGTTGCAGGAATGGGCAGTCCCTCATTCAGTCTAAGATGGAGGATATATGTCTGAGTCAAAATCACCACTGAGAAGGGCTTGCTAATATGTCTGAAAACAACCCCTTCCACAGATAATGAAAACTGGCCTTGCTGTGTCAGAGATGGCAGGTGGATGCCATGAGTTCAGCAACAGCCTTGTAACACAGAACACTCTCATTGGAAGCGTGGCTTGATTTTACCATTTCCTTTGAAATCAGCCTGGGCTTTGACAATGACTGCAGAGAAAGAGGGAGAACAGAGTACAGCAGCCAGAGCTTAGTTCAGGATCTGAAAGCATTCTTTTAAAACTATGAACAAAAGAAAGTCTAATGCCCTTAAAGAGATCCAGAGTCAACATCTGTGAAAGCAGGATGCTTTCACCTGGGAAAGCAGACATGAATCATGCTGATCTGCAACAAGAGGATAATGACAGCAGAAGACATTCAAGTGTCGGGATGCAAATGCAGGTTCTCTTGCCATGATAATTAGAGACATACAGACACAAATGTCAAATTAGCATAATACCGCATTTTAACCTGTATTGAATGTTAGGGTCTGAGAGGGAATAATGTTATCTTGGGCTATTTACTAGCAAGTGAATTGATTCTAATCTACTGATATCAAAAGTGGTTTTTTTTGATTTCAGTGAGAGCAGGATCAAACCCATGGTCTCCCAGCAGACTGATGAGAACTATTTAAAGAATGTAGTAAATATTGCATACATTATTAATATTTTGCAAGTGTCATAAATGACATTATGAGTTTTTGAATGTAAATCTAATAAGCCAGTTGGTTTTAAAGAATGTAATATTATTATTGTTCAATAAAAAAAAACAACAACTGAAACCATCAATGTCTGTTGTGTCTATCCATTAATGACAGAGTAAGCCTGCTGGTGATAGCACAGCCATGTATGCTTTTGCTCTCAAATCCACAGAAAAAGTTTCCCAATGCCTGCATCTATTTCAGTAAATTGCTGGGACTGTTCATGATTGCAGAAAATGAGTGGTGTCCCACGCAGAGAAATATTTGTGTCCACCATTCTAACCACTTTCATCTTCAAAACAAGATGTCTGGATCCTAGCTGCCTACTTGGAACAGCGTACTTGGGCAATCCCAGTACAGAAGGGAGTTAAAAGTTGTCTTTTCTTGTTGACCTGGCCATCACCATGTCAGGGATTATTTAGCTCTGGAGAGGAGCCTGCACCTCCTTGATACTCTTCCATTTATCGTAAAGGAGTTGTGCATTGTGCATGCACAGCTGGCAAGTCAGGAGAAAGGAGGAGATGGAGAGGCATGCCTTGTAAACACTTTTGGATGATCTTTTTTCTTTTTCATCAAATTTATTAAATGCTTTTGCATCTCTTGAGCTGCTTCAGTGATAGTTGCACACAGAATACATTTCAGGATGCAACTACAGTAGTTCATCCTATTATTTTATTCTTCATGCATTGAAATATTTGTTGTTACCAGTGACAATGGGACTATACCAGGATAATAAATAATGCAAATGATCATACAGCTATAAAATAGTGTAATTGTTTAGGCTGGAAAAGACCTTTAAAATAATTTTAGTCCAACAGTTAATCTGACACTGCAAAATCCACTACTGCTCTGAAGTAAAGACTGTGAGTTGGTTCATCACAGAACTAGGATTTAGTTTGTTTTTAGTGGGGTCATATATCACTTCCAGCATGAACATGTTTGGCAAATAGACCTCATCTCTGGAAGGTAGCTGTTACCTTCTCAGCTGCTGAACTGTAAGCTATGTAACATAGCAATGACTCTCATTTTTTATCTGATGTGTGATGACATTAATAAGAACGGTGCTTTAATGCAGTTTGCATTACAGTCTGTATTATAGGGTGTTGCAGACATCATTACAGTTCAAACAATATATAATAAAATGTTTTAGAATGTCTGAAATACACAGAATAGAGATGCCCAAAATATATTCAGATGTATTTCACCTACAATTCAAATAATTTGTAAGAAACATATTTCCAGTGTAGATCAACTTTTAATGAAAAACAACCTTATCAACATCAACTCTGAGAAATGTCTAATATGTGATTTCATTATATAAAACATTCACACTTGTATTGTGAGATCTATCACTGCCTAATCACTATAGTGTGATAACCAATATGAATTTGCTGCTCTGCTGACCAATTAGGACACAGATATTGGAGCAAACATATCAAAGTAAATATTTTTAATTAAAATATATTTATTATCACCTCTGTACATGGTTGCTATCTATTTAAATGAACTGTCAGGTCACAGCAGCACTTTGAAAATATTTCCTGACACCTGGAAAATTAGTAAATATTTCCTGCTCTTGTTCTGTCTGCCAAAAATAGGAATTTTACAAATTGGACAGTTAACTTCACAGACATCACGGTCTTCACTTTGGCCAGTCTTAGTGTGGTTTTCACTAGGGTTTGTGAGCATCCAGGGAAACTGGGGCTGACAAACTGGGGTGTTGAGCCTTTTCTCCTCTTCCAAAAGTGGCACCACTATCTATCTTCTGGGTGGCTGGAGACCATGCACAACTCAACTACTTGGCTTAATTATTTCAGGATGAGTGAGTTCAGCAATCAAATACATATTAAAATATTAAGACGTCCAAATGCTGAAGCATTCCTCCCCCACTCCTTTGCAGCAGCTGCCGGTGACCCCAGTACACGTGCTGAGTGTCTCAGTCATGAGTGGGTGGTTGTGTGGCACCCACACCTGGGGAGCCTGGTTTTTCTGCAGGCACCAGTGAGGTTCCAGCCACAGTCCTGGCAGCCCCATGTCCCCTGAGCTGGCTTCCTGCTGCCACAAAATGCTCTGTGTAAACAAACAAACTTGTGTTTGGATGAAGAAAAAGACAGAGATTTCCTTAACTTTATTAGTACATGCTGCTCCTAATCCTCCCTGATCCTCTTCCATTCACTGTGCTTCCGAAGTGATTGCACCTCGGATTTATGTGCTTGCTCCCTCCTTACTCTTGGAAGCCATCAAGTGAAAACTCAACTGAAATTAAGGGCAACAGTTGATTATGTATGAGCTTATCTTCACTATTCTAAGGAGACACAGACTAATTTTTCAAAAAATGACGCGATGCAGTTTTTCTGTTCTGCAAACACAGAGACTAGCTAAAGTGGGGTGGTTTTTTCTGTGGTTTTTTTTTTTTTTTTTTTTTTTTTTTTTTTTAATAAATTGGAACAATTGAAACCCTATGAACATTACTTTCTTTCTCACAAGAGAAACATCTATTTTTGAAGAACAAATAATGGATTGGAATGCCATTGAAATCCAAACACAATATTAGTATGTTCCTGAAAAAAAAAGGTACAATGCTGGGGGAGAATGCACCAGAGCCCTTGCAGCTGTGTCACACTTTCCTGTTTGTTATTTTTAGTTTTCCATTCCTGCTCTTTATTTTGGGCTTTGCTTTGCTTCCTATGTAGCTTCCCCTTAACTCCTGTATCGTTCTGTCTTACATATTTCAGGCATTTGGCACGCGCTCTTTTTTTTTTTTTTTTCCTTCTTCAAAGGAAACCCAAGCAATGTTGTCCAGTTTCAGGAAGTCATGTTTCTCTTGGCATTGGCTGAGTTCTTGGTTTTCTAAAAGCATTTAGGAAATTTACATAGCTAGTTTTCAGCTTTTAACATACTCAGGCTTCATAAGCATAAGGAAAGAGCAGTGCACAAAGCAAGCTCATGCCTCTTCTGTAGGCAAATAATGTCCTGATCTTTCCACCTGGGAAGCCACCACTACCCAGTCTCACCTTAACTTCCCAGCCTGGCATTTAATTAAAAAAAGGAACATAAGTGGGCTCTGGGGAAACAATGTATCATAAAGAGGTTTTGTGTCTTCCCCCCCCCCCCCCCCCCCGCCCCCCCCTTTGTTAAAATATTGAAGTATGTGTAATCTTGTAGACATGAGTAACTTACCTACAGAACAGAGGATGTGTTCACCTGTTAAAGATGTACCACAAATTTTGTGAAATGACTGAATGCTTTGCCAGCAGCCTAGGACCTATCTACAAATAATTAATTAGGAATGACATCTGATGTTTAAGAACACACAAATATTTTTGTGGATTTTTTTTTTTTTTTTTTTTTTTTTTAACCCAACAATAAACTCTGCAGGGGAATGCACTTCCTTGCATATGGGCACTCAGACTCAGAAATCAGCTGCTATGTGCTTAGTCTCAGAGACAGTGTTAAAAAGCCCAAAGTAAATCCTTTAGCACATTGAAACAGATGTCATGATTTCTTGGGACTTCGCTCCCACCTGAGGCTGTGAGTTTGGGGCTGGCAATATTGACACTCCAACCGAAAGTACTAAACCAAACACAGTGAACAGCAAAGTATCCGTTTCCCTTCCCAAATTCTCTCACTTCTCTACACAGTCTGTTCAAACTGCTGAAATTTGGCTGTGGCCAAGTCAAGGAACAACCTCTGGCTTCCCCTGGCCAGTATGAGGGCTGGCACTGCCATCCACAACACTTTGCCACCACCACAACTGGCTTAAAGCAACCAATAAAGCAATGTTTGATGAAAACTACGCACAAATGCCCTGGGCATTAATTAATAAGGTTGGCATAAATTATCTTAAATAATTTTCAAGGCTTTACCAATAATTACTAGGATACCAGCTACCCACCAAAGATGCTCTGTCAGTCCCTTCCACAACTGGAGAATGGAGAGAAAATACAACAAAAGACTCCTGAGTAAAGGACAGGGGGAGATCTCTCACTGAATACAGCCATAGGCAAGCCAGATTTGATGTGGGGAAGTTATTAGAATTAATTACCAATAAAAAATCAGAACAGGAAAATTAAATATAAAACAAATATTAAAAAACCCACTTTGTCGCCATCTCTCTCTCCTTCCTGGGTGGTGCCTCCTCTCTGCAGTGTGCAGGGAGAAAGGGAGTGGAAGTTACGCTCAGTTCATCACAAGTAGTTCCTGCCACTGCTTAGGGAGAGGAGTTCTTTCCCTGCTCCAGTGTGGGGTCCTCCAGTGTGGAGTCCCTCCTGTGGGAGAGACAGTTCTTCATGAACTTCTTCAGCCTGAGTCCTTCCCATGGGCTACAGTTCCTCAGGAACTACTCCAGCGTGGGTCCCTTTCCCCAGTGTGCAGTGCTTCAGGCACAACCTGCTCCAGCGTGGGTTACCTGCAGGGTCACAAGTCCTACCTGGAAACCTGCTCCAGCAAGGGCTCCTCTCTCCATGGGTTGGCAGGTCCCTGCCGGGACTCTGCTCCAGCACAGGCTTCCTACAGGGTCACAGCTGTCTCTCAGGCATCTGACTGCTCCAGCCTGGGTGTCCTCCAGGGGCTGCAGGTGGATCTCTGCATCCCCAGGCACCTCCATGGGCTGCAGGGGCACAGCTGCCTCACCATGGTCTGCACCATGGGCAGCAGGGGAACCTCAGCTCTGGAGCCTGGAGCACCTCCTGTCCCTTCTTCTGCACTGACCTTGGTGTCTGCAGGGCTGTTCCTCTCACATGTTTTCACTCTGCTCTTCTGTGAGTACAATTACATCTGCACAATAAATTTTTTCTTTCTCAAATAAGTTAATTTTTCAATATGTAAATGAGGTGTTATTATCTTCTCTGATGTGCTTAGCCTTGGCCAGTGGTGGGTCCAATCTGTGCCCAGCTGGCATTGGCTCTATCAGACACTGGAGAAGCTTCTGTCAGCTTCTCACAGGAGCCACTCTTATAGTCCCCCCACTCTACAAAACCTGGCCACACAAAAGCAATACAGCAACATGGGCTGTACCTGGGTCCAGATCTCTCCCTGGTCCTGAAGGTGTTCAAGTCTGTAGGTGGCTTTGCTTTGTCTTGGGAAAGTAACTAAGCAGATAATCATCATCTGGCAGGTCTTTTCTATTGCTCTCCAGGGTGGACATATAAAAAGTAGAAGAAGGTGAGATCAGCCTCAGCTGATTCAAATGTGCAAATACTGGGACACCTGGAACTTGATGATTTCGCATAGGAAGTAGGTGGTAGCTGATCTCAACCTTTGCACATGATAAGATAGAGTCATCATCCAGAGCTGCACTAAGAATGTAACATAAGGAGCTAGAAAAGCCATATTTGTTCAGGCTGAAAATTCTTCTAGCCCAATATGTTCTTCATAATGACCCTTAGCTCCCTAACAGCCATCAAGCTGACAGTCTTTTTCTCGGGACCTCCTTGGCATCTGGCAGCTCTTTCTAGTGACCAAGTATACAAAAACAACAAGACTGTTCTTCTGTACTTCTAACTATGCCAACAGCAGAGATAATTGCACTGTGCTGACTCATCTGAGAACAGACTTGTGGGGCAGATCCCAGTTTACAGTCACTTGAACTTGTTGTCCACCTGCAGCTTCCAGTTTCTTTTAGTCTGAAATAAGTTGAATTCTTTAACTTTTCTATTGGTTTTCTATTATATCAAGCAATTTTTTTAAGAAGCAACATCCAGCCTTAAGTCCTGGGCCCACAGAGTTCATTATCTGACTTGAGCCATGTGAGCCTCCCAGTTGTTCACAGCACGTTAGCAAATTCAGTTACGGCGTTTGCATCTGCTCTCTACATAGAGCCATAGGACGGTCTGGGGTGAAAGAAACCTTAAAGACAGTTCCAACCACCCTGCCATGGGCAGGGATGCCTTGCAGTAGACCACGTCTCTCAGAGTCCCATCCAACTTGGCCTTGTATACTTTCAGGGATGGGGCATCCACAGCTTCTCAGAGCAACTTGTCCCTGTGCCTAACCACCGCCACAGTAAAAATTTCTTCCTAGTAGCCAATCTAAAGCTACTTTGTTTCAGTTTAAAGCAGCTCACCTTTGTCCTGTCACTACATGCCCTTTAAAAAGCCTGTCTCCATCTTTCTTGTAGTTTTTCCTTCAGGTACTGGAGGGCTTTCATGCTCCCTTCATGTACTGAAAGGAGCTGCCACCACTGCCATGTTTGGGCAGACCTCAGCCAGGCACTACACCCTACTCCCACCCCAGTTCCCTGGATGCCTTCACAGGGTGGTAAGTATGAAACAGCCCTTTCCAATCACTTACATTTAAACAACTTTTTAAAAATCTTTTTTTCACCCCCACCCTGTTCCTTAGGCTCTTAACTTTCCAGTAGTCTCAGTAATGGAAGGAGGAGATCAGACTTAAAGGTCTGTTGAAAGGTTGCATTTCAGGGCCAGGCTGTACTGCTGCAACCACACGTGACAAAGCAGTGGCAGGAATTAGCAGGAGAGGAGAGGCCGAAGACCTTATTTCTCCAATTAAGCCTGAGCCTATAATCAGCTCACTGGCCATACACTGTCCTCTTTTACCGTACACTGGATAAGATTTCTTTCTCAGGACACCTAATTTTCTAATTGCCAAAAATAACTCTCTTTGCTGAGTGATGTGAATTACCTGGGTCCACGTGTAAGTTCCTGACTGTTCCATGTGCTTTTATGCTGCAAAAGACTGATCTATAAAAGCTCTAGAATGGCTCACTTCTTTATTTTTGTTTTTCAGCATTTGAATGGAGAGACCAGTTCTTATCTTTGTGACATTTTTCCCCTTGTTATATTGAGACAAGGAGATGAAGAACTAAAGAGCAGTAAAGAAAGGTGAGAAGCATAGCATGTCATATTCAGGGATTTGTTTGTTTTACCAGGACATGAAGAACTTCTGTATTACAAGTGGAACTTGGGAAAAAAAATGGATACAATACATCATATATCTAAACCAACATCTTATTTTTAGGTAGCATCTGCCATGTTCCTTTTCTGTTTGGGTCTGTAGAGCTCAAAAACTTGTGAGCCAATCCTGCTTCTAACAAGGGAAATAATAAAGAATTTTGTGATTGGAAAATAAAAGGAGCCATAGTATGCCTGCACAGTATGAAATTATGCAGGAAAGTATGAAACTTCATATGCTGTTTAATAGCAGAGCAGGAGTCACTGCAAGAAAAACAAGGGTTAAGCATTTAATGGACAGAAATGCCATTGCATTCATCTGTATTTATTTGTGTTTATTAGTTGGATATTCTTTACTTTCCTGCATGCATGTGAAACCCTGTACTGAACTTTCCCGATTTTTCATCCATCTCTGCTCTCTGGAATGCTTTGGATTTGCAGCCAGGTCTTTGTTGTGAGTAAGGAGTAAGGTCTGTCCATTATCTTGTGCAGGGGAAAGAGCTAGTGTTCTTTTTAATGAATCAAAATATGTGTACTCTATTTAAAAAACACAATATATCCTCACTCCCTGTAAACAATCTGACCTTCAGGTGGAATGCAGCCAGAGGGGCTATAAATAGCACCCTTAGTAAGAGAGGAGACAGAAGCATTGAGAATTCAGCTGGCAGTACTCGCATGGAGAAACAGCAGATGAGCTACCTATAGATTTTGTGCTCTGAAAAGATGCAATGTTTGTAGGAACTTAGCTGAATCTGTGATATACAGGAATATTTTTCTCCTGCGAACAACAACAGGGAACTCTGTGTATTACAAGAACTTTTTGCCACTATGTGTTGCTTCCTCCACTGTTCTGCAAGTATCCTGCTGTCCTTAGTGTGCTCCCATGGTCACACTCACAGACGAAAAGGCACTCTAACCTGAAGACAGCAAGTAGAGGGAAGAGGAGGCCAGGGCTCCCACCCAGGACCCCACTGGTACTCTGTGCCAAAGCAAGGGCTCCTGCCAGCTGTTGCGGGTACCAGAGCAGTGATACACCTATTGTATCATCTTCTTTAATGAAGACCTTTCTAAACATTTGCAAGGCACACCTTCAGGTATCCTGTGGTCTAATATTAAGAGGAATTAGCTTGATTTCTTGTTGCTATAATTTGGTATGGGAAAACTTGATTACCATGCAGAGTGTGTACTTTTTCTGTATCCTAGAGCCTAACAATTTTAATGAAGAAGCTCCGAGCATGAGACTGCTACAATTTATTTACTCATCAGAGATCTGCAAGTTTGTTAAACAGTCATGAATGGTTTCTCCATCTCTGGACAGATGTTTGCCTCCAGCAGGCCTGTGCATCTTTGCAACCGTTTCTCCAGAAAGACTCATGAAAATATTTTTATTCATCTAGGGATTTTGGGAACCAGCATTTTTTTTTTCCACACAAGCATTTTTGTATGTAAGACTGATGGTGCACATACATTATACTGACTGACTGTCACCTGCAATTAAATTGTATTAATTTCTCAAGGAATATAAATTAAATAACCATAAGATCCTCTCCACAGACCCCACCCACTTACCTCTCTGGACCTGCTGGGACCTTCTAGAAGCATAGAACTCCAGAAGGACAGATAATGCCAGTATCCAAAAAAAAAGAAAAAAACCAAAACCCAAAACCCAAATCCAAAACCAAAACAAAAAAACCCCAACCCCCCCCAACCCCCCAAAACCCACCCAAAAAACCCCAAACCCCACCCAAAACAAACACACAAAAAACCCCCAAACCAAAAACAAAAAAACCAAAAAACCCCAAACCCACCATGTCCTAGGTTTTGTTTTATTTTATTTCTCAAACACATTTCTGTGGCATTTAAATGTGGAAGTCCTGCTTCCCTCCTCAAAACCAGGCCTTCTTCTCTTACAATGCAAACAACATCCTCCACATCAGAATGAAACTAAATAGACAGACCATTAAAGCTGTGTAAAAGCACCAGCTGCCCGGACACATACCAGGACAGTAAAACTATTTACCCCAGGAGCCTTACAGAGGATTCAGGTCAATTCTATTGTATGTGGAGTTGACTCACGTAACTTTGAGATCTCATTGTCGCTCTCCCTCTCTGCTTCCCTCCTTTTGTTTCATGCCATTGTTTCTAGGTAGACATTTAAATGCTCTGGGACAAAGACCATGTCTTCCTGTGAGCTTACACAAAGTAAAGTACAAAGAAGTCCCAGTACTGTGTGGGACTGTGCAACCCTACACTGCTTTGGGAAAACCACACACATACAGAGCCAGGCAGCTAAGCATGTACATATGCAAAAACCTTGCCTTCAAACGCTGGCTATAGTTAACATGCACAGTGATGTAACTCACAACATCAGTTCAGTGTCCCTGATATTCCTTCTAAGACTCTAAGGCTTAAGTTACACAGAAGGAGAATCAGACACATGGTATAACTTCATATGTGGACAATATGCTGGTTGCCCAGAGAAGCTGTGGATTCTGTACCCCTGGAAGTATCCAAGACCAGGTTGCATGGGGCTTTGAAAGACATGATCCTTAGCTTGTCTTCAAACAAAACCATTCTGTGATTCTATGAGATGCTATATAACACTGTTCTCTCTATTAAAGTAGCTCTTTGAGCTCCTATTTAGGGTTCTCTTCTTGAGTCTTGCTAGGCTAAAGCATATTCAGCATCACCACTATGTTAATTGGTTTCTTCCTGACTGCATTTTTTTCCTAATTCTTATTATAAAAAGTTCTTCTATATATTTTTATCACCACAGATATTTTTCCAGGCTGCAGTTGAAAGTTATTTCTCAAACAAAGCATGTTTCATTCTCCTCCAACTCCGTAAGACAAAATTACTTCTCATACCCTTCCCATGTAACAGGTTTAAACAATTTTCTTTAATTATACTTATAATACTTACTTCTTTATCCTATTTCTGTCCAGTTCTTCTTGGAAGGGTAAGTTTCCTTCCATGATCTGGAACATGCAAGAAAGAAAACAGAAAAACACAGAAGAAAAATCAATGCAGTGTTGAGAGCTGTGAAGCTTTTAGCACTATATTGCAATGACTATGTTCTATACTAGTGATTAAAAAAAAAAATCCATATTTATTCCCTGTATAATGATCACATCCTTACCTCTAAAGCACATTTCCCTTCCCTGTTTAAAAAGGAGGAAAATGAGACCCAATGTACCAATGTTATATAGCCAGAGTTACCCACCAGGCAGGGAGAGGCGGAAACAGGCTCAGGTCTCCTGCTAATCCTTGAGGTATTGAAAATCATTTGTCACTCTACAATCTGAGCTCATGACTTAGGATTTTTCCCATGAGGATGAATGTTCTACTTCTGAAGTGTGTCCCCAATTAGTATTTAGAGAAGGTCAAGCGTGATTTCATACATGGAGTGTAAAGACTGCAAGAACTAATCCCTTGACTATAGTGCCAAGTTTCCAAGCAGCAACTTAAAATGTCTTCAGAATTTTTCCTTGCCATCATGGCTTCATGAAAAGTAAATATATTTTTTTCTGATCTGTACACCTAGCACTTTCAAATGCTTTCATCAGCCACAGGGTGCTGTCTTTTTTGCTTGAAATGACTCAGCCAAAACTTATATTTGATACATAGTCTATTACTATTAAAGTATGGCTTCAAAAAAAGCCAGAAATCTTGTTTAAACTCAGACACTCATTACCAGTAGTATAGAAAATCTCTCTTTATGCTTGAGAATTTTATTTACTACTTTTTTAAAATTAAAATGAGGCATAGTTTGTATTAAAATGAGGATTCAGAAATGAACTTTCTTTGTGCCTTGCAAGCTGGAATTTTAAATTCCAAGTACCGTAGAGTATTTCTGAGTTTGGGAGAAGGGGCCTTGCCATTGAAGTCACACAGCACTCAAACTTCTAGGGAGAAATAAAAGCAAGAAAACATAAATCAAAAGGAAAGAGAAAACCATAAACCTATACCCAGCAAAGCTTAATGCAGAACAGTGGCTCACTTTGCCTATCAGATGGTGCCCTACTCAGATCCTCTCTATCTCATTACTTCTCTCCACCTTGGCTTCCTTTTATTCTTTAATTTCCCAAGGTGTGACTCCTCTAGTGCTTGGCTCCCTGCACAGCCACTCCCCGGTTGTGTCTCCCTTGTCTCAGGCACACTTCTTACTGAGCGCTACGTACTTCCTATGCCTAAATAATTTTCTTTAATTATACTTATAATATTTACTTCTTTGTACTATTTCTGTCCAGTTCTTCTTGGAAGTGTAAAAGAACTCTCATCCCATTCACAGCCCTCCTGAAAATGCTTTGTGTAGAGCCATAAAGGCAGCGTGGAGATTACCCTTGAGACCTGGCAATACAGACCTGCAGTCGTGGCCCTTTGGCTGGAGATACCACCTCTGAGGGCCAACATGAGCATAACCAGTAATACTTTTGTGGGTACAGATGAGGGGATTGAGGATCCATTGAAGTAGCTTGGCAGCTGGTTGGCAAGTCCTTCTAAAATCTGTTCCTCTAGCTGCCAATCTGAATCCATTTCTTTAGACGAAGCAGGCACTGGGGGCAAGCGGGGCTCACCCATCATCTTGGCAGCAGTGCAGCACCAGCTGTGAGTGGTGCGATCATGCTGTTGGGCTGCCTGCATGCAAAAGACTTTTTGTTCTAGCAATACTGACAACATATCTTCACCTGAACAAGAGAGTACTTTTGTTGGCGCTGCCTAAACCAGTTCAGAGTGGAAGAAACTCCATTGACAGGAGACCCTTTTTCTGGAATAAATTCATAGCCACTAAGGCTTTTCTTGGCAATTTTCTTCGGACTCACAGCCAACACTACCATGATGCACCAGCCTGCTGTGGAGTGGCAATTTTTTCAATTCATAATGTCAAAGAACCCTAATTGCAAGGGAAATAATCAAGGGCTCTTGTTTGCTTCTTGTTAAGAAAAAAATAGTTTCTCTACCTGTGTAAACTTTACTGGGATTGTGCTTGCAGTCAACCACCTGAAAAATTCACCATTGGCTGAAAATATGTTGCTTAGCTCTTGCTGATTTAAATCTCTTATTTAAATATGATTTTACTGGATGGAATCTGAGGAGTTAAAAGTGCAGTGCAAGAAAGCAGGTGGAATCAAATAAAGAATTGACAAATGACACAACCTAGAAATTTGTAAGAGTTGCTGTGTTGGGTTTTTTTCCCTGAAGCAGCAGGAAAGTGCTTTGGGAACATTGAAGGTTTGGATATTGATCAATATTTGTTTTAAATTGTAGCTTGGTAAATTTTATGTAAAATCCAGATAAAAAATAATGAAAAACTTGCATCTTGGTATCATGCCATAATTCACTATAACTGCAAATTATTGCAGTATATATGCAAAGTACAAAAATCTTTGTACTTTAAAATGAAGTTCTCTAAGTAAAATCATTACTTATTACGCATCAAACATAATGAGTAAAATGTGTAAGTAAAATTGTTATGATAACATATCATGCTGTTGGTGTTTTTTTTTAACTAAGAAGTATTGAGTGACATCTATATTATTCTTCATCTACTCCAGAATGTTGTTGGTAACATTAATGAGTGATTTTTGGTTATAATAACAATGGATAGCTGTTTAATTCTGGTGGAAAAAAAAGACAACAAATAAAGACTTTTCTGTTTCTCTTCTCATTTGTTTATTTTGCGTGGAAAGGAAGAGTTAAATATGTTGTACTCTGAGCCAAAAATTGTAAAATGACATTGGCACCTGTTGTAGCGCATTAATTGGGTTTATATTGTGTTCCATTTTTATATTGGGGTTTGTAATGTTTTCTATTGTATCCCGTTGGAAACTGTATCACATGGTTTGTCCCTGCTCAGCGGTGCTGATCCCCCACACTGGAATGTAACCCAACTCTGTTCCACTCCCACCTTATCCCTGATCAGGTATTGGCTTGTCCCTGCCTCTGGGCCCTTCCCCCTTGGGAAAAAGCCCCGGGACAGCTGAGGGCTCGCGCTCTCTGGCACCGGTAGGGACGGGAAAGGAGCTAAGTAAGAGCTCCAGCCAGCGGGGGCAGGACCCCAGAACAAAGCTGTGACAGCCCCCCAGTGAGAGAGCAGGCTCTGTGCCTTTTGCCATCGACCGTCATCTGGGTCTCTCTAAAGAACCACCACAGGCACCGATATCTGAAAAATACCAGAGAAAAACATAGCTTAGGAAAAGAAAGAATAAATATTTTTTCAAGAGAAAAGATAGTGGTGTTTTATGTTTTAAAAATGTACTCTCTGTGGTAGACCGCACTGGCTGTGAGGTCAGTTATCCCATGAGTTCAGCTTTCTGACTGGTGTATTTAAATTCAGGAACATAAGAAATACTGTAAGCTGTAGTGCATCGTGTGGCTTTTGAAACACTTGGAAATTTCCCTACATGAGAGGCAATTGATATTCATGGGATCCTGTAACCATGTCTGGAATAAATGGAGAGGCTGTCTGCACACAATCACTCCTATTTCTTGTCAGTCTCCTGATTGCTGTGACTCAGCTCTCATTAGCCAAGTATGTCATCAGAGGACATCACCGCAGCTGAAATATCTTCAGGACCTAGTCTCTACTACGACTGTGTTGCATTTTCTTAGCTAAAGGTAGATCAAAACTGTTTGTAAATTCCATTTGAACACTCAAGACAAACAGGTCTCCTGGAGATACTTCTGGGAACTTGTGATTCTGTCACTGGAGTTCCCCTTCCCTCTTTATGTGTTGGGTTTGAGTTGCTTCTCAGTAAGACCAGGCTGCCTCAAAGGTGAGGTTAGACAAAATCTTAGACTGCCTTGGTCAGCAAGTTGGTAATGCAAGTATTTATACTTGTCCTAGCCTAAATTTATCTTCAAATCAATCAGATTTTCATAGTAAGGGATGCTGCTCTCTGTTTGCAAACAAAACTGCAGGCAGGAGATGTGCACATTTCATCCACAGGCATTTGCATAACTAAAATACCACTTGTGTAATTGACCTCTCAAAGTAAAAAAAATATACATTTTAATTGCAAAACTGGTATCTTGTTTAGGAAACCAGGACAGTGTATAGGCCTGCCTAAGACTGACCTGGGTTTGAATCCCTTCTCTTCAAAGGCAGAATGTATCTGCCCTTCCTTGGAACTGTCTGAGCCCTCAGAGCATTCATTGCACAATCCAGTGACAAACTGTGTACCCACTGTGTGCTGGGTGCCTCTGTGAGCTTGAGCTCACTGGTAAATCACACCTAGACAATGAACAGTGCTAAAACACCCTGAAACCATAAGAAGCTGCAGAGGCAAGAAGGGGATGTGCATGCAGTGCAAGGGTTCTGAGCAGGTTCTTACACCCTGAGTATGGACTAAGAGAACTTAATGGTGTGGGCAATTAGTGTGTGCTAGTGCTAAAGTGACAGTGACACAAGGCTATGTTGTCAGCCACGAAGCTGCGGCTGACCTCATGCAGCCTTGCCTGGAGGGGCAGGTTGGACTCCAGCCTTCCAGCATCTGCTCTATCACCTACACAATTCTCATTTAAAGTGCTTATACAGCTGTAGAGTCTTGGCTTTCCTTCTAAACCTCTACAATTGTAAACCCATGTCATTCACAACAACTGTACACATCTGACCCACTCTTGGTATTTTCTAGAGGGTGAGAGGAATTCTCTCAAAGAACTTATCATCCCCTATAAATTATGGAGGGGATCTACAGCAAACAGATCACAGAGTCACAGAATCACAGAATATTCTGGGTTGGAAGGAACCCACACCAAACCAGTAGTTTTCTGCACGGCACTTGCATGAGTGACCTCATTGAGTACCTCAATCTTTCAGCTAAGATAAATATCACAGAATTCTTCCGGACCCTGTGTTAAAATAGTATTCATAGCTATATACATATTAGATATTGTGAAGCATAACACAGTACCAAGGAAGTACATTATCTGGCAGTTGGTGAGTGGAAGTTAGGACGGAGAGGAATGGAATGGAATGGAATAGAATGGAATGGAATGGAATGGAATGGAATGGAATGGAATGGAACCCATTGGAACCCATTGGAACCCAATGGAAAAGAAGAGATTGTTTCATCTGGAAAGGACCTATAAAAAACATCACACCCAAACCTATAATGCAGTGGCAGGGAAAGCAAGGACTTTTTTATTGTTATTTGACCAGTAAGAACTAATAAGAAGAAAATAGAATTGTCATGAGAGAAGTAGAGGAATATGTAAAATTGCTGCTGATTGAATAGATAAGCGCATATTCTGTGTGAAAATAAAATTTTCCTATAAGACATTGAACGTTCAAAACAGGGGAGTCTTACAAACTTTTGAGAAAGTTTAGTTTTCCAGAACTTGGGTACTTCTGGAAGCAGGGCAGGGTTCTAACACTGACCTTTGAATATCTAATTTTGATTGTTATCTTGAACATTTGTCCTCCTAATTGTAACAAATATGAAAACAATCTGCTAGTCAAACATAAAACAAATCAAAGTGGCTAAAAACATCCATGCAGAGGGAAAGGCATTCTGATTTTGTGTCATAATTCTGTAATGATCGTTATTGACGTCTCTGTTTTCAAAAGGCACTTAACAACAGAAATAACTTTTTCCTGTGGAATGAAAGAATAATAATAGAAATATCTTGAGAGATGTGTTAAACACATCAAGATCACTTACTGGGGTTTCAGAGAGATGTAACAAAGTACAAGCATCTCACCATCTCGTTGGAAATGGTTCTTGAGGTAGTTACCAAAGAGCAAGAACTACAGAGAAACAATTGCAACAAAATATCCAATGATTCAGGAAAAATGACAGATCCTTTTTCTTCCTCTCAGCTGAGGAGTGATTCCAAACACCAAACCAGTTGGAGGAAAGAATCTGAAATATTTTGGATAAAAAGTAATTCTTTCCATCCTGTGTGGTATTTAAATAGAAGATCCAGATACATATCTTAAACCCTTACTGAGGAAGGAAGAACTGCATTAAAACTCTGTGTTCAGAGTGTGGCTGTGGATATGACTAGGGAATTAGGCATTTCCTAAATTTCCAAAACATTTTATCTGAGTTCATCTTCACCAGGTCAGCTGGGTCTGGCAGCAGTTTAAAGAATACATCAGCTGTATGACTGAAAAATTAAGCCCCGGGTTAATTCAGGCCACACAATCGCTGAGGCACAGCCAGGGCTCAGGGCACCATCGCACAACTTGGAGTTGATGCCCCAACAGGTGATGCTAAAAAGGCAAAGTGTTGGGCAAAAAAAGCTAGGGACTTCAGGACTTTATGGATTCTGGAGGCCTGTGTGCTGGGAGAGAACCCAACACCCAAAATCTTGAAGGGTGATATCAGAGAGTGGGAGATGAGCTTGCTTTCGTGCTGGGGACCTCATCTGTTAGTCTTGAGCTTCACTTGGAATAGAAAAAAACTTGACTTGGGGGGCTGAACACTTTTATGATTTGAGGGATACTTGCACTTAATGAAAAAAATCAGATAGGAAACTTTGTTATAGCCTGCTTAATAAATAATTTGTGGGGTTTGTAATTTAATTCCCCCCCCCCCCAAGAGAAAGGTATTTTGCCTAGTTTGTGAATTCATAAACTGATAGCTTTGGGAGGAAATATATCTGATTCAGTAATGGAAACAGCAATTTGCTTTCAAGGTGTGGAAGTCCAGGGGATAAAATATCACAACTAGAACAACCTAATAATCTGAGATTTCTTAGAATTCCCTCATCTGAAAAGCAGACAGATCTCATTTGGCTGAGCTTACCAATGAAGACAAATTCACAGAAATCCAGTGGAAGCAGGATTGAGAAACTTTTTACAGAGTCAGTTAGATTACATGGCCTTCCTGGAAAGGAGCACTTGAGTATTTTAAGAAATCATATAACATCTATATGTTATCCAGAAGTTAAGTACTCCAGGAGGAGAAGATAGTTAAAAACTTCAGTATGAAGTTATGTGACATGGAGAGAGACTGTTAACAAGAGCATGTAGTGACAGAACGAGGGGAAATGGATTCAAACTGAAAGAAGGTTTTGATTAGATATTAGGAAGAAATTCTTTATTGTGAGGATGGTGATGCACTGGAGCAGGTTGCCCAGAGAAGTTGTGGATGCCCCATCTCTGGAATTGTTCAGGGCCAGGCTGGATGGAGCTCTGAGCAACCTGGGTGGGTGTCTCTGCCCATAGCAGGGGAATTAGGACTGGAAGACCTCTAAGGTTCCTCCCAACCAAAGCCATTCTATGATCCTATGATTTTTATTAATATTATATCACATACAGCTTTTGTGAGCTAATTCTTAATGCTTAATATTAGCAACAGAAATGAAGGAAAACAACAGTGTCAAAACTCAATGCAGCACTGAAGTACTAAGTACCAAATACAATAGTTCTGCAGCCACAAATAGATTGTGGACATGTAGGTTGGACTCTGAGATTTTTCTCTAAATTTTACAGCACAGATGTTAAGAAAGATGTTAACAATGATGAAATAAAAATATTAAACCCTGAGAAATTGGTAATGAATCTGAATAGCTGTTGCATTACTTGAGAGTTACTTTAATAATGTGTTTTAGCCAGCAGATCAAGCTCTCGGTGGTCTTCCTGGTGTGGGTTCTCTAGGACACAATGTCATTTTGCCTACAACCACAATATTTTTACAATGTTTTGGAAGAAAAAAAATCTAAACCTCCCAAAGTTTGGTGTGTTATTAAATTTCTTGGTTGTTCTACTGCAATTTCTTATTGCAAAATCAAGATATTTTGCAAAGCTTTTTGACTAGGAGCATACCACATATCCATAGAGACAGACTTAAAAGTAGGATAGCCAAAACCATTGAAAAATATTTAGGAGCTACATCTTAGATATGTTAGATAACTACCCTGTAATTACACTGGTGACTTGTGACACACTGATAAACACAATTTATATAATACTTTTTTTTTTTACCCCCCAGGGAGAATATAGGCTTCATATATTCTTAAAGAAAAAAACTTGGGAAACTATCTCAAAGAGAACATTTTTGGCTGTGTTTGATAATAATGGCTGAAAGGACCCTGGATTTTTGAATTACCTCTGTATCTCTTACATGATCCATATTTTCTCTCAAATGAAAACTTAGCCCAATTAGCAAATCTACCACACAGATGCAAAATGTTCAAGGTTGCTGTCCTAAACTTTTGAACCCTTCTGGCATCTAAAAAGGAACACAATCACAAAAGAATTTTAAAGAATTATTGGAATAATTTATCAGAATAGGAGAGTAAGTACTACCAAAAAATAACCTGTCATTGGTATTTTTCAAAGATGCACAATTCCACATCGAAAGTATTTGTAAATTTTCCAATACGATACCCAAAGACTGTGATTAATGTCATGTGCCTGTTTATTTTTCCTCTGAGAACCTGAAAGAGTAAAAAAAAGATCACAACTAAACAAAAGCATATCAATAACAGGAAACTGTTGGTGAGAAATACCCCGATCTTCCTGTAAATTCACGTCACCACATTCCCCAGGGACAAAGGTGCGTGAACAACATGGTAAATAATTATGATTTAATATGAGGCCTTGCTATGCTGTTTACAGTTTAACAACAAAAAGGAATTGTTTCTCAAGGCGCAAAATAAGCAAATAATAGAAACACATATCAATATAATCAGGAAATGGTGATGTTATGTCTGGGTCAGCTGCTGAAAACAGATTGCAATCTATCAAAGTATCAACCTGATATCCCTGTGCAGCTCAGAGAAACATCAGTGATGGGAGAGAGTCTTTCCCTGGTTTGCATGCCAGTTATCTCATTTTGATTGTTTTATGGAAGTGCTGGGGTCTTTCAAAAGATTCTCTATAGCTGGTTTTGCTTTCTGATGTTTAGAACATTTGACACCTGTATTTGCTGAAAGCATCTAAAAAGATTTCTTATATTTTCCATAATAAAAACTGAAAATAAACAGAAGAAGGATACAATGGAAAGAAGAATAATAGCTGGTCTCTTGCTAGAATATGGTTTTGTTGAATCTAGCCAGCAATAATGAGAAAAAAAATCATTGGAGAAGCAAAGAAGGGCTTTTCAGCAGACACCACTGAAGATACTTAGGTCCTTATTAAAATATATTTTAATAAAGAGAAATAAAAAAGCTGGATAAGATCTCAGATTTCAGTATTTTTTCCTTCAGAAATATTTTTAGCACTGCCAAGACAAAATCAGCTGTAAAAGTCAAACAGAACAATATATCTTTGATCAGAGGACCAATATTGATAGTAGAGGCCTACAGCATTTAAATATGTATTCAGCTCTAAGATACAGAAAAGATAATTTCAGACCGTGCTGGTCAGATTTTAAAGTTAAGCAGGGTCAGGTCAGGTCAAAACTTAAACTGGAAAACATTAAGAATTTTCTTAGTGTTGCCTGAAATAACGTTGATGACTGGAGAGACTTTCCTCTATCACTCAGGGTTGAAATAAAGCATCAAAACTTGAAGTCAGTCAGGTATCAGCTTCTAGGATTGCAAGCAGTCCTTAAAGCTTCCAAGAACAATTAATATTTGAAGAACTCTGGGGGGGTTTTGCCTTTATCCAGACTATTTCCCTTAAAAGTATGCTGGAGCTTAGGACCTATGTAAATGTCAGCTCCTGCTGAAGGCATCAGTGTGTGCATGAACACGAAGCCCAGGAAATAAGCAGCAGGCTTTGCACAGCTGCTTTAATTCTCCTGGAATTAAAGCATATGTTTTATCATATCCACTGCAGATTGAAGCTACAGTTAATTTTGTTTGGCTGTGACTGCCTGCCTTCCCAAGCAGATAATTTCTACACTATTGTCAGAATAATGCCAGTCATCTTAACAGATGCTTGCACTTTTATCTGTACTCTACATCACATTCCTTGAAGAGAAGGCTGCCAGAAACAAATCAGTTTTCTGAGAGTACATAAGGGAACAATGGACAATAGGAGCTGTTTTATACTGCTGGGTGTAAACAAGAACAAGCCAGTTCACATGAAATGAAAAACACTGTTTATCAAGATGTATGTCAGTGGCTGGCAGGCGGCAGATGATATTTGGGATCTCACAAAGCATTAGAGCAGGCCGCAGGTATTGATTTTTCTAAAAACAGGGTACTTCTGGGTTTGGTTGGAAATAGCAGTACAGGTCAGGTTGGTTCTGTAAACAGAGTAAAAACAAGGAGACCATTTAATTTATTTCTAGAAAGCTCAAGATATGTAATTCTAAAGTTTCCAAATAGACTACTTCAAATATTTTTTGAAATGACATTTCAGGACTATCAATTGTCATTACTGTTTTCCAAATACTAGATTTGAAAAAGGATTTAACTTTAAAAGGCATTAAGTTAGTTGGTGAATAGGATCTTTTCCTATAAGTCAGACAGGATGCTTAGAAAGTACGTAAGGAACAAGAGAAAACCTCTCTGTCCTCTCCAAGCTTTTATCTTCTCTCTCCCCAGTTGCCTTCCTGTATACTCTCAGATCCTGACCTCTGGTTCTGTTGGATGACATGGTTGGATAAGAAGAAAAAGAAAGGAGGGGAAACACTTGTGAGAGTTGGATGGGAAGGGGAGGTGGTGTTGGCAATAGAGCTGCTGTTTTCGCTGACAACTTCTTAAAGATATTATTTCAATTGATTACTAGTATTAAAAAACAAGGTTAAAAGAAGTGCTTAAGATGAAGCTCAGCTAAATGTAAGTAAAAAGGTTGTAAGGATGTTCCTTTTCCTTGCTATCCCTTGGCAAAGAAGAAATCAGTTCTGTTGTGATAAAATGGGCAAACTTGTTTGCACATACCTATATGCAAGTAAGCTCTGCTTCACTGTGCTTGCCTTCCAGCACTGCTGAAAATAAAATAAACATTATGTTAATGGATCTAATAAAATACTTAATTTCACCACATTTCCAGCACTTTTCTTTCCCAAAGTAGATCCAAAATATTCCACATGAGTTAGCTCTCTAATTGAAAGACAAAATCATTCTCACCATCCTACAAGAATATAACTAAGACTCAGACACTTCTGAGTTAATTGCTTATTGGACTATTCTTGGTGTGTCCAGAAAATTTATAGCAAAGATGCCATAACTTTAATCCAAACATTATTCTCCATTGTTGCATGAAATGTGGCTGCCTTGCATGCTTCCTAAGAATTTCTTAAAACATATAGTGAGTTTTATCTATATACCAATACAGGTCTGAGAATTAGACAAAGGCTGCATATATTTTCCCATTTACATTTGAAGAAGACAAGGTAAGAACAGGGGATCAGTCATCAGAAATATCAGGAATGAATCACATTCACACCGAAAAATGAACCTAGGATTTTGATCTCCTTGCAAGAGTGGGTAGTATTTCCAAATTTAACAAAATATTTGCAGACAAATAAACTTACTGTGTCCCTATTTCAGCAAGTGAAATTCATAAAAGCTTACAAAATGTTGTATCTGAATTTTTGTATATTTTTCATATTGTTTCTGCTGTTGCTTACAACATTAATAAGAAAAAGAGAAAGTGAGGAGCTAGAAACAGAAAAAATAATCAATATCCAGCATGGCCTTTTACTCAGCTCACTGGAATATACCTTTCTCACTATGGTTTCAAATGCAACATGAACTCAAAACACTCAGATGGTATAAAACATCATTGCTACAATCACTGAAGCAGAACGGAGGCAATTTCTATCTCAGCTGGACTTGGGATCCAGTTGTAACTTCTCTTACAAGTTTTCATGAGTTCTCTGTGGAAAAGCAAATTACTGTAATGTTCAAATCCTGTGATTGATTAATTAATGGACATCCATTCCTAAGTCTCAATGTCCCCAAGGCCTCTCCTTTTGCAATTCAGAAGTTTTCTCTTCCTGGTCCTGTAGTGGTGTCTGTCACATTGGTGCTAGCATGTGGCTATCCTCACTAGCCAGCATTGGCAAGATTATATGGTTACTTTGATTTCATGGACAGAAATAACCAGTGATTTTGTGGTTTCTTTGGCAACGCGGACATTTAATTACAAGTCTTTCCACTGAAAATGAACACAATGAAGGAAATGTTAAACATTTCGTTTGATCATCCAAAACAGCAGCAACTGGGAAATACTAAGTTTCGAGACAGGGACAAGATGTTAAGCTCATTGGTTAAGAGGTATACTGCTCCTAACTCCATTTTCTAGACAGGTGAGCAAGATGTCAGCTTTTTGAAAACAACTGGCCATGAAGCAGTTTGTCTTGGAACTGGAAGGAACTGAATGCTCAACACTTCCAGGTAAGAGGACTGGAGGCACAAAGGAAATTCTTTCTGCTGGAGAATGGAGGGCTCAGACATGCACTCCCTGCATTTTGAAATATCAAAGAAGGAGAATAACAGAAGTAAATTTCTCCCTTTGTTATTACTTCCCCTTTGATGACTGCTACACAGATGGGGGAGTATTCTATAAAGAAGATTAAATATCAGGGAAAGTAGTGCTCTCAATGGGTCTGTTTCTGAAGTCATTCTGCATTCAAAGAATGCTGAGCAGCTGTGAAATACAGTTCCTAGGCTACCCACACCAGAAAAATTCCTGTTTGGCTGTCAGACAGAGGAATATAACTACCTCTTCAAGAAAACCCAAATGTTAAGGACATTTTTACAATAGGTGGATTTTGATTGTCAGAGCAACAGGTATTTGTGTAGCATTGTGTTTAAAGGAAAAACCCTGCAACATAACACAACTCAAATATCAGCTATCAAATGACTAATCCTGTTTTTTTCTATATGAAAAACAGTATACACACAAAGGAAGACAACTGACTGCTTTCTTCCAAAACCCTAAATTCTTTAAAAACTATAATAACAACAACAAAAAAATCTATGTTGACCTATCAAGCATTACACTCTATGAGCATCAGCGGTACAGACCTAAAAAACAGTCAGGAGTGGGATGGAAAAAATTACAGACACATGCAAAACACACACAGTTGGGTAGGGCTGATGCTGCTCTCAGTGTCAGCAGTTTTCAAACACTGGATTTCAACTGGATTCAGTGGTGTTACATCACTAGAACTGAGGATGGAGTAGGAGTCTCTGCAGACAGGCTGCTCTTCAGAAAACAACTACGTAAGTTCTTAGGCCTGAGATCTCGTAGCAAGAATTGAATTAGATTTGGCTCTGCCATTCTTACTGAGAAAATTGGGATAATACTGGGAAAACAAAGCTTTTGGAGTTTCAGAGTGTTTTTGTCAATGTCTGCCACAACAGGTTCTCAATAATCACGAGATCAACAGTGGCAGATGCAAAATGGCACAGATCAGTGTGCTGTGAATACAGACTGCAATGGAGATACATGTCTGTTTTTCTAATATGTTGGGTAAAAAGAGAAAGGAAGCCAAAATAAACAAGATATGCTGTGTTTAAAAGCTGAAGTGTTTGCAGAAGAAGCATGGCTAGAGTATGTAACAATAAAAGTATTGTTCTGTGCAAAGAGTACAAAAGGAGAGCCTCGGAAAAATCACACTTCATTGTGAGCATAAAAAAGAGGGGAGAGGATCTTTCTTTTCAAGGGGAACAGGACTGTAATTAGCAGCTTGGGGGTCTGTCTACCCAAGTCAGATCCCCAAGGTGATCTCCAGTGAAGGTCACTGGATTATCCTAGCTTTAGGGCAAACGCTGACAAACTGTAAAAATAAATGGTCCATGAAACCTCTTCTGTATTTTGTTATGACACTCAGAGTTTCTTGCTAGTATTTTTGTCCCAGCCACACACCTAACACCTGCAGAACAAACAGCAAAGGAGACACTCTCTCCCTTCTCTTTCCTGTGCACATTTTTTCCCTTTTCTGTCAACATTCCTTCCTTTGTCTTCTTTATCCACCTCTCACAGTCCTTTCTAGGTCTTCCAGATAGAAGTTGGACTGACCAGCAGAATCCAGGCTGCCTCTGTTTTGAAGCAACTCATCTCTGTTTCCTTTTCACTCCAGTGGTGCTGTGGTGAAGAATTTTTACTTTGAAACTCCCCACGGAGTGGACATATCTTTAAAGAAGCCTGAGGCAGCCTGGATATAATTTGGAAATTAATACTGGAACTTCACATACCTGGCCCTATTTTTTGCTCTCAGGACCAACTCAGACACACTCTTATGATGCCATGGTTCAGCAAAGGTGGGTTTCCAAGCCCAGCTACTGCTTTCAACCACCGTATCACTAGACCCAGTCTTCAACAAGAGCACAAGTTTTGCTAGTTCTTGTAGTACCCCAAAGACAGTGGGAAAGCATGGAGGTAGCCTGCCTAGATGAGAACTGCCGTTTTTAATCTGTTGAAGAGAAAAGTGATTCCCATTCTTCACTAGGTGAAGAACAAGAGCCCTACACAGATCTGAGATGACCAGCAAAACTTCTCTGGAAGAAAAAACTAACTCTCACATTTCCCTTTAAATTTTTGCACTGAAATACATGGCAGATGAACCCCACTGTAACCTGTGATTCCTCAGGACCCAAATGCATATTTCTTGTTTTACAAGCAGTCCTCGGTGAACACAAGCCATCAAGCTCTTCAGATGATTGTTGACATCTGTGTCTTCTGAGTTTTCCTGCCTAAATAACACCAAGAAAAGAAATTTTCATCAGTGATCCATCTAAAAGAGGATTAGCACATGGTCTGACAGCTGGAGAAGAACCACAGGGTAATTGGGTTACCAATACTGGAGCCTGTGTCTGAAGAGGTGTGTGGGTACCTGTGCAATGAACTGTGGGACTATGTGCAGTGCCCATGGGTGGGCAGTGGTCAGTTTCGTGGACTTATTATACACCAGAGAGGGAAGGGAGTGGAAGTCCATTACCTCCCATATAGTAGTCTACAGACATATGGTCTGGAGTAGTGAAGACTCTGGAAAAAATCGAGTGGGTACCGTGGACTCCACTTACAGCAGGGGAGGTCTGTAGCTCATGCTGGTTTCAGAGTAATCTTTCTCTCTCCCAGCTGCCATGGGGCCACACAAATGCCTGAAACATTCTTTGGTAGTAGTAGCACAGAGTGAACTGGCTCCAGTTCAGTTGGTCTGGACAATGGAGTGGGATACAGGACTGCTTCCAAAATGTAATCTCAGAGCTGAAATACCACACACCAGAACAAAGTGTTCACACCAACTTTGCTGTGGCAGAGATCAGTCAGACAGGATGAATCAAACATGACCAAAGTGTTAAGACATTGCTTTTCAAACCCACACTGTCTTTCTTAAGGAAATTAATGGATTAAAAATTAAAACAACCTTCCTCTTCTTTTTATAAGAAACTGTCATGGCTGGGAGACACCAGGAAACCTGGCTGGAAGTTAGCCACGAAGCAACAAAAACTGAAGATATGTCAGAACTTGTTCCTGCTGCCTGCAAAAATTATATCCATTAGGAATCCACTTTTACTAATGACCAAGTCACCCTGACACCTCCCACATCTCCCTGTTTCTATGAGTATTAGATTTAATTTTTTTATATTAAATCCCAGCCCTGTGAAGCTCAATAAAAATATTTTTGATAGTAGTAGCAAGCCTTTAGGACAGTAATATTATTTGTCTTTCTGTCCAAGGCCATACATCACTGAATTTGTGTCATCTGCTTCATCAAGGACACTACCTTTGATGGTCTTTTCGATATTCTCTTCACTCAAAATCTCTCCTGTACTATTTCAGATACTCTTATCTGATGCAATGATCCCAAGCACCACAGCACAAAGCCAACAGCCCAACCTTCAAATTATATTCTTCCAAACTCTGCGGTAAAACTTACACTATACATAAAATATTAACCCTATTAACCATTACAGAAAAATTATAACCAAGTATTCAAAGGCTGCCTTTGCAGTGCTGGTCATCGCATCACACCTAGGTCCACCTTTTCTTTCTCTCTTTCCTCGTTATTTATCAGACCCCTTTCCTAAACTATTGGGCTGTGACTGTTTTTAAACTGTCCATGCAGAGATGAGTACAGCACTTCTACTACCTCATACAAATAAATGACAAAGATGCAGCAAAAGAGAACTGGCAGAGAGTTCTCAAGAAACGCTGCAACAAGGCAACTTGTTTAGATATGAGAAAACTGAAAGAACACTAGTTCTAAAAGGTGAAATTAATAACATTCAAATTACAGGGGCTAAAGAGCTACAATAGTGAATCTAATACACTGTGTACACAGTCTCCAGGTTGGGATAAGTGTGGTAAACCCTGCAGAGACACAAGGCCAATGCCAGCGCCAGCTGTGCTCCTCAAGTGCAGCATGGGGAGTATAGGTACTAATCCAGTGTTTGTATTTGTCTGATCCATCACTGAGAGGTTGCTATCAGAAGGCAAACCCAGAGAAAACTGGAGCCTCTGGAGAGCAGCGTGGTGACAGTCATCTCCCATGCCAGATGTTGTAGCTGTCCCCCTCCTTTGCCAGGTTTGAGGTGAATGGGTTTCTCTCGGATTTGACAATCTGTTCCACGGTCTAAGGCAGTGTCATCCAAAGGACTGAGAGGAAAGCGTGAGACAAAGCCTTTCTGTGACCAAGTCTGAGTGGGTGTATATTCTGTTCACCTCTGTTTCTGAAAGATGATTTCAAACCAGCAAAGGAGGATGAGAAGGCTGAAAACAACAGTGAAGACATTTGAAAACTCAATTTGTGAGAGGAGGCTAGATAGACAAAGCAGGGTTATTCAGCCAGGGCTGGCAGGAAAAAGAGTGCCAGCTACAAATACATGGAGGAAAATGCTCAGTACACAGAGTTTGCTTACTATTTTGATTCAAAAGGAATGTGGGCACACATGAGATATCAGCTGCTCATAAAGAACTTCAGCTGAAAACCAGTAGTTTCCAATCATATTCAGGGTCGCGTTTGCAAAAATGGAATTAAGTAAAAGACAGGGATGAGTCCAAGCCATCTGAATATTTTTAAGATAAAGTTCAATAAATTAATAACAGTGATTATTGTATGAGGTAATATTTGCAGTAAATGGAAGGTCTCTTTTAATGATACAGGTGGATCCTTCCATCCTATGTTATTGTGCACCCACAGCCAACATTGTTCTGTAACCATGGCTAACAGAAAAAAAAAAAAAAAAAAAAGGCAGGATCACATTACTCCTGATGTGAGTGCCTCAGTAAGAGCAAAACAGTCAAAATCGTAAATGCTGTGAATATAGCTAGCATGAGACAGAGGTTATTTAGTCAGCGCAGCAGCATCTCTGTAAGACTGATCCAAGAGAGGAATACTATCCAGATATCAACAGAGGGTTTTGATTTAGATAAAAAGACAGTTTTCTGTCTCTCTGCATAGCAATGGTATGAACTTACTACAGCTGCAATTTGACAAGTAATCCAAAAAGCAAAGCCATACAAAATACATTTGCAAATGCACTTTTTAATATAGGCAGCAGGAATGAGAGCCATTTGAGTATCAGTGGGAAGGCTATAAAGACACCATTCACTTCTAGTGATGTTAAAGACAGCATACGGAAAAGTACCAGATCTTCCACCAGGGCAGTAACAGTGACACTGAGGACAGCTGTCACTGATCAGGATGAATTACTTTTATTGGAAGAATCCAAACAATTTCTGGAATTGAGAAAAAGAGATTTATGTGGAGGAATATAAGTGGTTTTCCTGAAGAAAAAGTGTCTAACCAAAGGAGACTGAGTTACAAACAACACTCATAAAGGCTCTGATCTGCAGGAGTGGCATAAAAAACTGCTAAGGACAAAAAGTATTAGTGAACTGCACAAACCAGTGCAGCAAATAAAGCCCTCAGTGCAGCAAGTAAAGCCCTCAAACTCAAAACTGCAGGAAAGTTTTTTTTGTTGTTGTTTTGTTTTTTCCTATTTAACTACATTTATTTGGCGTTCTGACATACTGCTTATAAATTAGCTGCTTCACTCTCTGATCCCTATAATCTCTAACTCAGCCATTTAATGGAACGAGATGCTATTTTTCACTAAAACCTCAGAACTTAAATTCTTCAAATATCTTGAGAAAGACCATACACAACTGCCCTGGAAGGGAAGCTCTCTCCAGGGAGTTGCTTTATCTCTTTCAGTGTACTGGAGCCAAGGGCATGAAATCATTTTCTTTAGCAGCATGCCTTTGAGTTCCTCTCCCTCCTTTGACCTGTACAAAAGCTGAATTCTAGTCTCCTCCCTGTGCAAAGATAACTTGCATAGTTTTGCTGTAGTTGTTTCTGTTTTTTCTTTGCTGGACTTTTGGCTGACTGGCAGTTGCTTTGCTTTGGCAGATAGGAGTGAAGATCTGTTTCAAGACTCCCAGTTCTGGAAGATTATCTCTAAGGAAAGATTATCTCTTTTGGAGTTGGATATTTCAAATAGGCACCCAAGAAAGAAATTACCTGAGACTTTTGTACAGATTTTCAGAAGAGAGGACACTAAACTGCAACACTTAACACTGAACTTGGGGTAAAGGAAGGTTCTGTTTAAGGCCAGTGTGAAAATTCAGACTCTTATATATGTAAACCAGTAAACACCTGGGATAAAGAACCCCATTTTCCACATAGTGAAGCAGAACAAGGAAGCAAAAATAATACAAGCTAAGGCTTCTGCATTGTTTGGTGCATTTCCCTAATTTGTTTTAAAAATAATATATTGATTTCAATAATAGTTAATATACAAGCTACAATACTAGTTATTATGTTCTGTAAATTAAGTAATTGTGTTGCAAGAAAATAATGACAGCTTGATCTGTGACTAGGAGAGATCACAGGGTGAGTGTCCTGTGTTTGCCAGCACTTAACCCACAGGGGATAAGGCAGACTATGCCATGGCAGTATCTCATATACTCATACTTCTTCGTGGCATGTATCTTCTAAAACTCTGTTGCTTTAGCAGGAAGAGCAGCCTTTATCAGTGCAATTGAGCAGCCACGACTGTTCAAGCATGAATATGAGGGCAGCAAGTGAGGACAGCACATCCTCCATTGCACAGCTGAAGATGTGCACAGCTGCAAACTAATGTAATTGAGCCTTACCACCCACAGAGGAAAAAAGGAGGATGAGCAAACCTTTACCCCATGAATAGCTTAAGAGAGAAAAGTCTGCTATATGGCCTGCTTACATGGCTGTGGTTTTTCTGTTGTCCTGGTAACATTACTACGGTGGGGACCTCCACTGGCCTGGCCACTTAAGAGCCTGATCTCAAAGGCACACTACTGCCACGCAGGAAAAGAGCACCTCTATCCAGCAGGGTCATTCCACCAATTTCTTCTCTGGGTTCTCCAAACCTCTTCCTCCCAGTAAAAGCTGCAGCCTCCTGCACTGACTCCTGTGTTGAGTTTCTCAGACTATGCCACTGTAGAAGAAAAAGAGGGTTTTATTTTCCTGGATGACCTATGCCTGAGTCAATCTCAGAGCTCCTCAATATTGCTCACTCAACATCAGGAGAAAAGCAAGGGGTGAGCATGCACTCTGTGAGATCCTGGAATGGACAAAAATATGGTGAATTTCTGAAGCAGACTAAAAGGTATTGGTTTGAGGCATGGGGAAGAAAGCAAGCAAGCAAGCATTTCGATCCCTAGTGAATCGAATCCCTAGTCTTCCTCCTGCTTCATTCAGAACATAGGGCTCTGCCTTGCTTTAGGCTTACAACTTAGGATGTTCCACATCATAATAAATATTCCCAATCCCAGAGGCACGGGATAAATTATGATTCTGAGCTACTGAGGACTTCCATTCCTGCATGCCTGTGAATTTTTCTTTCAGATACCTACCATTTTGAAAATTGTTAATGTGGTTTAGGAACATGCATGGACCAGTATACCACTTGTGGGATGCACCAAGGAACTTTGGGAAACCTATTTTTATTGCAAATATGTCAGCTGGGAGCTGACAACTGACATTGACTTCAGTAAAACCCTTTAGTCTAACTTGAAAACTTAGAGACTATTGATCTTAAGCCTTCAGTTAGGTATCATGAGAAGAGCATAGCTTTGTAGAACAGATCCCTTGTAATTTAAATTACCAGAACAATAATGTGAGAGATTAATTCTGAATGCTGACTTTAAACACACTCTTTGCTGAAAACCAACAAAAAAAGCTCTTACTAAAAACACCCTTTAAAAAATTCAATTGTATGAATGAATCATCGTAAGCTTAGAATTTAGAAGCTAAATACTGTTTGATCCCATCTAAATTAACCGCTCCTTCATTTTCCCCAGAAGCTCTATTTCAACATTTTCATTTATAAGGCACTATTTACCTAAGGAATTGTTACAAGAAAATTATTTTCTTGCAGCATCAGGACTCCCTCTAGTGTCATTCCAGTCAGAATCTTTGTGGACCACTGAAAATTCGTTTGCTTTTGATGAGACAACAGAGCATACATCCACAACTACTTTGTACCTGTGATATTAAGAAGCTTTGGTCCGCTACTCTGCACCTCCATTCAGGAAATCCACCTTCAGTATTTGCCATCTGGCACAGTGCAGCCAGTGCTCAATTGTTCCCAGTAGATTTATCCAGGCACGTTGGCAAGTGTTTGTCACTTACCCACAACTGCATTTGCAGCATCATTTAACCAAATTCACAGAAATAGGATAGGAGTTGTTTGAAAACAACTGAGGGTTGAGACTTTCGGGTGGGGGATTTTTGTTTGTTTGTTTTTGTTTGTATTTCCTCCTCCTCCCCCCCCCCCCCCCCCCCCCGCCAATTCTCCGAAAGTCCAAAAGCCTATGGAAACCCTAAGGAAATTTTGTCTGCAGCAGCAATTTGTAAAGAGTATTGTTAGCTGAAAATTAAATAGGAACTAATATTTAATCTTTTTGTTTCTAACACCAAATGAAAACCCTGTCTTCTCAGTGGAACTTTTTTTCCAACCAAATAAAAAAAGGAAACTGTTATACTGATAGGCTGTCAGTAGACATATGCAAACAAGGGAATCTCCATCATCATTAGGAAAGAATCTGTCAACTAGTTGCATGATTTTTCACATTTGCACAGAACTGTTTAGCACTGAGATCAACTCCTGGATATGCAGCTGGCATACAGGAGCCACTCCATGACTGGATTTTTTTGTAGGCAACAAATCCTGCTGTGATTTTAAGACATAATAAATCCTTGAATAATATATGCCTAAGATCATAAAAAAGAAGGAAAAAATTTAAAACCACCCAAATCACAGATGTATGGGAAATGCAGAAATAAAAGTGGAAGTAGATCGATGGTGTTTTACAATCATGAAACACAGTTTAAAATAAATAGTATTTATCCAAATCTTTAACACATTTCTTTAGAAACCTATGTTCCACTAAAAGCAAGTAGGACCCATGGCTGGAAAATCCTGAATTGTTGTTGTGTATTATTTGGGTTTATATTGTATTTCATTTTTATATTGGCTTTTGTAATGGTTTCTTCCATTCTCCCCTGTTCCCCTGGAAAATGTATCATCCCGAAGTTTGTCCCTGCCCCTTTTCCCTGCCCATTCTCCCACATTGTTCCCTTCCGGGAATGTAATCCAACCCTGTTCCACTCCCACCTTATCCCTGATTGGGTAGTGGCTTGTCCCCAGGTGTAGCCCTTCCCTGGAGGTCAGCCAGAAAAGCGAGTGGAAATCCTTCTCTTGGTTTGGGGACAGGGACTGGGCTCCTGACCCAGGCCGGGGCAGGACCACAGGAGAAAGCCTGAATAAAGCCCTGATTCCCCCTGGATCAAGTGCAGGACCCTTCCTTTGCCATGGATGGGTGCCTGCTCTCTCTAAAGGAAAAGGTTCACAGCCACTCTGTGATCTATGGGACCCTGAGGAAAAATCCTTCCAGCTGTGGTTTGTCTCTCAAGGTAGCTGAGGCACAAACAGAGCCAGGACTCCGAGAGAGAGACTGTCACACTGAATGACTTAAGAAAATGTGCCTTAAAGCTATAGCCAAGTAGGCATTTCTCAAGATGTGGCCTTTCTCTTTTCACAAGTCTCAAATGTTTGTTTTAAACGTCCATGAAGATTTCTGAGACACAGCACACAGAACAGTTGAGGTGGGCAGGTACCTCTGGGGCCTGTCCAGACCAAGCCCTCTGTTCAAAGCAGGGCCATTGCCAACTGGTTGCTCAGGGCTGTGCCCTCTCAAGTTTTGAGTATGAACAAAGATGGAGACCCTGCCTGAGCAAACTGTTCTATTGCTTTATCCCAAGTGTGAGGAAGATTTTTTGGATTTAAACGCAATTTTCTTTATTTCAGTTTGGGTTTAATTGTGCCTGGACACCTGTAACCACTCCTACTCCCTCTTTTTCACATGCTCCCATCACCTGTTCATAGACATTGACAGAATCATTGCCTAGATTCCCCTGAACCTCAGCTTCTCTGGGCTGAACAATCCCAGCTCTGTCAGTCCCTTCTCTGGCCTCAGAGTCAATTGCCCTTCTTTGGACAAGAGGCAATTTTGAAATGAGTATACAAAAAAATTAATAATAATAAGTTTAAAGAAAACATTAGTTCAGTGATTCCTGCCATTAGTCACTAGAGACTGCTCACATTTTTGTGACTGTACTGGTAGCTACGACGTGAAATAGATTACCTAAAATAACTGCATCATATTCCCAAATTTCATCCTCTGCTGTGAATCACAAGGTATTTAAAAAAATATGGCTTGTTCTTTTTCACAGAGTTTTGGTAGCTCAGCATCCAGCATGATACCTCCAGCGATGTTGCTTATTTCTTTTCCCTTCTCTGAACTCAGACCTCCAGTGGTGATTTGGTCCTACACAGATGTGCCCCCTGCTTGCACAGTGTCCTCCTGCATGTGCCTCACCAGGTGTGCATGTGATACCAGGGCCTCGTACTTCCTATCTTGTCATCTTTGCGTTCAGCCCCAAAACCCCTCTCATATATGGGATACTCCTTTACCTACCTTGTGCCCCTCATTCAAGCACCTTGCTGCAGTATTTTTTGACTATTACTTCTCAAGGCCCATAGTGCAAGTGATGCTGTCCCTTCTGAGGTACAATTCAAAGACTTTCCCTGCAAACGTCTCTGCACAGGGTAGGGATATGTTAAGTGAGATGTGTGTAACTCATGAATGATGCAGAGGAAAAACTTTTCCGCAGGCTTCCCTGCTGCAGCACATCTGGAGATGATGCATTTCTGGTATCAGTCACAGGATAAATTGGTATCCCACATTAAATCATCTTTTTGACCTTCTTGTTCAGATCTTTAATATATATCTTTTTGCAATACCTTCTCCAGGTTTTCACAAATTTTCTTTGAGTGCCAGTCTGAAGTGCATGAAGTTTATTAAGCCTCTGACTTTGAGATCTTAAATAAAGTTTTTAAGTGATATTTAGGAGGAGGTTTCTCCCCATGATTTCCATCTGGGCACAGATTCCCTCTGCTGTCACATTATTTTAAAAATGTAAAGATAGCAAAGCCTGCCAAAAATTTCTAAGGAAAATCTAGACTAAATGATGATTGCAAACCTCAGAGGAAGAGAAGGAAGAGAACCAGACTGCTGACCCAGAAAAGATATATCACCTTTTTGTTTGTTTGTTTGTTTTGTTTTGTGTTCCAGTTTTGTTATCTCAGTTACTTACTCTGGTTGCTTAGTGTCAGATTTCAGGTCAGATTCCAGTCCTACATGTAAGGGTGTAGCAAGTTAAAAAAATAACCGACCTGTTGAGACACATTGCAATGCACTCTGCCAGCTGATAAAATCGCATTAAAATTTATGACTGCAAGGCTCTTCTTGACATGGATGATTTATGTAACTCGAGGCATGTCTGCATATTTGAATTAAGTGCGTTAAGGTCTTCTAAATCACTGGCTCAAATGTGCTCTTTAAAAACATTTCCTAAGTTGACACTTTGTCATTTTAAGCAGAAGACACCAGCAAGGAGGTGTGAACTGCATATTTTTTTCTAATTTATGACCTGTACTTGTTATAATGAGAACTTACCACTATAACTAGCTTGGAGGATGTTGTGGCCAGGTGAGGGTCAGCCTCTTCTCCCAGGAAATGTGATGAGAGGACATGGTCTTAAGTGTGCCAGGGGAAGCTCAGGATGGAGATTAGGAGGAATTTCTTCACAGAAAGGGAGATTAGACAGGGGAATGGGGTGCCCAGGGAGATAGTGGAGTCGCCTTCTCTGAAGGTGTTTAAGGAAAGGCTGTATATGGCACTCAGTGGCATAGTAGAGTTGAAACGGTGGTGTTTGGTCATCAGTTTCAGAGGTCTTTTCCGGCCTAATTGATTCTGTGATCATCTTAATTGTTGAAACTATTGTTTGGTCTACCTGTAACACGTTTTTTCCCTAAAGCAGTGTGTTTCCTTATGGACAGCATGTAAACACTCTGAGGGACGGAGATGCTCCTGCCAGGACAGGGGAAGGTTTGGGGTACCTCGGAGCAGCTTCCCATCGCGACAGGCAGGCCATGGAGACAGAGAGCGTGCAGTGGGTGAACGACAGCTGTAACCCACACGCCGGCAAGTCGCGCCCGAAGCACACCCCGACCCACAGCCGCGCAGAGCCCACCCCGGCCGGTGCCCCTGGAGAGGGGGCGGGCCGGCGCAGGGGCTGCGCCGTGCGGAGGGCGGGAAGGAGGGGAGGAGGGCGGAGGCCGTCCCGGGACGGCGGGCGGGAGCGGTGGCACTCCCCGCCGTTCCCCAGGGCCGCGCCGCGGCCCGACCGCCGCCCACGCCGGGGGAGCCCGGCCGGGCCGCGGCTCCGGCATGGCCGGCGCGCCCGCCGCGCTGCTGCGGTCGGCGCTGCTGGTGCTGCTGCTGGCCCCCGGCCGGCCCGCTCTCGCAGGTAGGGCCGTGGCGGGGGCCGGAAGGCACCTGCGCCCGCGGGGGAAGGGGCGGCCCGGCCGCAGCCCCGGCGCCGGCGCTGCTCGGAGCGCTGGAGCGGCTCGTTGCCGGTGTTCCCGCGAAAGCAGCAGCCCGACGGGGAGCGCTCCTGCCCGGCTCGGCGGGGGCCCCACGCTCGGGCCGGCAGCCGCCGCAGCCCCTTGGCCGGGAGCGGGGGCGGGCGGGCGGGCGGCGCAGGCGGCCGCACAGGTGATGGGACAGCGGGCATTTTGTGAAGGCATCGTGTCCTCTTGTCTTAGAGTGAAGGCGGAGCTCTTCGCTCGGGTGTGAGCCCGCCTTGTTTCTGCCTCCCTGCTGCAGAGAGGCTGAGACTTGACACCGCTTCCTAATAACAGCGTGAATGCTTTGCAAGCAACGTAAATGTAAACCTTTTCCCTCCACCTTACACTAACTGTAGTATGTCATGAGGAAAAGTGCTGAGGCATAAACAAGACTATTCCCTGCAATTGCTTCCCCTGCTCTTGCATGCATGTGAACTAGTAGCCCCCATGATAAATATCAGCCAGCATGCAGGTGCCTGAGTTTTAGCATACGGCTTCAGCTGTCTTGTGCCTGGCTTTTCAAGGCATGCTGATCACCTCTCCAGCAGTGATACACGTTAAGGTGCAGGCCTCGGGCAGTCATCAAAACCATTGAAGCCACCAAAAACTTGAGCTGCAGATTCTGTTTCTTCTTGAGATCTAACTTGAAGTACATTGCAATTTGGGCTTAAAAGTCTGGTAATAAAAGTTTACTGTTTAAATACGTTTTAAGAACTATTGGATCAGCATGCAGTTGAAGAAGTGCGGTTTTTCATCCACCTTCAGGCACCTTCTATCCCTGACTGCAATCCCATGTGAGACAAACCGGTAGTTGTAACGTCCTTTACACGTTAAATAGTCAGTTTCTGTGGTTGTGTGACATCTTTGACTAGCAGAAAAGACTGTTCAGAAATGAACTGTTAATATTTAATTGTAACCTTAAAAAAATAATTTTTACTTCAGAAGTTAATGAAGAGATTAATGAAAGGATTAAATTCAGATACTGCAAATGAAATAGACCTTTTCTTTTCATGAAGAATCTGAAATCTTTTCTTTCCATGAAGGAATTTCAGTTCATGGAGCTCTAAACGATGTTTTCATCCGTTTTGTGAGCTGAAGACCCTGGAGCCAGAGTGGATGATTTTTTTTTATTCCTCATAGGGATGCCTCAGACATATCAGGGATGTCAGAAGATCTGAGTTCCACTGAAATGGCAGTCTCTAGTAATAGTAGCATTGTCTTAAATTACATGAAAAAAGGGTTTTGTGGATTTTACTGCTAGGGGTGTTAGGCCAACCAGTGCTTTATGGCTCACTGTTAGAGTAGTGTCCTCTGTTCCTGGCGCTGCAGGCAGTGCAAGGCAAAGCTGACGATACATTTCCAAACCACCTGGTAGGGACACAAACCTGCTGCTTCTAGGTGCACCAGCCTGTGATGATCTGCTTGAGCTGCCTTCAAACTGAGATTTGCTAGGCCATCACCACCAGGAGAGCTTGTTAAAATCCAGCTCTCTTCATTTACTCCAGGTGCTGTTACATCTATAACCTCACCCAGGGGTAATCCAGCAAAAGGCAAGAAAACCCACGAACTTCTTGTAGGCAGTGCATTGAAATTAGGTTTTAAGTGGCTTTCTCAACTCTTCAATTTTCAGTGAGTTTCTGTGACAGAACCAGAAAATAACATCAGCACCGTTAATTTAATGTTCAATGCTTTAACTACAGGACTGTCTTTTACCAGGATGTCATAGAATGCTTTGGTTTGGAAGGTACCTTTAAACATTGTTTCTGGTGTGTAAAACATCTGTAGATGCAACATGGGGATATTCTTCATGGTGTACATTTTAGGTGAGCGTAAGAGGGTTACACACTCTGGTAGTGTTTATCTCCAAAATCTCACTAAATTTTACACTGAGGAAGTGTGAATCAACTCTGATAATTCCCTTTTGAATAATTGTTATATTTAGCCTTAAAGGGCATTCCCAATGAATCTGACAGCTTCCTTTTCCATTTCCATTTTTCCTGTGTCTCTAATGTGCTGGTGATATATCATCTGCTACGAGCTTAGATAAACCGACAAAAATGGAGGAATATTTTTTTATTATGAAGTGTCCTGTTTTGATTCTTTGGAGGTCTTTTTCACTGCTCTCATTCTGCTGCATTACTTTCGCTATTTGTCCTCATAGTAAAGCTTCGTTAACCCAACTCCTGTTTTTGAAATATCAACACTGTCAGATTTGTAAGCATATTATGTATTCTGTGGTAGTGGTGATGTTTCTCAATATCAAGAGTTGAATTTGATCTTATCTGTGATACAGCAAGTAATGTGTCAAGAAAAAAAAGAATATTGAAAATATGGTTCTGTCTAGCTGTAAAAGAAATCATGCCAAGGCACTGTAGGTGGTACAAAATCTTGTTTTCTGGTGGATCAGTGTCTACCTGCCCCACCGTCAGTGACTTTAGATTCTGCCTCTGAAGAGTTTTATGGAAGGCAGAAGATTAAATTAAGTTTCTTTTTTTCTTTCCAGAAAATTCATATATAGTATAAATATCAAGCTGTTGTCTATTGCAACCTCTGTGCAAAGTATTTACAGCTTCATTCTAAGTTATTCTAATTTGCACTGAGTAATCCATAATTTCTCTGCTTACTTTCTTCCCCCAAAATCCAATGTATGAATTTATCATAATATAAAAAATTATAATTATTTGACCTATTTCCTGTCTTATTAATACATCCTTGCTTACACTGGGAATTTGCCTCCAGTTATGTTATTCTAATACTTGCTTTAAAGAGGAGGTGTTTATTTACCTCACAGAATAACATTTTTATGTACAGCAAAGGGCATAGGTCCTCTCAGTGGATAAATTTAATGTAAAACCTGCAAGGTGTATTTCAACTATTTGACAAAAAAGTCGTTTGAACTAGAAGCAAACTGCTGTGGAAGAATCTCTTTTTGTTCCCCTTGGGATCGATTTTTCTAGGCACAATGGTGACTCTTTCTTTGGAAGAAATATGTATATTTCAGTAATGTAAAGATATTTCCTATGTTTCTCTGGGTACTGACTGTAACTTGATATTACATAGTTGTTGGCTGTGGGGTTTGCTGAAATCTTGTTCATGGGAAAGCTACCTAGAATTCTTATACATCCTGTAATAAATTTTTAGATACTATTATTGATTGTTATTTCGTGAATGAGTTGCTAAATGAGGTCTTTGATTTGGTACTCTGCACATAACCCAGTTCGGAGTTAAAGCCACACTGTAAGAATTGTCAGAGTGTATTGGATTAAGCAAGGGGACAGCTAATGTAGGACCTGGAACACTGAAACTTCAGAAGTCCTCTGTAGTAATGCTTGATTTTAAAATGAGAAAATTATTTCAGAATGAAGCTAAAAACTGCAAAATAAATGTTTAACTGGTAGTGTTCTTAAAAGCTGTATCCAAGCACATCTGAAAGCATCATAAACTTTGGCAGACAGAATTTGAAAATAGACATGTCTGGATCAAAAAAAAAAAAGGTCAAGGATCAGCTTGAAGAAATCAAAGCTTTTACTAAATCCTGCTCCTAAATCTTAAATCAAGAGCGAAAACCCTGCAGAGGGTCTGTGTACCCAGTTGATTAAGTTGCTAGTATAAAAGAAACACTCAGAAAAGGCATGGCTGCTGCAGAGAACCTAAACTAAATGGCATTTATTGCTAATTGGGAAGATTCCCAAACTGAAATTCCTTTTTTGGTGTGGTGGCAGGGGAGGAGAGGGGTTGACCTCAAAAAACTTGGTGACAAAATAATTTGCTTGCTAAGGGTAATATCTGATCTTGTGCTTAAACTCCCTCGTACCTGAAGCCTGGATGGTGGTATATTTTATGCCAATATTTAAAACAAGAATAACCAGGGGACTGTAAACCAAACATCCATAACTCAAATTTATAGGTACTGTAACAAAGACAAAAGATGCCCATGTGAGAAGCATCAGTTTTGGAGGAGTCTAGAAGATTTCTTTAAAGAGTTCTTTACAAACCCCTTGGAGTTTTCTTGATGGGGATGGGCAAGGTGTCCAAGATTTGGAGTTTCAGAAGACTTTATAAGAAGTTTGCTCTCAAAGGCTTTTTAGCATTTATTGGAGTGCAGGGCTTTGTATATTAAGTAATTGATTAAATAGGAGGAGTGGTAGATGATTGATGTATTTTTTTAATGTGTCACAGGGAAGTTACCAGCAGAATTTTGAAGGATTTGGTCTTAGGAGCTCTGCTGTTCAGAACAGTAATAATGGGGATGGTAAAAGCAGTGAGTAGTCAGATGAGAACTCTGACTGTTTTTACTGTTCCTCAGAGCAGAAAAGAGGGGAGGAGATGATGAAGGAAGCTTGTACAGATCTGAGTGACTGGTTAACAGGATGGCAGGGGTGTTGGGGGTTGCATACAGGGCACAAGAGGGCAGTTGTGTCTGGAACAGAGGGATGAAAACATTTGAAAATGACACAGGTGGCAGGAGACTTGTGGGTCTTCTGTGCGCAGATGGCATAGATTGTCTCTGATGGAGATGTAAGAGTGTGTTCTAGATGAAAATGTTTCCAAAGGGAAACTAGAGGAATATTTCAGAGAGAAATTTTATGGCAGCTACAAAATACTTGGCGTATATTGTCACTTGGGGTGTGACAAGCTCAGGAAAACACCTGAAACAAACGAACAAAAATGAAGGAGTATTTGAAAGAAATTATTTGGTATAATTGCATGGTTCTTACCATTCCCGGTCATCACTGCTGGAGATAAGAAGACTGGACTGTATCCATCCTTTGTCCATTCTGCTATGGCCATTGGGCTCTTACTGTATTGTTTGGACTGGTGAATTTGATATCTGAGATTTATTTTCATTTGTATGTGAATAATTATATAGAGAATAATATAAATTGTTTACATATATTTAGGTATGAATAAGAAAAATATTTTTGTGTGTGTGTGTGATTCCATTTCTTATTTATTTTCCTTTATTTCTTTCAGTATCATTTTATGGTGATAGCTTTGTGGAGCTGAACATGGCAGAAGCATCCTCGCAGACATTCTTACAGTTGCAGTTTCGAACAAGCAAGCCACAGGGACTACTTCTTCTTGCAGCTGGGAAGAGTGATTATTGTTTAATGGAGCTACGCTCAGGATATGTACAAGTATGTACAAGTATGCTTTATAGCTGTAGCTGAAACATATGTGTGGCCTGTACTGCTCAGAGATTTTCTTACGGCTGTTATTTATAACAAGATATCTAAAGAAGTTTCTGTTTAAAGAAATGGATCAGTCGCTTAGTATAATTGATAATTTCAAGTTATGGCTTTTATTTCTTTATTATATCTCTATAGCCTTTGACATCTCTAGATCTTAAGAGCATTGTTTTCAAAGCATGAGATTCAGTAAATGCAAATTTTCAAATTTGATGATGTTAGCATCACAGAAAGTGCTTGAATGTGAGGAATTGTTTTTCGGCAAGGTTAGTTCTTGAAAGATCCCCTTTCAGTTGGGCTCTCAGGAGCTGTAGTTCCTAGCAGAACTGGAGAGGAGTCCATTCCTGCTTCTGCAGTTATTCAAACATTTGTGATTGCAAGTAAACCTACCCAGAAGTTTAGCAGGATTTTATTTTTTTAATATATTTTATAAATTGTATGCTTAGTATTAAAATAGATGAAAATTAATGTACTGACTATATATTAATATATGATTGTGAAAAATATCACTTTGGATTTTGATAGTTAAAATTCTGTCTCTTGCAGTTGAGAATTAACTTTGGTGGGGGAGAACGAGTACTGCATTCTCAGCAAAGATCTCAGCTGAATGATTTGGCTTGGCACCTGGTTGAACTATGTCATGAACAAGATAATGTCACGTTGGTAATTGACAAACGTGATAGAACTACTGCAAAAATGCCTGGAATTCTTTATGAATTAAACATTGATTATGGATTCTACATAGGTGGTACTGGTAAACTTGATGTCCCCTACCTTGTTGGAGCACTACCCCGTTTCCGAGGATGTATTGATGGTGTATCATTCAATCAGTTAGACATTCTGATGCCTCTGAGACCTTTTCCTGGCTTCAAAAACATCCATGATGTTTCAGTGGGGTGCAGTGATGAATTCTTTGCAGGTGAGGAAGAACCCATTAGTTTCTTCAGTTCCAGGTCCTATATTTCTTTCCCAACTTGGAATGTGGACAACGAGGGAGTCTTCGAGTATACTTTACAGACCTCAGCTGCATGTGGTTTGCTGCTTTTCCACCCTGGGCAAGCAGGAGATTTCATTGCAATGGAAATGGAAGATGGTTTAATTAAAGCTTACATTGGAAAACATAAAAGTAGAACCCATCTTTCTTCTCGTAGGTCAGTCAGTGATAGCCACTGGCACTACATCAAACTGAAATTCACAGCAGAATATTTGCAGCTAACATTGGATGAAGAAACTGTGAAAAAGTCATTACCTCCCAAGAGTAAGTTGCCACTTCTGAAGGGATCCTTCTTTGTAGGCGGTGTAGATGACAGTATACGATCAGAAGTGATTAAGTTAATCTCAGTATCTGGGAAGTATGCCAGAGGAGGATCCTTCAAAGGCTGCTTAAGGAACCTGAAAGCCAATTCAGAAAAGAAATCACTGAAGAATGTTCTAGTAACTAAGGACATTTCAGCTGGATGTGAAATGCAGAGTTCTTCTAAAACAAATCTTTCTTTAGAGATGACTGTAAAGAACCCTCCTGTGAAAGCAGCTCCTGTATTTGCCATTTCCCATGAAAACTCAATTTCTCTGGGCAAGGAAGACAAAAGCCACCTTTTAGTTCTGAGTAACTTGATCGTGCTAGAGGGCAAACAGGCTTCACTTGAATCTAAGCATATTAAAGTTAACTTAGACTTTCAGAAATTAGGAATTAATCAGTCACAAATTCTTTTTGATATAAAGGAACCACCCTCTCATGGACACTTGAAACTGAATGTTGAACCACTGCAGGAGGTAAATACATTTACTATGCAGGATGTGTGGCAGGGGAAGATTCTGTACGTCCATGATGGCTCTGAGGACACTTATGATTATTTTAATTTCTCCATTTCTATCAGCAGTGAGAAGATTGTTTCTCCATATTTGGAAGGAAATGAGCAGCATATGTTTAGCATTACTGTTACTCCAGTAAATGATGCACCTGAGATCATACTTCCTGAGGGAAACTTGCTTCTTCTCTTAGAGAACTCAAAGAAACGCTTGACTAATGACCTGATAAAAGTTCTCGATAAAGATACAGATTCTGTGGGTCTCAGACTTTCAGTGCTTGGAAATCTGAATGCAGATGCAGGATATTTAGAAAATTCAAGGCATCCTGGAAAAGCTATCACTACTTTTTCTAATGAGGATTTAAACAAAGGCACTGTTTTCTTTGTCCACACAGGCATCAAGAACTCGAGGATTGTTCTCAGGGCAAGTGATGGTGAGAAGATGAGCAACACTGTTGTGTTACGTGTCATGGCAGTTCCTTTGGATTACAGAGTTGTCAACAACTCAGGAATAACTCTCCTCCAAGGTGTTACAGCTCTTATAAGACCTAGGCATCTGGCAGTTGAAACAAATGCTGTCCTCCAGGATCTGGAGATACGGTACAAGATCACAGAGCCACCTCACTTTGGTGAGGTCCAAAGGCAGCTTTCAAGGGGGGTTTGGAAGCAAGTCAGCTCTTTTTCTCAACGCTCTCTGCAGCGTAGCAGAGTGCGATACTGTAGCACTTTTAAAGACATTCAGCTGGAAAACGTTATGGAGCAATTTAAGTTCAAAGTTAGCATAGGAAACAGAACCAGTGAGGAATACACATTTCCGATCAAAGTGAAATGGTTACGGTACAGTCTATTGAAACATGCTCCTCTAGAAATTGAAAAATCAAAAAAGAAGTACTTGAATTCTGGTCATCTTTTTGCTGTGATTGAAGATCTAGAAATACCTGAAGATGAGCTGCATTTCAAACTTCTGTCCATACCCAGGAATGGACAGTTACTGCTTAATGACCAGCCTTTGAAAAAAGATTCAGTCTTTAGCCAAAAAGATATTACTGATCAAAAAGTGGCGTATGAATTGATCCAGTACCACAAAGACTATGATTCATTTAGATTTTTCATTTCTACAAAGTATCTGGATTCAAATTTCTATGAGTTTGAAGTCTACATCAAATCAGATTTCAGAAACATTATTTTGACTAACAATGGCCTTAATGTTACTGAAGGGGAAGGAGAATTAATAACAAGCACGAAACTGTTTGTGCAAACACCAGATAATAAAACTTTCCAATATGAAGTTATACAGTTTCCTAAACATGGGAAGTTAAAACTTACTAATTTTTCTGGTTCATTTGAGAATAGTGGCAATCTTACAACTTTCACTAATAAACATATAACAGATAAGTGCCTTATGTATGTGCATGATGATTCTGAGACCATGTTTGACGAATTTCTTGTCAGAGCTTTCAGCAAAGAGTCAGGAAAGAGGACAAACTTTGATCCAGAAGTAGAACCTTTGTCATTAGAAATTAGATTCTGTATTTCTGTCCAGCTGAAGAATGATGAGAAACCGGTTCGCGTAATTGATAAGATATTTGACATAGTGAGGAACGGGCAGCGATTATTAACTCTGGCAGATCTTTGCTATCATGACCCTGATTCTGATTTTGATGATGGACAGTTGCTATATATTAGACGTGGTATTTCCAATGGGGACTTGGTGCTAACAAATGATACTTTGCATAGAGTCTACCAATTCAAACAAGTGGACCTGGCGCAAAAGCGAGTCCTATTTATACATCATGGTGCAGATTTTGGGCGTTTTGTGCTTTTTGTGACAGATGGCAAGCACTATACTTCCTTGCTTCTGGAAGTTAATGCCACCAATCCTTATGTTAGGTTGGCAAATAATACAGGATTGTTGGTTCAAAAAGGGAAAGAAGAAACTATTTCAACCACTAACCTAAGTGCTACTACAAACCAAGACATAAGAAATGATCATGAGCTTACATATGAAATACTCTCTTCCCCAAAATGTGGAAGAATATATGTGAATAATGTATTAACGGATTCCTTTACTCAGCTTGATCTGATAAAAGGGCATGTGACCTACAGACATGATGACAGCAACAACCTTATAGACACATTGAGCTTTACAATCCATGCTGGAGATGTCCATCTAGATGCTGGACTGCAGGTTCGTGTATATTTGGAGAGTCATCAGCAGCCACCAAGGATTGTGAACAAAAGCAATCTCTTGGTTGAAGAAGGAAAACCAGTTAAAATCAGTAAAGGAAAACTGCAAGTAGGTTAACCATGTTGTCCATTCCTCCAATCTTGTAGCAATTTTTCCTCACTTTTTTAGGCATTACAGTGTCTTTAGTTTGTTTTCTCTTCTTCAACTCCTTTTGATTACCACTAATATGATTGTATTCCAGGTGCTTAGTTCAGGAGAGACTGAGACTAGCAAGCTTCCATTTTTAGGAGGGAAAACTGATTATATTAAAGAAAAAGACTTCCCATAGTCTTTGATTCTGTTACATATTGATGCCTAAGAAAATTATCATTTGGGGATTCTGCATGTATATATTTCTTTTAGGTGTAACAATGATTTGTGCTCCATGTAATGTTCTTAGTTGAGCTTGTGGGAAATGCCAAGGAAGAAAGGGGTTTGTTTGATTTAATTTGGAGCTAGCCTGGTTAAAATTGCTTGAGAGTTACATCCAAAATTTTTAAAAAACAAATCAAATCACAAACCTGGGGCTATTTCTATTTGATTAATTCTTTCCTTCCCAATTTTTGTGTGTAGCCTTCCAGTAACCACCACAAGAGGGCTCCGGCTGCATGTTGCTGAAATCCTGAATTCCTTGTTTCAGGCAGGGATCTCTAGCTGTGAGGCCAGTAGTTAATTATGCAGTATGTTCCTTTTCAAAACTTAAAAAACGTATTTGGGGTTACATAATGGTCCACAGGCCACCTTTATTTGACATGCTTAAAGTATTGTATTGTTTTGTGAACAATGTACCTAAGAAGTGTCAGTTCAGTTAGGCAGACAATCCCAGAATTAAAACTGAAAGATTCAGAAGAGAACTACAGAATTTCTCCCACTTCCATTTGAATAATTTTGGGATATGTTCTTAAATTTAAGGTTGTTCATGAAAATAGTTCTCCATCTGAGATTGTGTTCACAGTAAGACAACTTCCAGTACACGGATATATTCGGAGGTTTTCCTCAGAAGAAAGTTATCTCAGTTCTGACCAAAGGCCAGCTTTGAGCTTCACACAACAAGATGTCAACGAGGGCAAAGTTCAGTATGTGCAGACAGTTTCTGACCAACTAGAAGACCATTTTTTTCTGGATGTGACCAATGGTGTCAGAACAGTGAGTGGAATAGAGATCTCTGTAGACATCATCCCCAGAATGATTCCACTGGAGGTACAGAACTTTACAGTATTTGAAGGGGGCTCAAAAGCCCTGGTGGAAGACTACCTAAAAATTTCTAGTAGACACTTTGCAGGACTCAGCTGTGAATTCATTTTAACTGAGCAGCCAAAACATGGGTATGTTGAAAACTCTCGTGTTCCTGGAATAAAGTTAGCTACATTTACCAGAAAACAGGTAATGTTTTTAGATCTTCTTAGATGTAGTCTTGATTAATTATTTTTTTGCTTTGCCGAAAACTAGGATTTTGTGGGAGGTGGTGAGATTCTGGGGTCCTGCCCCAGCAGGGTCCAGAGCCCAGTCCAATCCCTGTTCCCCAGAAAGAGATCCACATGCTTCTCCTTGCTTTTATCCAGGGGGCAGGGCCTGGAGGCAGGGACGGACCACTACCCAATCAGGGGTAAGGTGGGAGTCGAACAGAGCTGGATTACATTCCAGCAAGGGAGGATGGGCAGGGAAAAGGAGCAGGGACAAAACTTGTGATATGTTTTCCATGGGAACGGGGTACAGAAGAAACCATTACAAAACCTCGTATAAAAAGAAATACAACATAAACGCAAATAATGCACTACAATAGTGAGATACATGAATTTGAGCTTTATTCCGGCCTTGAACTGAAGATCTGCTGATTCTAGCTGGTTGTTTGTAGTGAAGAGGGAGGCTGCCTGCTTGTGGTGAACCACATCACTTCCTTGTTGGCAGTATTGACACAGACTAATGTGCTATAGCCACAGTAAACTGATGGGCCACTCACATTCAGGCAGAGTAGTAGATACTCTTGAAATGTGAGACTGTGGGTGCATTTTGAAAAGACCAGAGGAAACGGTATGTAGATTGAACAAGTAGAAAAGTGGGAAAAAAGTAATTTTTTAGGGAATTTCTTTGCTCACAGGCAGCCACTATATGCTAATTTTCAGTCATTTAGCTCCAAGAAGCAAAATGGTATCGTAGGTCACCATCTACTAGCACTGTGTTCAGTTTACAGATTCCAGGAAGCATTGTTAAATATAGTGGGGTTGGATTTCCATTTTTTCATCACGAGGAAGGGAGAATGCCAAGACTGGCAGGATATTCTGACTAGAGGAATGGACAGATGAGCAGTAAAATTAACTGTTGTGAATAGAGCAAAGATAGAGGAACAATCTGATATTACAACATAAATAAAGTTTTTGAAGCCATAAAATGTTCATGCAATAAATATGGAGAGCCATGACTAGGATATGTTTCAATGTGACATTTATTTCTAGCCTCTTTAGTTCTTCAGCTTGTTATATTTTTCAGGTGGAACAAGAATTAATTTACTATGTTCATGATGACAGTGAAGAACTGATGGACAGTTTTACTGTGATAGTAAATAACACGGAGTTGTGGAAACAAAGTTTACCCCAAACTGTGTTTGTAACGGTTACTGCAGTAAATGATGAAGCTCCTGTTGTAAAAGTAAACAGAATTCTTCAGGTATGTTTGTCAACATTTTGAAGTATTAAAATTAATTCCATTAATTCTGATGCTATTTAATGCACCGTCATGAACAGACTATTAGGTTTGTTTCTGGTAGGATTGTCAGTATAATATGTAGTAGTCCTTGGATTTAGAAAAATTAATGCTAGTGAAAGGAGGCAGTACATAGATTATTTGTATTTAGGGTGATTTTAGACATGGAGAACTCTTTTGGCTGTTACAAGGTTTATCAAGAAGGCTGAATGAGCATTCTTTTAATCTTAAAGTTACATGAAATCTGTTAGACTGATGTAGGGCTTGTGAGTATGGATGGCTTGCACCTGGATGGTTGTTATGTTTTTGTGTTGTTTACTGTGGTGTCTTGAGGACTGTAAATGAACATATAACTTAGAAAAGTACCAAGAATAGTGATGATGAAAATGCCAGCTTTTCACTATTGTATTTGCACAGCCTTCTAACCCTATGCCTCTTGCCATGAAGTGCACTTAAGGATCAGACCTGCTGAAGTACGTTCTGCTCCCTGCTCCTGTCCACATATGCCAGTGGGATGGGACAGGAGAGACTTTATTATGTGTTTGGTATTTCTTACACAAAACTCGAGTGTTTCCCTTTTCAAAAGTTGCAAATAATGTAATGCCATCTGTGAAATCCTAGGGTCATCAGAATGTTAGTCTAGTCACTGAAGCTGTTACTGTGTGATACTTTGAGCTAAGAAAAAACATGTTAATTTTTTTCTAACCGCCTTCTCCCCAGAAAATCCTGAAGAAAATTTTGAAGTTGTTGACTGATACTACCTTTAGCTATTGGTAACCATAGCTGACTTTTTAATCTACTGATTTTTGAAAAGTTATCTGCAACTACAGAGGTGACTACTGTCATTTTAGTTTCAGTACATTTTCAGATTGATTAATTAATTAACTTGCTTATTTAAACCAGGACATATTTGTATAGTATCTGTCCGTGTTGTGATAGCACTCAATAAGCAGAACCATTTTAGTAAAGACTCTGTGCCCAAAAAGCCCCCATGTGTGAAGACTTCCAGTCTGAGGTCTGATGAGTAAAAACAAATTAAATAGCTCCAAAAATCAGGATGAAATGAACATGGGTCAGCTGATGAACCTGTGGGCACAGTAATCTAGCCGGAAGACGTCAAGGCCATGAAGATATTTAGGAATCTGCTTGAAAGAAGCTAAGCAGGATATTTTGAGGCTGCGATAATTCCCAGTGCTCTATGATGCAGTTTATAAATGGGTGGTACTAAAACATGCATTTAATTTTATGTAGTTAGTTGTGTGTTGAAGAGGGAGAGTGTATTACTGTAAAGAAGATTGTAAGCTTGTGTATTTAGCCTTTTCACATGAGAAAATATGTGTTTTTTAAACTCACCGTAGTGGTAGTATTGTGCAGCCTCACAGTGCAGCAGATAATCTGCAGATGCTCACAGCAGAAGATATCCTGCCCTGTGCAGAGACTGCTGGTAGAAGGGCAGACTGCCTTCACAAACAATTTGGGTGACACAGGGCAAAATCTTCCCTGGTTGTAGTAATTACAGTGGTACTTCACAGACATCAGCACAGCTCGCAGTAATTGTCAAGTCGCAGAGAGGAGAGCACAACGTTCAGTCAAGTATTTCTGGGTTTCTGTTCTGGTATATTGTTGGCATTTAACTGTTGACATTGAACTGCTGGAATTGCAATCTGTTAACAGAACTAAGGCTGTGCAGTGCACTGCAATGCAGCTTATGGATTTTTCTAAAAATATCTGTGAATCTAGGCTTCCCAAGAGCAGGGATGACAAAGCTTCACCTACACAGAGCTGGTCCTCTCTACTGGGGAGCCAGTCTGTGTACCAGAACCAGGATGCTTCCTTTGTGCCAGTGGTTTTGTTAGTCATGCACAAGCTATCGTTGAAGAATCAAGTTTGTATTTGTTGTGAGTGGCTACCAATATGTACACATATGGTGGATTCATGTGCAGTCTAAAACAAATCTGGAAGTCAAGTTATCTGCTGGGAGGAATACACTGAGATGATTCTTCCTCAAATCAAATTGCACATCATCAGTAGATGGAAAAAAATGTTTTTTTCTTAGTCCTGCTAAATACTGAGATGAGATGGATGTTCATTCCTGTGCAGGGTGATGGTGGCTGGTCCCATGTTCTAGCCAAACAGTCTGTGCTCCTCAAGAACATTGCTAGTGGTAGATATTGAGTAACAAAGTTGGTTTTAAAAACTCAGTTGCTCTTCTATATATTTTGTAAGGTTGGAAATATACAAAAGTATAAAATGAATGACCAGTACTGTGAAAGCTGAAGTCCAGTAGAACTGTTTGAGTTGACTGAAGTTTAGGACCTCAGAAATTTTGCAAGTATATATAAAAATAAATATATATATATATACACAGAGTTAGAAAGAATTGCTGAATACTTTAAAAAAATAGGCTAGGATGTGGCTGCTGACAAGTAGCTTATGTGAAGAGGTGCATTATATGGGCAGTGATGTTGGTGTGGGCATATGGAAGATAATTTCGGCTTCTGTCCAAATGGAAGAAACTATTGGTCATGTGCACGCATGCGTCTAACTCATGTTAGAATAAGTCTAACTCTAGCTTCCTCCCTTCAGAGACATCTGTACCTTCTTCAAACAGCATTGTCTGTTGCTATCAATGTTATGAGCACCATGGCAGGAGTTTCAGGGTGACAGACATCCAGCCATTTTGGAAAATTGTCTCTGTTTTTTCTCTAGGAAGCATTTTAGATACAATTTCTTAAAATTTCCACAGGTTCTGTGGACTTTTTTCTTTCTGGAATGGGAATGGGTAAAGGAAATAGGATGTTTTGCAGAAAATCACTATCCTGTCTTCATATGCTGCAATTATATGTGTTTAAATACATGGGTAGCACTGCTGTGAGATGACTGTATCCTCCTGTTGCCTCAAGAGGGCTGTGTTTTCCTGGAATTAGTTTTTTTAAAAACCCCACAAATTTAAACTGATTATTTTTGTTGTTTTCTCTAAGTTGCTTTCTAGAATGTTAAAATGTGGATACAGAGTGTCTGGTAGGATATGTGGCATGATCAGCTGATACAGATGAGCTGAATCCTGTAAATAGAGCAGAATAAATTATTTCACATCAGCAAGGTCATGAACCTTTTTTTGGACTCTGCCTGTGAAATATGTTAGGCATGTGAAAAATCAGTGTTGTGCTACATCCTGGAAGTTCAGATACAGTTTTCATGGCGCTCTTCTGGGAGATTTTGATCTCAGATAAGAAAAATAAGATGTTTGTATAATTGTGTCTTGCTGTGTTCTCAGTTTGCTTCCTTACAATTCCTTTTAGGTCTCAGATCTCTTTTCATTCCTCAAGGATCATGTTGCAGGCCATGTATAGTACTTAAAAAGCATTAAGTGGTACTGTGCTGGGACAACAGAATTAAATACTGACATTAGAGAAAAACCACTTTTTCTGTAATTAGAAATTTTAATTCTTTTTTCCTTTAGTAAGGAAAATAATTTGAAACTTCATGAGCCATATGTAATAACGTGTCCATTATAATTTCTTGTATTTTTGCATATTCTGTATGTGATCTTCTATTTTCTTCATAGAATAATCTATGCAAGTGCTACTGAGATGAATTGAAAGGTCTCAGTACAAAACATGTGACACTGATGTGTTTATTGGTGCCACTCACTGAGTCACCCTGTGCTGTTAGTTGTTCTGTGTCTGAAGTGTCATTCTTTATCAAAATTTAATATTAATAATTACAGCAAAATGTATATTTCAGGACAGAAAATTACTATTTGCTAATTGAAAGATATTTTCTATTATAAACTTACATTTCAAACTTCTTCTGATTAGAAAAAAAAAATCAAACTTCATTTTAGTATCTTTTTTTCCATGGCACATGTTTTGTGACGCAACATGAAACGAAATCTTACCTCTGTTGAGGTGTGGTGGCACAAATTTCAGTCTCTTTAAAGGTCTTCTTTCATGGTTCATCTTAAAAAGTAGAAGTAATACTTTGTGAATTGTGATTTTAGGCTTTGGCAGAGGTAAAAATGCCCTCTGTCAAGGATCATTTGTCCTCTTCTACCATTTAGTGTGATGTTACTACCAGATGTTACTCAGTACTAGTGTACTGAGACCCTAGGAAGACAGGAAGGAATGATGCAGTATGTGGTTTGAAGCTCAAGCTGAGGTGTTTAAAGGTTTAGGCTCTTAAGATTTTATGCTATAAAAATTATAAATTTTGCATGAAAATAATTGGTATCAATGTAGTGAATATTTTAAGAATTTCACTTCATGTTGAGATAAATATGTATTGTTCTTGGTTAGCACTTTTGTCTGTACTCCAAATATATACAGCAGAGATGAAGAAGAAAATGGGCCATTGCTTATACTTTCCAAATGAGAAATTATTCAGTCAGATAGGGATCCAGTCAGGGAGCAGTCCTTTCTGCTTGAAATAAGGGACCTGAAAGATCATCTAGTCCCAATTCCCCCTGTCATGGGCAGGGACACCTCCCACTAGACCGGGCTGCTTGAAGCCTTATCCAACCTGGCTTTGAACACTGTCAGGGTTGGGCAATCTACAGCCTCCCTGAGCAGCTTGTTTCAGTATCTCACCAGCGTCACAGTAAAGAATTTCATCCTTATATCTAGCTAAATTTCCCTCTTTCAGCGTGTACCCATTCCTCCTTGCCTGTCACTCCAGTTCCTGTCAGATAATCCCTCTCTACCTCCTCCAGGCCCCTTCAGATATTGGAAGGTGTCTATGAGGTCCCCATACAACCTTCTCTTCTCCAGGCTGCACAACCTCCATTTTCTCAGCCTGACTTCATAGAAGAGGGGCTCCAGTCCTTTTATCAGTCTCATGGCTCTCCTTTGGAATTAGACTTAGAATGAGCTCCAGATTCAGATTTACTAGAAGTAAATAATGTTTTTTATACCATTTTGTAAAAACTAGTGAACTGTTTTTCTGGGATCATAACCTTGCAAAATGGTAGGCAGCTTTTGGAGGCGTTGGTTGTTTCATCTCTCACTGGACTGAGCATCTCTGGGTTTTTAGTACGCTATAAAAGGGCCTTTAGTGCATTTTGCTGGAAGAAAACAGTGCTGCTACAAGAAGTGTTCCATTTGTGTTAGAGTTTGTGCTGTCCTCAGGCTGTTTTTCTTATATCTTTTCTGCTGGTGAAAGTGGAACATATTCAATGCCTTACCTGCTGTGAAATAGATGACAGAAATATTCATGTGTATGTGTTGGAAAGAAGCTCCTTGACTCTGTTATCATAGTACTACTTCGTTATGTTTCTAAGAGTTTGTATAATGCTTGACAAATAAAGCACTAGTGTTCCAACTGTCTGAAACTCTTAACTAGTGTTGGAAGTGTTTGCTTGTATTATTTCAAGGTCTTGTATTTTGCAAATGATTTGCCAGGATGAACTTTGCCAGTCTGTGATCAGAGATTTGGATGGACAGTAAGGAAACTTGTTGCAGCTGCTAGTGTTGCACAGCAACACTAGCAAATCTTTATTCTTTTTCTTGGAGTCATGTGTCATCATCCCCATCCTTCATATCCTGTTGTCCCAGTTTTCTTTTGTATGCATTTTCTGTCCTTATTTTTAAATTATTTTTGCTTTTCTAGGTCTGGGTGGGTTCAGTCACAGAAATAACTATTGATGACCTCTGTGCAGAAGACAAGGACTCCTCACCATCGGAACTGGTGTATTCCATTACTCCACCTAGCAATGGGCACTTGGCTCTGAAGTCTTCTCCAAACAAGAGCATCCTTACTTTTACTCAGGCTCATATAATTAAAGGACAGCTGATATTTGTACACAACGGTATGTGATTTCAGAAATACCACATCTGATACCAGAATACTGCTCCTATTCAGTATATTAGTGTTTGTAATCCGTTAACGATCGCATTGTAACATCATAAAGATCTCGGAACAATGATTATGTGAAGTATTATACACTGGTTGTACATTATCTCAAAAATCTGACATCTACGTAAATGTGTGCTCACTGGGAAACCTTGGTGTTCTTGAGGTTCATTAGATAGCAACCTTCTTTCTGAAAGCGGTTTTGCAGTGAGGGAACATTTCCATGCACCTTTCAGAGATAGGAAATCCATTTTTTTGACTATTGTGATTGAAAATTTCCTGAAGCCTTTCTGTCTTGCTACAGTGCAGAGCTGTTCATGGACCAACAGTCTCAGAGACACCTGCCATAGTGCAGTGATGGATGATGAAGTTATGGTTCATCTGTGTGATGTCAGTGTCCCTTTCAGGCTGTAAAAGGAATAAACTTTAAACATTGACTCTTTCTCCTATTGTCTAGAGCTAGAGATTGGGTTTTTTTGTGCATTTGATAGAATGTGTGGGGAATAAAAAGAAGTCAGGGCAGCTTCGTGCATCCTTGAGTTGCAGTGGTGGGAAGCCACAGGAGTGAACTTCCTAGTGGGGTTCCAGTCGGAAGAGGTAGGGATTTCACAGGGTGATAGCTGCCTGATTCCTGCTCTAGCTGTATTAGTGTGTTACCTCAGTTTAAAGAAGAGAGGAGTTGCTATGGAAGGAATAAAACCATTATTTTGGGATGGAGATAGAAGAGATAGATAGAGGGCTCTTCTGCCAGCCCTGAGGCAGGCTGGAATTCCAGTGCCCCCTTGGGTGCAGCAGTCGCTTCAGATCTGTGCTTTGTTTTCGTGAGGTTGAAGTACTCTGCCTTATGATGCACCGTCTTGTAGAGCGCATATGTGTTGCTGAAATTGCTTTGCAAGCTGATGAGCTGTGAATATCCTGCTCAAATAATTTGGTCAGGAAGTGAAAGGTCAAGAGCATGACAAAAGTAAGCCAAGCTATTTAAATTATTCCAAGGGAGATTTTGACATGTAAAAAAGCCTATGATGGTAGGACAGTGGTAACTCTCAGTGTGAGGAAATGAATCCACTCTGTGTTCCAGAAAGGGCAAATGCACATCTGTAGTCATAGAGAGTGAAACTTGATTAATAAAAGTGAAAAGAACAGAAAATTTCATTTTCCAGTGAGTGGGAATGTAGAGTAAATTTGTAACGTAAAATTAACCCAGGTTGTATGTCAGGTCTTGCAGCCGCTGTGGTTCTGCCATCTGCTCACCTTTACGGTCCACAGTGCTTCACAGAGTACTCTGGTTATTTTGCTTCTTTGCAATTCTTAGTCAGCTATTTTCTTCCCTCCTTCATCTTGACCTGTTGCTGGAGATGTAATTGTTACTTCCATCTTGTTGCCCCCAGCCTTGACCTGGGGCCTTCCTTATGTTGTTACTATTATTCTGCTTTTTATCACTTTCTCTAAGTTTCTTCTGTTCCTTGTCATCAGTCTTAGGGTGTGTGTTGGCTTCTTTGTCTCCTCTTGGAAGTATCCCCATCTACTCTTCACTTAAGCCCTTTCCAAAGGGAAGAGCAGCATCTTGGCTGAGGCAGCTCTTCCATTGTCTGCCTACTCCAGATGGCACTACACATTTTTTACACCTGTACGTAGCAATGACTCTCCATTCTCAGTGTCTTTTTTTTACTGCCAATGAAAGTACTACCATACTTTGCTTTTGTGCCTCTAAATTAGACCTCAGAATTTTCCCTTCACATTGCTCAGCCTTACAAGTTACATTATGCCCCTTATTTTGTGCTATGAGTTGCAAATCTTCCCCTTTGCTCTCATGTTTTCCCCTTGAATATTTTGTTTGTTTCCTTCATAATCCCTGATTGTTCTATCACCAGCATAAATGCAAAACTAGAACACACCTTTCCTTTTCTGTATCCCTCTTTGAGTGTAAGAATTCCTTCTCTTTCTCACTGTTGCTTCACTCTAGGGTGCTCCCTTCTTGCATTTGCAATATGGGCCCTTCCCTTAGACCCTCACTGTTTTTCTTCCTCGCTGTATATATTTGGAAGTAATGAATTGAACTCTTGTTGGTTCTGAAGTCTTTGACTCTTCTTAATGCAGCTTTTACAAAACCTCTTTCTGGTGTCCTTTTAATTACCTCTGAACAGATACATGTTAAAAAATTAATTGTGATAAAATGATAAATGCTCCACCCAAGGAGAACTTTGAAATGGAGTTCTGTTGATGACAGAATGTCTGTGTCAACCAAGCAGTTGACCTGCCTCAGCCAAAAAAGCAAGTGAGGCTGCGTAAGCAGATTTGTTTGGGTTCTTTTTCAACTTAGTAAAAATAGTAGCCTGCCAGATGCTTTTTTAAATAAGAAGTTGGTTCTTTTTTATCAGGAGAATATGTCAGAAAATAATTAAAATTAAAATAAAAACAATATGACCAGATCTTCCAGAACTGCTTCAGCTGCCTGGCATAAGAGCATTTCTTAGGTGTATTGTTAACTATAATTTCAGAACCTGCATTTGATTCTTCTGATATGTTAATTTATAGTTAGGCAAGGTATGATGATCTTTACATGAAAGTATGTGGTACTCTCTGGCTTTCAGTATCTATATTCTTGTAGCAATATCTTGTGGCTAAATTGGGCAAAGCAAATAGAAGGGCACGGTAATTCTTTGAAAGTTAATGTTTGACTTTTTTGTTTTGTCTTTTTACCTGATTGAACAACATGGGAAACCTCTGCTTAAAAGCAGCCTGTCAGTTCTGAGATGTATTTTTACAGGAATCCACTCAAACTCCTGGAGATAATTTTGCTATTGCTTGTGCCAAAGTACATACAAGTCCTAAGATTAAAGGGAAAAATGTGCATTTATTATGAGTACACATAACCTCTGAAATAGTTTAAGCTGTGACAACATACCTTCTTCATCAAAGCTGAAGTGCAGCAAAGAGGCTAAGGAAACAACCTGAGAGTTTATTCAAATCTTTAAAACAAAATGAAAGAACATTCTAGTTACTTCTCTCCCCAAATTCCTTCTTTGCCAAAATGTGAGTGCCTAAGTGCTTTGGACCCTCCTAAGACATAAATGGAGTTGGAAATCTGGGAGACATAGTCTTCGCAAATTTAACTTGATTTCAGCTCCACTGAGTCAGTGAAGAAAGAGGAGAAGGAGGCATTCTTACTGATGTATATCTAAGGGGTGTCTGGCCTTCACTAGAAACAACAGCCAGTAGTTCTTTCTGGGGAATGTGTTAATTGCATCATCAATTTATTTAATTCTAGTTAAGCTACAAGGGCTCTGATCAAAAGTTGCTTTCAGGGTGATTTTGGATATACTGCTGAGGAAGCTTTCCTGTCTGCCTGTCCAGAAGTCACTTTGGCAGTCACACTGACACCACCCAAGACTGTTGAGATGGACCCCCTTTTCACATCTGGTGGCTCCAGTGAGCCCTGCTTGACTCTCTTCATACCCAACACTCACACAGTCAGACAAGGTTTCCTCACTGAGTTGACCTCAGGTTTCCCTTAGCAGAATCTCACGTGCCTGTAGCCTTAAAATAATTTAATTATTGTGCAACAACAGAATAACAGCTCTGGCTGGGAGCCCCTGACAGGGGACCCTGACCAAAAGACTCGGCAATCTAAGCCACAAAAGTCTGGAGTCCTCAGCTCCTGCCCTGTCTCTAAGTGTTGGTCCCCTGGCAGCAGGTCCCGGTGCCCTTTGTTAAGCAGGGTCAGCAGTTCAGGGCCTCTTGTCTCAGGCTCCTGCCTCTCAGAGCACAGCCTGCAGCTCCACTGCAGCTGCACCCAGAGCTACATGCAATGCATGTATTCCTCAACAATATTTCACTGTAGCCGAGAGTGAAAGGTGTCCAGTGTATGTTTGTGTTTTGTGTGACAGAATAGTACAAGAATAAATTTATGATTTTGATTTCCACAGGAGCAATGTCTGGAGGCTTCAACTTTCAGGTGACAGATGGTTTGAACTTTGCACCCCGACAGATTTTTAGCATCACAGCTCAGATGCTGGTCATTAGCCTTGAAGTGAACAAAGGACTCGGAGTCTTTCCAGGTCTGTTTTTTGAGATGATCATGATTTTGTCCACTTAAAATATTGCCTAATGTAGAGTTATTTGTGAAATACTTAACTGACTAAACTTTGTGTGTGTTTTTAAAAAAAGGGTTAATGTTTTCTTGAACAGCATGCTGCTTTTTAGCTTTGTAGTCTTTAACTTTTTGTTGTGCGCATGCTTGGAGTCCTATAAACTGGCAATGAAATGTTCAAGTACAATGTGATAATAACACTGCCTGCCTAAGATCTGGAGATTTTCTATTCAGCTTTGTTTAAAATCTCTGTAGTCCATTCAAATACTTAAGAGATGTCTTAGGTGGTTGCGAAAGCGTCTCGTAAAAGCAATAGAGGAGTGAAGCTTGTGTACATGAGATTCTGAATAGCACATGTAAGTTTTCCAGATTGCTAGTTCACTTTTCTTTTGTTTAAAATGAGTTATAGAGAGCAGCACAGACTCATGAGGAATCAGAAAGACTGAAAACTTTGATTCACATTTGTGCATTTCTAGCTAGTTGGTTCAGCAGCTGAGTATTTTTTTAATGAAATCATACCATTGAAGGACTTGATGTGCTAAGAGGTCTTACCAGAGCTATTTACTCCTTTGCATTGGCAAGAGTAATCTCTCATTGAGTTAGGAATATAACATTTATTGCGGGATTAAAGGAGAAATTAAGATTAGTTTTCTCTCAGCAATATCTTGCATCCCACTTTTGTTTCTGCTGCCTTCTTTTTTTTTTTTTTTTTGCCTCTGAATGTGATCTGTAGAATCAGAGAGATACTAAGAACTGGCAGAGTTCTAGAGGTTGTAATCTGTACCTTGATTTATTAATTGGATATGGAAGAGGAGCACTTTACCTTCTTAAACTTCCTGAATATAAGTTGCATAAACAAAGGTTTGTAACAAAAGCTACTTAAATACGGGCAACAAAAAAATGAGATTTTAGCAACATGATCTTCTAATTCAGTCAATATAAATGAGATTCACATAAATCCACTTACAAAGCTTATTAACCTGCACTTTCGGTGTGTAAGCTTGCCTTAAGCACAGGGATTTACTGGAATTCTATCTTAAGCCTATGATAATTGTAAGAAAAGTTTGCCGAATAGTTCTGTAGAAGGCAGTCTCTAGGCTGTCAATCTGTTCTTCAGTTTACAAAATACAGTATTTCTTTCAGCACTACAAAATGTATTCATCCAAGATTGCAGGTTTTTTTCTTGACTTCTCACTTACTTTGGGTTAGCAAAATTCCTTTAAGATGTTTTAAAGTGTTACTAGCTTTTTTACATGTTCTCTTTATGGTATTTTTTAGAGACATTCTGGAGCTGTATGACTTCCAGCTGTACTTTGCCATCATAAAATGACTATTACAACCATGAGGGTGCCAAATGGTTAATATATATAAAAGCAACAACCAGTGTCCTGTTAAATTTTCTAGTGCAACTGGAAAAGGTTAATTTTGAGCCAGCTTGAGAAATCTTCCCTCTGGAGTAGTAAAATTTAATTTATTGTGAAGAATTCACCATGTCTTCATGACTGGATGTAAACTATTCTCTAAAGCATACTGTTCTGCAATTTTGTAAGAGCATGAACTGCTGTCTTCTTTTGTGTTGGGTATACCAGATCTGTTTATATAATTTATAGATTTTTTTTCTGTTTTAACAGAAGCTTGTTTTGTTCAGCATACTCAGAAAATTGACTGCTAGATATATTGGCTTTTTCTGCTACATGCTAGTTACGTGCAGTAGGAAGATTTACTTCTTCAGGAAGGCTCAAACAAGAAATAAGCTGAGTTTCTTTGAGGAGAGTAAGCCTGACTCGTAGCTAATTGGAAGCAGAGCTGTCTAAGGAGTCTGTAGATGAGATGATCCGTAACTGTTTAACAGTGATAGGGAGAGTGCTCATGCCAAACAAAGCATTTTCCAAATCCTAAATGTAGACTGTAAAAATGCGTAACAAAATTATTAGGCACCAAATTATGCTGTTGCACTCTACTTGAATTGATTAGCTTGGCCTTACTCAGTGTCACCTGTTCTTGTTGTGTGTCTTCCTCCTCTCTCTGTTCCTGTCCCATGTGTTTGAGTGGTGTTTTTGTGACCTCTCCTTCTGTGATTGGGAACACACAGGCAGTGTTCTCACTTCATTTTCCTTCACCCAGTCCACTGGCTGGCAAATAACCTTCCTTTCCCTGTTGAGGTGTCAGACCAGAAAACTACTGTGGGTGCCAGGGAAGGTTCTCAATTCTCAGGTCAGAAGTGGGTGAAAGAGAAGATGGTGTTTGGGGGAGGATACCATTTTACAGAAGAGCATGATAGGCTTTGTTGTCTCTGTCTCTAGACTGTATTTCAGCCTGTGGTGTTCAGTGGGTGAGGTCAGGCCTGTTAGGTTTTGTGACAGATGTCCTTGCTCCCCATGGCCCTACTCTGTGATGCGGGTGGTGTGATAGCCTGGTGTGGTCATGAAAAATTGGAGCAGTAACTTCCAGTGTGACCATGTTTTAGAGTTATTCTGTCCTACTCTGTTAAGGCAATAAGGCTTGATTTGCATAACTAGCAGGATATTGATAAATAACTGCATTTGCAGATTTATGTAGTCTGATTAACTGTTGTGCTAAGTTGTACATTCTTTACCACATCTGTTGTATGCACAAGGTCATGGTTCCCTCCCTCCTTGTCACAGAAAAAAGGGAAAAAGGAGAGGAGGAGATGGGAGACTTCTGAATTAGATACTATCTGAGAGAGTTTTTCTCAACGTGAGAAACTCCTTCACTTTTCAAAACAGTATGGACGCAAAGAGACATGGGAAGGTAAAAATGGGAAAACCGGCAGAGACAGAAGATAATAGCTTTGTTTTAAAGTAGTTGTTACTTGAACCAGAGCACAAGCAGGTGTGAACAAGCAGACTCTTGGTATTAATAATGGCTTTCAAAGCATCCTTATTCTTCACTGTCCTTACTATATTTTTTTTCTTCTGAATAGTGTAGCATTTATTTATTTATTTATTTATTTAGTTATGTTATGTTATGTTATGTTATGTTATTTTGTGTTATTCTTGTATGAACATAATGCTTTATTTAAGATGGATTGATAATTCAGACTTCAAGTATATTTACTACCATATAGTCTTTGAAATTATGTATTGAAACCTATATAACCTTGTTGCTCAAGGAGAAGAGAAAAACAGAGGCAGAAGTGGGGATAGAGGGGCAGTAGGATGATGGGAATCTTGCTCCTCCAAAATTGTCATTGAATATAAATTTTAGTTTGCTGGTGGTGTACCCTGAAACTGCATCAAAAATAAGCCATATATATATATATATTTCTTTTAGGAAATTACTAGCTTTTAGGAAATTACTGCTCCAGCTCTGTCAAAAATTGTCCAAGTATGACTAATGCCAGGAAACTCTTTATAATCTTTAAGCCAGAAGGTAGTAACCTTAGTAAGGCTTGTGTGGTGCTATGTATTAAAAGGATTTTGTTACCACTCAAGTCTCCATCTATCTTAATAAATAATACATTATTTCAGTTGTCTCTTATTTCTGTTATGTGGTGTTCTTCCTAGTTTTTTAAATTCAGTACTTATGTTTTAATTTTATTTAATGAAAATCCTATTTCATATTGATAAAGCGTACTTTTGTTGATGATTGATTTTGGTTTATGCATTCACTAGAAACTTTGTGGTGTTGAGGCTTCTCTCAGTTGAATCACCTATATCTTCTGTGGCAGCTGGGGATACCAAAAACACTGGAGCTTGCATTAGGTTCTAGACATGTGATGTAGAAACAGAGCTTCTTATTCATGCTCTATTCTGTACTTCGGGTAGTTTTTGAAGAAGCCAGTATTTAGCAATTATATGTGCTGAAGAGAATGCATTTTTTGAACAAGGGTAGAACCTACTAATCGGCCTTTTATTTGAAAAAGCTGTGGAAGGGTTGTAACCAGAAGGTAACTAGAAAAAGAGTAACCCTGCTGATCCTATAAAATGTTGTTAAAATGCTAAGTAGAATACCTTCATGAGAGTGAGTTGTGCATACAAAACCTTGACTTTGGAAAAAAATGCTATTGTAAATCTTCTTCCTATACTTGACATTTTTTTAGGTTCCAGGAAACCTATTTCACAACAAGATCTGAAAGCTGTAACCAATGATGTGACCAATGCAGGAAACAGAACTATAACTTTTGTGGTTGTAAGTTCCCCAAAACTTGGAAGGCTGATCAGAGTAGATTCTGATAATACTTCTCAGGAAATCTTCAGTTTTACACAGTCTATGGTAAGCATTTACTTTATGACAACTAGTTTAGGGGTAGATGGTTACTTCAGAAGGCATCTCAGTTGTTCATTCTTTGTGTGATCCATTTATATCTGTTAAGTAACTAGGCATATGTGACCCATCAGTGCAATCACCCAGATTTACTGTTATTAAATATCTGGCATCTAGTAATGAGCACAAGAGGAGCCTTTGTTCCCTTCTGCTTGGATGCTAGTAGGGTCTTGGCAATTCCCACTGTTTTGCTTGAAACACTTTTTGTCAAGAAGAACTGTTCTGGTGCCATTAACCAGCAGTGAGAGGTTGGAAGCTTTTAGTTTTTGACAGGAGGAGCAGAAAAGTCCAAGTATCAGATTCATTTCAGCTGAACACAGTCCTCAGGAGTGTCCCCAAGATGACTTTTATTGACTGGATTTGCTGTGGTATTAGTGTTTGAAGTATCCTAACTGTGATACAGGTTCTCTTACTGAATGACTAAAATGTTGCAGCTTATATAACTTGATGGAAAAATGATTTTGCAAAAGGAATTACTTGTACACTTGCAGAATCTGGATATAACTATCTGCAGCATGCATTAAGTTATTCTCAGAAAATTGAAATGAGGGAGATATAAGGGAGTCAAACTTCTGACTATGTTTATGGGAAAACATATGTTTACAGATTTTAAATGTGGCTATTTGATTTTGTATGTGAAGGAATAAGGATTGGCCAGAATTTGAAACTTGGGCAGTAAAACTTGGAAAAAGGTTTGACATTTTTATTTGCCATCATCAGACTTTGAAACAACCTGAGCAAGGATGGTTGTGGAATGGGTCTCCTCCTGGACTTTATAAATCAAGATGAACACAGAATAGTTCTCATAAAAAGCATGTGTAATCCCATTATGATATTGGTCTTGTTCCAAAGGTTGCTGAGTTTTGTCTTGTTTCATGAAAGAGATAAATTGTATAATGACACTGTTACCTTTCTGATCCCAAAATGTGTGAGTATTAGATGAAACAGTTAACCATGTTAGACAGAAAATATTTCAGCTAAGGTTTTGAAGTGTCACCCTTTTTGCCTATGGATATGACCATTATGTGTGTTTGTTGGACAGTACCATGTCAGAACATGTCACTTATTCTCTGTAGCTTTAGTTTTTGCTAATGTGTAGCTAACTTTCTTTTTAACTTTGTAAGTCGTGTAAGGTTTTGGGCTGAAGTAATATGTATGCTTTTTTGTCTGTTGGAGATATTTCTATTGGCCATTTTAATTTCAGACAAGTAGAGCTAAACAACTTCTTGCAGGTGGAATTCAAGTATCCCAACAAGCTTGCTCTTTATTCTGGTAGAGAAGGAGATACAAGGGAGAGAAAAGAGATTCTAAATAAACTTCCAGTCCACTGTGTTGTAATCGCAGGGAGTTAAATATGAGTGAAGAAAATTGCATTTATATTACAGAGATTGTACATTTACCATGTAACAGAGACTAAAGCATTTGGTTTCTGTTTGGGAATAAGCTTGTAAAACTGATTTGAATTGAAAAAAAGGTTGCATTAGTGTAGGTCTTTGGGTTTTCACGGGCTTAATTCTGTGTTGAGGAACTTGAAATTTCACATTGGAAAAGTAGTTATTCTTTTTGCTGGAGTGCTGAACTCCTCCATATACTCTGTGGTTTATTGCTTCATTGCCAAAAGAAAGAACAAAAACAGAGAAACAGGAATTACTAATTGCATTCCAAGACATTTTTCTTGAACAGATGCTGTTCAGCTAATACAAGAGAATTACTTGCACATTAAACACTCCTGAGTAACACAGCAGTTTTTCAACATAATGTTTGCTTTTTGTTTCTCTCTGCAGTAATTTCTGTGATATCTTGGGAGTCTTTTTCATCTTGCAGCAAGCCACAGCTTCTTCTGTCTGCAATAGAGTCATTGCAGAGGTAAACACAGAAATCTCACCAATTCCATTCTGTTCTTAGCCCAGACATTAGAATGGATTTGCAGTCAAAAAAACCCCAACCAACCAACCAATTAAGATTGATACTAAACACCACTGAATTTAAGGGATGTGTATTGTGCCTGTATTTTTTACAAAAACTTGCTGTCCTCAGCTTGAAGTCCTAGAGAGATTTTGGAAAGTTACCCAGAACTAACATATCCTTTTGCTATTCTTATTTTTGTCCTGTAGTAGCCATTAAGAACTAAATTGGTATAGGGAAAACAGAAACCTGGAGATGTGCGTGAAGGATTTCCTCACATCAGTATAAATTTTTTAGAGAAAAATTGGGATGGTTTTGAGGCTGCTGAGACAAATGACCTTGAAAGCCCGGTTTGTGTAGTGATCTCAGTGGGGGCTGTTGCAGAATTTCAGGATTCAGTCTCTCTGTATTCACACTTCAGATTCTGTACAGCTAAAATGCTTTATCTGTGATAGAAGCAGGGGGGGTCTTGTTTTCTTTTTTCACATCTTTCAAGCATATGTGATAGAAATGTGTACTAATGAGTCCCTCCAAGGTGTTTGCAGGGAGCGAGGAGTGTGTTAAAATAGTAAATTTAAAACCAGCACCATCTCAGACAGAGATCTCTCTGGCAATTACAAACTAACGTGCAGGTCAGGTCAGTGGCTGTCTGGAAACTTGCCAGGGATTTAATAGGTGTAGCTGTCATCTCTCCAGCCAGCGAATGAATTATCAAGCAGGTCAGACACTGAATCTACTGGATTCAGTAAGTGTTCTAGTCTTGCTATCATTAGAAATTCTATTGCAGTTCCAATGTATTACAGTATTGATCTTGAAATTTTGGTATAGTTCCAACTGATGAGAAATAATCTGAAAATACTGCCTTTTGCTTTGAGGTCTAAAGAGATAAATGGTTTTATCTTGTATGTGCATTTGTTTCTCTGGAGATTTACTGCAGTATCTTGCAATACTTTGAGGCTTGATTATGCACAGTGGACTGGTTAGATTCCTTGAGGATGATGATCTGCAATGGCAGTGCAGACTAGGATAGGACAAACCAGATTTTTTCCTGTCTTACCAAATATCTTTTGCTATTTGCAGGAAATAACTTCATCGAAGTCCTTCTAAAGCATTCAGCCTTTCATATGCTTTTTCAAGACAAGTAATTCCACCCTGTTAGTGTCCTTACAAAGAAAACTCTAGACATACGATACCCTGATTTACTAAAAATACAGTGCCAATGAGTCAAATCAATCTGAGCTCATGATCACCATTACCATTGCTAGTTTGAGATAGTTTCTCAATGTTCTATATCTCTCTGCTCTTCATGTAAGGCTTTTATTAAGCGTTCATGCCCAGTAACATTTCACTTACTTTCAGGTGTTTATCTGGCTACACAGAGTCCACCTTAAGAGAAAGAGAAATGCAGGATAATCTGTGTACATACAGGCTGAATTGATGGGCTGAGACCGATGGTGTGAGGTTCAACAAGGCCCAGGGCCGGGTCCTGCCCTTGGGTCACAGCAGCCCCAGGCAGTGCCACAGGCTGGGACAGAGTGGCTGGAAAGGACCTGGGGGTGCTGGTGCCAGCAGCTGAACGTGAGCCAGGGTGTGCCCAGGGGCCAAGAAGGGCAATGGCATCCTGGCCTGGATCAGCAGTGGTGTGGCCAGCAGGAGCAGGGCAGGGATTGTCCCCCTGTGCTGGGCACTGGTGAGGCCACACCTCGAGCGCTGTGTCCAGGTCTGGGCCCTCAGTGCAAGAAAGACACTGAGGTGTGGAGTGAGTGCAGAGAAGGGCAACGGAGCTGGGGAAGGGTCTGGAGCACCAGTGCTGTGAGGAGCAGCTGAGGGAGCTGGGGGTGTTCATCCTGGAGAAAAGGAGGCTCAGGGGTGACCTTGTCACTCTCTACAACTGGCTGAAAGGAGATCATGGCCAGGTGGGTGTTTGCCTCTTTGCCCCAGGAACAAGAATTAGGATGAGAGGACATGGCCTCAGTCTGTGCCAGGGGAGCTTTAAATGGAATTTAATGGCTTTCTTCTGCAGAACATGGCCGAGTATTGAACCAGACTGTCCAGAAAAAATCACCAATCTGGATATTTTAAAAGACATGTAGATGTGGCACATGGGACGTGGTTTACTGGTGGACTTGGCAGTGCTGGATTAACAGTTGGGTTTGATCTTACAGGTCTTTTGCAATGTAAACCATTCTTTATACACTGTGCATGGACTAAGGTACAAAGGTCTCTTTGAACAATGTTCTCAAGATATTTCTTCTGTCCTTAACATTCCTCTGTTTATAATCACCTTCCTCTTACATGTGTGTGTTCTCTGTACCTGGAACAGGTTGATGAAGGTGTGATCATGTATGAACACTTATATTCTAAGTCAGCTGACTGGAGTGCGGAAGATTTCTTTACATTTACTGTCTCCTCTCCACCATCAGCTCTGGATATACAGATGTTCCATATTGTCATTTCATATGAAATTGACAGGCATGATCAGAATAGTCGTCTTCTAGCAAATACAGGTAAAAATGCTTTACTCTTTGGGCTCAAAATTGTTTTGGATCTCTGAGAGGTCCACTGAAAAGTGGCGAAAAACCGAAAATTTCTTTCTTTGCAGTAAGCAGTGACCAGAATACTTCTGAGACACAGAGTACTATAGGGTAGTGTCTTGGAAAGCTATGTTCACTTCACTCTTAGAAATGTCTTAGCTACATATGTTTGATGCTTCCTGCTGCTGTAGAAGATACTTTGTTTTCTATAGTGGTAGATGCAAAACACTATCAGAAGCTTTGAGGTACTGGTATTTCTTTAATCTTAGTGTATGCATCAGTGAACAATCTTGTCTCTTATATCTAATTGTGTTTTAAAAGTAGTGATAATATATTTTTAGCCATGATGTATGGAAATCAAAGATACCACAAACGAGAAAAATTTTTGAGCATCATCAGTGTTTGATATGTAGTTTCTAAAATAGTGCAACTATAAAATGTTCAGTTTCTAAGATTCTCTTTCATTTCTAGGTGCCGTTGTCCAGGAAGGAGGTAGAGTATTAATCAACAAAACAAATTTAGATGCTTCAAACCTATTGATTAAGCTACCTGATGTACAGCGCTCCATGTATGAAGTCTGGTATCAGGTTCTGTCCTTACCTCAACATGGCATGATGGTTGTTGGAGAACGAAATGTTACCAAAGAAAAGCCTAACTTCTCCCAATATGTACTGGACAAATTTGGAGTTTTGTACATACATGATAATTCTGAATCTCTAAATGACAATTTCACTTTTGCTGTTTGGTTAAACCTAAAGAGCAAGCCTGCTACGAAACCCCGTAGTGAGGTTTTAGAGGAGATGTTTAATATCACTGTTTTCCCAGTGAATGATCAATCTCCAGAACTGAAGACTAAAAGGCTGCACTTGAAAGTCCTGCAGGGAGATGTGTCAATGCTGGGGGCAGAGAATCTGAAAGTTGAAGACTTAGATAATGCCCCAGCTGAGCTGATATACACCATTGTTAGCAACCCCAATAACGGTTATTTAGCAATGAAAAGCAATCTTAGTGTCTCTATAAAAGATTTCACACAAGCTGATGTTGACAGTGGTAAAGTCTGGTTTGTACAGGATGGAAGTTCATCTTCTGGAGTGTTTTATTTCAGTGTGACTGATGGTAAACATCGCCCTTTATACAAACTGTTCAGTGTTGAAGTCGTACCAATTGCACTTGTCCTAGTCAACCTTACCAATATTGTGCTGCCACAGGGCCAGACATCTGTCACAATTACTGATGTTCAGCTTTCAGCTGTCACAAATGGAAGAAGCACTAATATCATGTATGAAATAACTCAGCCACTCAAATATGGGCACCTCATGATTGGAGATGAGCAGGTTACTAAATTTGAGCAGGCAGATTTGTTTTCGGGAAGGCTCTTTTACCACCTGACAAATCTCACTGCTTCCCATGAAGTACTGGAGTTTATGCTTTATACTGCAGAAGGCAATCTAACAGGACAAGTGCTGAATATCACAGCAAAGCCTTTAGTACAAATTGTATCTGGCCTGCGGATTCCAAATCAAGCAACTTACAAATTTGGAAGCAGTGACCTGGATGCTTCTGAGCTAGCCAATTTGACAAACAGTAATCCTAGATTTGAAGTGATAGTGCCCCCCCTCTCATGGAAGGATTGTAAAGAAAAGATTTGTGAATGATGCAGTGTTTGAAGATACTCAGGTGTTCACCCAGGCTGACATTGATAGTGGTATTCTGCTGCTAGACATAGACACAAATATGACGGGCCTTGATCTGTTGAATGACTCATTTACATTTGTACTCAGGGCAGATGCTGTGCAGCCTGCTATTGGTTGTTTTCAGTATTCTGTTGTGCCACACAGTCCTCCACTTGTGCAAAGTTTAACAACAGAAGTGCCTTTTGTAACCAGCACAACCACTTTCAAGGCTCACTCTGCCTCAAAGGATGAGGCACTAGCCTCCTCACAGAATGAAGAGCCTGCAATAGCACCACAGAAGACTGAACCAACTATATGGCCAGAGCAGAATCACTGGGAAAACCTACATGAGGAAGGTCCATTGCTGAATCAGGCAGTGGAGACAAGTGTGTCTGTGGAGTTGAAGACTACAAACCAGGTTAATGCTAGGAGTCCTAGAGAGCAGGCAGGTGAAAGCAACCCTTGGTACATCATTATCCCCCTAGTCTTGGTGTCTGTGCTACTCATTGTTGCTGTTACTTCTGTGTGCATTTTGTTAATGTGTCAGAAGAAAGAGAGGACAAAACCTTTAGTCAAAAGTCAAACAGATGCAATCCTCAGTAGTGCAGATCAATGTCTGGAACGGAGCTTGACTGTGCCCGCTGTCACAGTGACTCCCCTCCTAAAGGGGCCTGAGAGAAGTACAGCCTCAACATTTGTGGCAGTAAAACATGAACAACTGCTTCCTACAGTGGTTTCTCCAACTACAGAAAGGTATCTGAAAAATAGCTTTCTAAATCTCAATCCTGAAATGATCCAATATTGTCGAAAAACAAACCCAACTTTGAAGCGCAATCAGTACTGGGTATAGTTACACAAGTTTTGGTCATGCTAATTGATGTAGTATGGAAAAGTGAATCTATATTGTTGACATATAATTTGTTCTTTAATACACTCATTTATTATATAGGTCAAATGATACACTGTGTGTTAGATGAAATCTAAATACCTATGAAATAATCATCATCATCATACTGATTACAGTGGCCATAATAGAAGATTTGCCATTAGTGCATCAGCAAAATTCTCACTTAAATCAGTGGGGAATTTGGCCTCATCGATTTTGAGTGCACCCCATATATGCAGTGTTTTTTTCCCATGACAAGTAAAATAGAATGCTCTGTCAAGGTTTATATATTTTTAATAGATTTTTAAAAAATCACAACAAAAAACGAAACGAACTTCGCTATAAAGGTCTTTTATTCCTTCTGAATCACTACTTCTCTTTGAAGAACTTCAAATTGTTTCAATATTTTTTCCATGGTGCTAGTTTCAATAATGTATTTTTGACCTGAAGGCTGTTCAGAGGCCAATACTAAAGAAACAAACTAAATATTTTGTCAGGTTGCTGAACTGGATATCCAGAATTCAATTCAGCAACAACAGTACAACAGTGAATGAGGATTCTGGTGGAATACTGTGAGATGTTGTTTGTTCTTTTGGTTTCTTTTTTCCTTATTTGGTACTGAACTCTAGCCTTTAGTGTCTGAAATCTGGTAAAAGACATCTTACCTTCTATTCCACATGGCAAAAACTGAGTATCTGTCAGTCAGCCTGTCAGCTTAATTACCTTTAGGCTTAGATTATGTCTGGATGTGCGTAAAATTTCCTGCTCCAGAAAAAAGGGGTAAATTTCTGCTTTCAGTGAAGCAAACATAGCTTTCTCTTGAGTCTATGTACTCAAGCAGATGGCAGTAGAATCAAGTCCTGTGCTGCATACTGCCATGTGTCTTGGAGCTACTGACAGAAGCAATCCTGCAATATGGTGTGTATCCTCTTCTGAAACTTCTGTTTACCCTTCATCTTCCAGAACACTGAACAAATAAGCCTTATGCACTACTACCAAGTGCTATGTACTCCAACTTTGCTCTGGTTATAAAATGTGCAATAATTTCTGTGCAAAGGGAATATTTCACTATTTTTGGAAATCCAAGCTCAGTAGTGTTGTGCAGTCTCCAGTGAAGGCCCAAATTTATTTCCACTGAGAACAAATAATAAAATTCCCGTTGACTACAGAAAATGAACTGACTTCAAGGAAATGTGCTGTGATCATAACCAATGTCTTATTAACAGTGAACTTCTCATCTATTTTTTACCTTTAAATTGCTACAGCTTCCATCCAGCCTCTTTATAAAAACACTGTTCTTAGCAGTCTCAGCACTCAGTAAGAGCACTGGAATACCATTTTTATTTAGGCCTAATTTTATTTAGGTACTGTCATTTTCATTTTTATTGAATGGATTTACTGACCTCAAGATCCTTGGTGCTATTCATTTCACACTACTTTGTTTTGGATGATTTTTTAAATTGTTGATGATTGTGTTTCTGTCATTTATAGATTGCAGTTTTGGGAAATTTTCACCCACAAAGAGAGCCAGTTGAAAACTGTGCTTACTGCTGTGTTCTGGGAGCTGAACACAGGAGCAGTGGGGGTAGTCCTCATCTTCACCACCTCTGCTGTGGGCAGACATCATTGTAGTGCATTTTTGAGAGCCCACTTCAAGAAGAGTAGTCCATGTCAGTGGAAAATATACAAGCCACATCTTCAGCTGGTCTGGTTGTTACAGCACTAAAAACTAAAGGTGTGAACCCTTCATAAGTTCAAACCAAAATGTGTTAGAGCCTTGTCACACAGTTTTTACGTTTGTCATTACTGTATCTTCCCTGATGCCCATGTGTGAGTTCAAATGTGTGATCAGTGTAAAGGGCTCTGGGTGTTCAGCTGTCTCAGGTGGATCACTGTAGATCTGCGTGGTGGACCTTTTCTGCTTTCCCAAAGAAGATCTCTGGGACTGTTTGGAGTGACTCTCAGCTGGAGAGTTGGTGTTTCCAGCCACCACAGGGACACCCCAGCACCCTTTGTGGAGGTACAGCTGTATGTCTGTTGCATTTCCTGGGACCTCTTCTACCAGCACCAAGCAGACATCAGCTTCCTCCACATCTCAGCTCTCAGATGCAGCCTGCCTCCAACACCTTCTATGCAGTAGCAGCAACCTGATTCCTTTACACCTTCTCCAGGACACACTCCAAGGAGGAGTAAAGAATTTAATCCCAGCACTTTCCTGACACATCAAGAAGCCTGCCTTATCTAGCATTTTTCTAGCCCTGAGACCTTCCTGTCAACAGCAAAAGACTCCTCATGCTCCAAATCCTACTGAGCCAGTATGCCTACAGTTTGATATCAAAATAGTGCACTGCTGAAAACTCCTGGAGTCTGGTGACAAAATCCACTGTCAGCTTGTGACATGGTGAACAAATATACAGAAATGAAATGTGTTCTTTGTGAGATTTTGCTAAATGTATCAATGTAAAGACAGGTGTGCCTGAATTTGTGGTGTTCAGTGTGCAGTGGAGATGGAACGTGTGTAGTGCTGTTGATGTAAAAAATGAGACCATGACAATAGTCAAAAAAACCCCAGTGCAGTTATAACTCCACAACTCAATGGGGATTCTTGCGTTCGAGTGTTGGCATTCTAGGAGAAAAAAAAGTACTACATAAGAAGATCAAAAAACGTGGTGGAATTTGTGCTGGCCCTTTTGGCTTTAGCATAAGGAGCTGAAATCTTGTTCTGTTTCCGACATGGTTTTGGTTGACAACAGATGCTCATTTAAAGTAGATTAGCCATAATGGTATTGTATCTTGTGCATTTTGCTCAATTTTTAAAGCATTGAGCTTTTTTTTTTTCAGTTTTGTTTTTGTTTTCTTAGTTAAAATCAGCCTTAACACATAATTAATTAGGGAAGTGTGCCAGTATTCAGTTTTCTTCCTCAGTTTTTGCTGCTGTGAGTCAACTGTGCCAAAGTGCCTGCCATATTATGGAATGTTTTGATGAAAACTTTATATGAATGTAAGTTTAGTTTTGATCAGTGATTGCTTGGTTTAATGCAAAATGCAGAGGTAATATTGTAAGTGATAACTACATATGAATTTAGCTTTAAAATCCCACCCTGAACCCCTAATAAAAAAACGCCCAAAATTAAAAACTCTGATTGCGTTAAACTTTCCCTGTAGACAGTGGTGAATAGTCTTTGGTAGAGGAGGGTTTATCCTGTTCATATATAGATGTTTGATATAGCTAAGTCTGCTCTGGCTTAGCTAGTCCGGGTTTGAGGTGATATATCTAGCTGGGATGAATCTCATACTGGGTTTCCTAAGTTACAGTCAATCTAGAAAATGCAAAAAAAAAAAAAAACAACAAAAAACCCAGCCCATTTTGTGCTTATGGATTCTTTTGAGATTCTAGGAACTCACATATTTTATGGTCAGAATCTGGCTTGAATATTGGCTGTTTCCCTTGGCCTTGAAGTTGTTCATTCTATTTAGTGAAGATGGGGTTTCTGAAGCTTCCCCTTTTTACCAAATGGAGTTCTAAACTTTTGCATCCAAGTGCCTTGAAAACGTATGTTAAGTCAATAAACTTTTTGTTTATAATCCATGCACTTAATGCTTTTGTGCTTTCTTTAAGACCTGCGAAGTGCAGAGACACAAGAGAATCCCATTGCCAGTAACAGCATTTTTCTGAGTTTTCTAATGTATTTTTAAAATTGCACATGTGCTGCAGTGGCTGCTATCCTGTGCCCAGTGCAACTCGGTGTGTGTGGCTGGAAAAGGGGAGACATCTCATCAGGTGCTCCTAACCTGGCTAGGTCTAGTAGCACTTGCAGGAATGTAACCTCAAAATAAATGCATTGATTTGAACTTGTTCAAACAGGACTGCGCTGAGTTTATTTCAGAAATATTTTCTGTTATTTAACTGCAGCTGATTTTAAAATATCAGGTTCTTAAATACATTAATACATCAGTGCTGTTTATTCTTTGATTTTCATCTTGACCAAAAGTACCCCCTCACTTCAGCCTCACACCAAATGAACTGTTCAACTCAATTTTTTTCCCCTCAGTCAGAATGTAGCTAGTTTGTAGTTGTTCATGTAAACTGAGGTAAGGAACTTCCTCTAGAGACATCAGAAATGCTGGTGGCCCTGGGGGGCAGCTTCCCATACACTGTGAATCAGTGCCCTGTGCACAGACATCTGTCAGCAGTAGTGAGTTATGTCTCCCTCCTACACCTTAGAAAATACTGCTTTAGAAAGAAGAGAAAACACGACAGAAATGGTGATAAACTCTTTACATTTTCCTCTTATTAAAATACGGGTGAGGGCCAGCTACAACTTTTGCTGCAGTAGCCTTTGCTACCTTCTACAATTCCTAATTCAGCAGAGTCTACTTACGTGGCCTCCAATCTGCTTTGCACCACTTTTTTGAAGTCAGTCCTTGTGATCCTATGTTGAAGTACGTTCTGTGAATATTTTTAAATGGGCTGAAAATAATTGTCCTGGCATAGTCAATGGAAACTGTAATTATTTATCTTCACTCATTTCAAGCTGAATTATTTCTGCCAGAGCTTGCATATCCCAAGTGCAGTCCCAGAACAAAATGTTCTTTCATTGCAACTGGTGAAATCTATATTTTCACATCTGTTTGTAGGGAGATCCTACATGGTGAAGTCCTTGGTTTATGTGATCATTTCCTCATTTCCAGTCTTGCTGCTTGGTTATTTCTGTGTGAATGCTTTATACATACTGATAGGCACTGCTAGACCTGAAGTTATTTGCAGACTGAGGTTTTAGCTGCAAAGCATTTGCACAGCTTCACAGCGAGAGGCATTAGTTTACATAAATTTGTTGGGGAAAAACAAAGGAGGAGCAGATTGAGCATTGGGTTGGGGGTGTCTGAACTCCTTGCATGAAGATGGGCAGTAGATCAGAGTGTAAAACGATCACAGTGATTTGTTCCAGTTACCTTGCATAGGTACAAGATGTAGTGCATGAAAACACATTATTGGGGAAATTCACAAGAAAATGAAGAAAGAGTAATCAAGAGCTTGCATTTCCTATACAAGTATAGACATTCAAGTACATATCAATGAAATTGAATCTCTAAGGGAGAGGCACATAGGAAGTTGAGACATACAAAGCCCCTGGGAAGCTGCTTTGCTGGCAGTGTATGCTGAGGAAGGGGTTGGTTAGAGAGACGGGAGGAAATGGGAGGATTAAAGAGGCAAGCTTTCTGGGTGAGGAAAATGATGGAGTTTCTAAAAATGGGAAGGTCATTTGGAAGCAGACCCATGGGTTTGTTTGAAAGGCAAAATTATGTGCTGGGCTGTGCCTTAGGCAAACAGGCTAGGATCTGCCACACTGCCTGGGAAGAGAAAGTGTCAAGGTGAGTTTTACTCCTACTAGAAGGGAGAGTCTTGCTTAGAGAGGGGTGTCAAAACCTAGAAGCTCAGTTTGCCTTTTCTTTTGTTTCCCTCTGCAGCTGGCAAGAGCTATTATTTCTATTAGAAATAAATCTATGGCATTAACATTTTGAATTTTGACTTGAAGAAGGTTCTTTCAAGAAATCCAGTTGTGGAGTTCATCAGATCACTAAAATCCTTCTTTATATAACCACCATGCAGACTGCCTGAGTTAAGTTGCTTAGGGTGTAATTCAGATGTTAGGTCTGTTAGCATGAATGTTACCTTAAAAACAGAATTGTAGTGTTCCTAGGGTCTTGGTCAAGGTGCAGAAAGGAAAAGGATGAACTTGATTTGGATTTTGCCTGATAGTATTATTTGGAAGCAGTTAATGATTAATGGTAAATGTAGTAATCACATACTGAAAGGTATTTATGAGTAAGGCAACAGAGGTCTTGATTTTGAGCACTAAGCTAACTACACAGACAAAAATGGATCTTAATTAAGATCCAGTAATCCTTGAAAGAAATGAATGTATCTGGAGAGCTGATCTCATTTACAAATGGCTGCACAAAATACTGTTTAAAATCAACACTAGGATAAGATTAGATTTGGTGTAGAAGTAAGCAAAAGTGGGATGAATCAACTAGAACAAACAACTGCCTTTTTCATTGACTGTCTGAGTGAGACATTGACTGTCTCAGTCTGTATTAGCCATTTAAAGTCCTATACACTTATAGGAATGCTGCAATATAATCATCAGTGAGTGCCCATTTTCCTTCCTGAAATCACCTTTTTCCTGGTTGCAGCACTTAGGTTCACTTAGTCTTCCCTATGGTGCTGATTTCTGTGATTCAGAGGCATCTCCTTGGTTCTGAGCATGGGATCTGCCCTCAGAAGACCAGTACTCCTGTGCAAGCCATTCAAGAGCAAGGAGGGAGGTAATGGTTGGTCACCACTATCTCTGTAATGGCCTACTCTATTCTGAACCCACAGTTTAAACTTAGAGGCACTTTAAACCCATTTCCATTTCCTTGGTTCCCCAAAACACCTGCAAGGTTGTAAAATGGGTTCATGGAGCCTCTCTGTGGCTCCACAGTTCAGCAAGCAGCAGCTTGTTCCCTCAACACCGAGCTCAGCTTGTGCTGTGCTTGGCAGACCTTCAACATTTAGCAGCCTATTGCATGTCCCACTAGGCTGCTGCACGGACAGAGGATGAGAGCCTTCATTGCCTGTCCCTTCTGCGCTCCTCCAGCGCTGCCAGGGAGAAGTCCTCTCCTGCATCTTCAGTGCAGCTGCAGAAGAAGGGGTTGCTCTCAGGGGCTGTCGTGCAGTGGAGTCCTGGTCTAGTTTCACAGATGCCCTACTGCCATCCTGCTGGGGAGGTCTTAGGCTGGCAGCTGTGAGCAAAGGGATGTATTTTGCTAAGAAACGTGCGAGTACATGTTCTGCTTTAGAGTTTCAACTTCCTTGAAAAAAACCCAAGAAACCTTTTTTAACATGAACACAGAAGAATATATAAGCACATATATAAATCAGACTCTCTGTCAGATACTGGAATAGTTCTACTCTCCTCCCAGGCTCTAGAGCTAGTCTGTGTAGAATGGATGTACATACTGAATGCAGTTTTGCCCATTACCTCACTGATAGTTTAAGTCATTCTCCTTTGTGCGTGCTGTCATTTTCTTCAACAAGTCTGACTGCCTAGGAATTCACTTGTCTGTGTTAAGGAACTGTTACATGGTTTAATTGCTCATAGGCCACAAATCACCAATGTGTGTTTATTTTATGGGAAAGTTCAATGAGAAGAGATTCCTCTGCATAGATTTTGGAACAGAAAGTTTCTGGTACTTCAGATGTTTGAAAGTCTTTGTAACTTCTTGGAGTGGTAAGTGTATTTCAAGGAATAGCATGGCTGCTGTTGGCAACTTGTCCAGCTTCTACTGCTTTGGAAGAAAAACACACCAACCCTGCTATGCATTCTATTGTAGAATAATTCAAAATAAATAGAAAAAATTATTTTGTCTTCGTGCTCTTTCCTGGTATGCAAGACATGGACCTGTTTATTGATATAATAAACAAAATAAAGCAAAAATTATGAAGCCAGTTGTTTGTACAGCCAATACAGAGTCCACTGAAACCGAGTGCCTTTCTTTAGCAAGTGCAGACCAGCTGTAACTGGAAATGTGTTTGGATGCTGTGTGGGTAAATCATCCAACTTGTTATACTGACTGCATGTGCTTAAAAAATAGCAAAGGTGGATCCAGCAAGTATCTCAAAAAGGTTTTGTTTTCTTGTTTACAATTTCCATAGAGGAATGGAAGTTGTTTTCCTATTAGGAGATATTTATATTTACTAAGTATTTAACTGAGCTCAACTTTTTGTCCCATGCTAGAATAGATGACACAAGTGATTAATAGCTTCCGCACAAGCATGTGATATTAAAAGAGGGAGATGCTTGACTCAAAGTCTCTGCAAACTGCCTTTGAAGATTCCACAGACACAGGAAATGGCATGGCCTCTCTTGCTTTTAGGACAGACAAACAGGACTCTTACATTCTTTGAAAAGAAAATGGATCCCAGAAATGTGGATAGTTACACAGCAAGTCTGTAGCCTCTCTGCTTGGAAGTGACTCTGCATCAATTTGCTCTGTCAAACCTGACTCAGAGGGGTCTCACATGGGGGTGTAATGGGAGCAAGCACTGTTGGCACTAGGATGTTGCTCAGCCTGTGAAATCTCATGGGTAGGCCAAAGCCACTGATAAAGTGGAAGAACATCAAGAGAGATCTTTCACTCTGAGGTTAGAGAAGAATAATGACCTGGAATCGCCATACCTGCCCATTGATGACCAACACCATCACCCACCAAACCTTCAGCACTCCAGTAGGAGCCCTGACAGTGCCTGGTTTCACTGGAAAATGCTGAAATCAGAATGGCCTTTCTTTGGGCTTGCCTTGGATTTACACTCTGCTGAATGATGGAGTAGAGAGTCCGGACTGGCAGTTCAGGGTCTCAAGTGATCCAGCTCTAGCCTACATCTTGCCACTAGGTTTGCAAATCCCATATACACTGGGAAAGTCTTGGTGTGGTTAGGTAAGGACGGTGATGGGGGCATTCATGTAATATTGGGGAAATCCAGATTAAACCCTCTATCTCTGATTGAGAAAATGTCCCCTTCCACTCCAGAAAAGAATCCAAACCTGTGAGCCACACAAGCTCTTTGCAAAAATACCGCAGGAGCAAGAGGACTAAATCATGTAGGGTGCTCTCCAGAGAACCAGGGTCAAGACTTCAGTAAGAAGACTTCTTTTTCCATTACTATGTGCAAAAAGCATGGGAAAATATGTTTTCCTGTGGAGGATCCTCCAGGGCATTCTGAGGAGAACTGCTGAGCTGGCTTAGCTGTTACCTGAGTCACTGACTGGTGAGTGCTGGCAGCCCATGGGGAATGGAGACTGGCCCTGTCCTGTAGCCCACAGCTGGGAACCAACCTCTCATTCATGACACAGACCTTGTTCCTTTTGTTTGGCACGGGCAGCTCCAGGTCCGTATCAGTAGCTACTATGAAAATATTTTTCAGATATCTAATGCTCTGTGTCTAACATACTACCTCGCTGCTTTTATTTGCAATTTCTTTTGATGTAAAGGTACTGATTCCCAGCATGTTTTTGTTTAAATATTCAGGTGTTCTGCAACAAAGGCATTGCATACATTTTCTTCTCCAGACAACCACCTGTAGATGGTAATACTGAGGGTTTTTCTTCTCCAATTGTTTTACCACTTCTTTTTGTTGTTATTTTCAGTTCTCACATAAATGGTCCCACAGAAATCATATCATCATACATTCCTGGAGCCCCAGGCAAAACAAATTTTCTAGCATTTTACTGCCACACAGCAGTTACCTGACAGATACATTTTCCCATTGCTTTTGCAACAATGCTTACTTGGTTTTCAAGTCTTCATGGGTTGTATTCAACTGTTTTCTTTGTCTTGTGTAAGACAAGTGCAAGAAAGACACTGAGGTGCTGGAGTGAGTGCAGAGAAGGGCAACGGAGCTGGGAAGGGTCTGGAGCACCAGTGCTGTGAGGAGCAGCTGAGGGAGCTGGGGGTATTCATCCTGGAGAAAAGGAGGCTCAGGGATGACCTTATCACTTCCTACAAGTGCCTGAGAAGAAGTTGTGGCCAGGTGGGTGTTTGCCTCTTTGCCCAAGGAACAAGAATTAGGATGAAAGGACCTGGCCTCAGTCTGTGCCAGAGGTGTTTCAGGTTGAACATGAGGAAAAATTTCTTCACGGAAATGGTTGTTAAATATTGGAATGGGCTGTCCAGGAAGGTGGTGAAATCACTGTCCTTGGATGTGTTCAACAAATGAGTGGACATGGCACTTAGTACCACTGTCTCGTTCCCTAGGTGTGATCAGTCAAAATCACGCTTGGAGATTTTTTCCAGTCTTAATAATTCTGTGATTTTGTGATTCTGTGATTCCGTGTCTTGATGAACCAGCCAAAATGTCCCCGCACACTGGCCAGACAGCTGCTGCCTCTTCAAATAGAAACATTGAGGTCTGTCTTTGATTCACTATGAGATACTAGACTGGGCTTCTTTCCTCTTTTAGGCTGTTAATTTTCCAATGAACTTGAAATAACTTAGCAGATAGATTTTTTGTAGATATTTGAAGAGTGAGGAACTGTGTTTTAAGGAGTGTTCTGTGATTGTCAAAGATAGATGTTATTAACATGTTGCTGCAGTTTTCCCTCCCTTTCTTCTTTGTGTGGTACTCTTAGTTACTGGGTTGGTTTTTTTCTCCCTCTCTGACTCAATTTTTAAATTTCTATACTTTGGTTACAAGAGGAGAGTGAGCTTTGGAAAAACTTCCAAGCGTATTTACACATAACTATATCTGAGGAAAAAGACCAAAAAAAGACAAAATGGAGTTTTCTCTCTTCCTGGAAATCAGTGATACTGAACAGGAACTGCACATGGATGCAGATGACAGCAGAAAATCTCATCAGTTCAACCTGATCCACTAGTCCAGTCTTTTAGATCAAAGAGGATAATCCTTGACTCTAGTAGCTTAAGAAAGAAGTGTCTCCATGCGGCATTGATGGGAGCAAATTGAAGCAGATTTTTTTGATACTGATGTCCATGTTTGAAAAGGTTGTTGAAATAGGAAAGGAACCTAAACCAGAACGTTACAGTGAGAAGAGATAATTGAGGAAATCAAATTTCCCCCTCCTGTGAGAAGATTAGTATCGCAAATGTTTTGCTTTACAAGAAAATTACTGAGATCGGTCTTGATGATGGTTTGTGGTAGGTTAACAAGTAAACAAGGTAGAGCAAATAGAAAACATTTCTGGTGCACAGCTTAAGTATTGCAAAAACATACGTGGAAACATCATTGTACTGTTGTTTATTTGGAAGTCTTCAAATTAAACCTGCAGATTAAGCCGTTCTTAAATTAAGACCTGAAGATATTCACATGTTTAACCAGACATAAAGTCTGAAAAATCATGAACTCAAGGACAGAGTAAAATGTTGTCAAGCTGAAGTGCTCCTCTGAAAGAATAAAGTAAAAATGAATACCAGCAGCCAAGAGATCTATTCACCTCATCTCCATGAGGAAGCAGGAAATGAGTGGCTGTCCTGTCCCGATACCTGACTACATCTTCGTGGGCACAGCACCCATCCCAACAATCTCCAGTTTCTGGATGCAGTGAAGGTAAGTACTGCCTGCGTGAACACATGGATCTCTGCAGTGGTGTGGTGATCATTTGGGTCTTCACTATTTCACACTTTGCTCTGACAAACAGGCCGGTGTCAAAGGTTCTCCCAAAATAACAGAGCCATGGTATGCTCTTTACCTCTTTGGTGTAACTATTTGGTGTCTATGGTGTAACTATTCCACCAGGCATTTTGGAATCTAATCAAAGCCACCTTAAATTTAAATGTTGGCCCTAGAGCACTCAGTCTCTGTCATAGCAGATGTTTTTCTCAAAGACTAGTGAAGTTTTGGGTTGGGAAGGAAGCTTGGAAGGAACGAGCAAAGCTGGAAGAGTTGCCCTGTACTTCCTTAGGCTTTTGTTAACTAATACTTATTTTTGGAAGGGTCAAGTACCCATCTGTCTGCAGCTGGGTGCCTGTTCAAAGCCCAGCAGACAGTCCTCACAGTGCTGTGCTCCCTGGGCACAGCAGCTCTCCTACTGACCAGTGCAGAGACCTTTAGGTCATTCCCCATGTTTCAACAGAAGAAATCACTACTCCTTTTCAAAAGGAAATGTCATTAGCATGAAAATGAGCCTATCTACCTCAATGAGCAAAGCCAGAAAGCGTCTACGATACTGAAGAAAAATATTCTACATGTTTTGTCCTGCATTTTCACACTGTATACAGCTCACATTCTTGGAAAAATGAAGAAAATAAGCTTCCCACTCTTTTCAATTTCCTAAAAGGCATTTCTAATCTATAACACCTAGCTGCTGATTAGTTCCTCAGTGAAAAAAGGACAATAGTCTGAACAGGCATCCAAAGAACATATCAGTGGAAATTACCAAAGTAATTGATAAAGAGGCCAGAATCTCTGGGGATATGCAGGGTAAGTAACCTTTCCTTCGCTAATTTTTTAGACTGTTAAACTGTGTATGGTTTTTAGTTGGGGTTCTGGTTTTTTTGGCTTTGTTTTTTCCCCGACAAAAATGTTGTGAAACACTGTGATGCCAAGTTTTTGATACTGTTGTGTTTCTAATCACAGAATGGCTCAAGCTGGAAGGGGCCCTCAAGTTTCATAGTTCCACTGCCCCTGCCATGGACTGGGACATCTTCCACTGGACCCAGCTGCTCAGAGCCCCACATGGTGAGTGCTGTGTGCTTGTTCTGAGCATCTTAATCAGGAAATAAATATTTGTGTTAAATGATAGAAAATACAAATAAGCCCAAAATGAACTATTTTTAGAAAGCTCATTTTTCTTATTTGTCTTTTGACACTACTATTTTAAATTATAATAGCTAAACTATTAGGGTGAAAACATTGAAAATTATTGCAATACGAGAAATAACAGGTGTACTATTAATTGCATCTCAGTAAGTAAATTACACGAGCCTTTCCCATTATAAAAATATGCAGTATCTTACAAGCATGACAAATAAAATCAGGTTTCAGAAAATTTTTTAGACATTTAAGTTGCAAATTCACAACAAAAAATTACTTTGATCAAGAACAGGTTTGTTTTGGGTTTTCTGCCTCTTAGTAGAATTTAAATTAGATTAATTAATTCAGTAGTTTTATGCTTTTTAAGGCCATTTTGTGATACCATCCCAGCAGAAACCTCTTTGCCAATCAATTAGAAAGACTCCTAATGGGTTGTTTTAAAAAGTACCAAATTATTTGAGTTACATTAGTAATGGCAAGATATTTGAGGTACCTATTCAAAGCAGAGTATTTATATATTTGGGAAATTATATTAGGTGTAAGGACCATAATTTTACTAATAATTTGAAAATACTTCGAATGTGACTTCTAGCTTTCAAATGTTAGAGGCAGAGTAGCTTTCCCTCTCAACTTCACAATAAATAAAGAATGACATACTTGTGGTTAGTTCTGCCTGAGATCTCTCTGTCATGAAACAAACCCCTTTCATTACCCAGAATTTACTGCTGGTCACTCAGTTTTTCAGGAAAACATAAGCTTTTGTTTCATTTCTGCTTACTTCAGCTGAAGTATATACTAGGGACTTCCTAAACCAAAGGCACATTTTGTATTCCTGTATTGATTAGAAGAGCAGAGGATTCAAGGATTCAAACTCAAATTGCAGCAGGCAGGCAATTAAAATTTTGTTTATATGCTCCTCATATTTCAGTTCAATTAATTCCACAATTTTTAAATCATGTGCAAAATGTGTAGATCTGTGATTTATCTGTGATCACTTGCTCTGAATAGGAGGAAGTATGTAAGAGGAAATAGATAAGACTAAATACGCCTTTCAAGATTTTAGAAATCCTGGCTTCTCATTTAGTCGATGTCTTTATCTGAAGTTCATTCATATGGAGACCATTTGCACACATCTTCTAAGAATGAAGATCATCAGAAAACAATAGCTAAATAAACGCCTGCACTTTATCTTTTGTTTGTCCCCCCAAAAATTTCTTGACTCATAATGATAATCATCTTCACTGACTTGACACAAAGATTTACATATTAATGTTTCTTAAATAATTTTTAACATTTATTTTTTATTAAATCTATGCAATTCAGCCATATTGCAATCTCAGAAAAGGAGGAGAGCATGGAAAGGGAATTGCTGCTAATAGGAGAAGATAAGAGTGGGAGATCTGAATGTGGTCTGAAAGCAAAGGCCCCTGCAAGGACTTAACAGCAGTCTGGGGTGCCAAGGGAGGGGCACAGGCACAGCTGTACTGCCTTTTGCAACTCATGTTCTCACTTCCTCTCGTGCAAATCACCCCAGTGGGCAGCAGGCAGATGGTCCATGCCCTGCAGTGCCATCCACCCCCTCCTTTCCCACCACAGTGGGAACACCTGTAATACAAGGGCATGAGGTCCCACACCTGCTCATGTATTTTTCCATCCCTCTCCTTGCCTTGCTCAGTCTGCTCAAATCACACAGCTAACTCTGCCTTTCTCCTGCTTGCTTTATGCCATAGAGCCCTTGCCTAAATTGTAGCTCCCTTTAGTTTTTAACTGGCTCAGTCTTCTGTATATCCAGCTGCTGCTACTTGCACTAGTGACTCTTTCAAAGTGTGGTGGAGTAGTGCTGTAGTCTGATAGGCCGCTCATTTGTCCAGAATTTTCAATACAGAGAGAATTCCTGAGTACAGGATTAATATCTCCTCAAGACCATTAAACGTGCAATAATGATAGCAACTGGAGTCAGGCATACCTACAAGTGTCTGAATCTGTCCTCGTGGCAGTTCTTGGCAGTTCCCCTTCCTTGCAGTGATGCTGGAAACATTGCAAGGATGCAACCATGCTACAGGCTCAACATGTTCTTTTTCATCTGTTTGTGGAAAACTCATGTTTGTGTGCTGAGGGCAAAAAAACATTTTGCCTGACTATCATAAGGCCTTTCAAGGCAAAACAACAAAAAAAAGTGGTGGTACTAATGAGTATAAAACTTGTGTAACTTTGCTTGCAATGTGTCTAAAACAGGGAATGACTAAGATTTGGGTTTTCTTAGTAACTCCATTATGTCAGCACTTCCTCGTTGCAATAGTCATGGGTTTCTCTTTCATTGAAACATGATGAGTTGAGCAATTGACCTCTTGCTGGACAGTCTGGAAAGATGATGCTGCAAACTACACTAAATCCACTACTGTAGATTCCCTCTGTTCTCCACTCCACAGTGCTTTGTTTTCCCTTTTTTTCCATGGGCACCTATGCTTTCCAATTTTATTTTTCACTGGTCTGATGACAAAACAAATAATGAAAGAGAAATACAGGGGGGAAAAAGTATAGTGGGAAAAGTAATTGTGCCAGTGCTTAAATAACAAGGCAGCCTCAAAGTGCACAAAGAATAAGGTAGTCCTTATCTGTTATTATTTTCAAGTTACTTATTTCTATAGGACTCTTGCTGGCTTAGAGGGATGATACAATGATTAAAGATGACCACCCACATGATATTCACTTTTTTTCCTGAAACCTGTACTCTTTTTCTTTATTCTGACGTAAGAAATTGATAACATGACATTTTGCGGAGCTGCTGCTGTGATTATATCTGAAAAGCAAAACTGAGAAAAATATCAGCCAGTTTTTATGAGTGGTTATTTTCATATGTGGTATGATCATAAAAATACCAACTGTAAAATTTCTATTGGCTTCTTTGGACTGAGTTCTTATTGCTGGTATTTGTTCTCTCTTCCCCTCCAGGAAAAAATACTTTTAAATTTCGTTCCAAAAGCACAAGAATTTGTCAGGTTGTGGGTGGTTGTTTTTTTTTTTTCTTTCCCCCCCAAAGACAAATTCCATTTTCTTGTGTTAGCTGGAACAGAAGGATGTCCAGGATGTTAGCTGTCCAGAAGGATGTGTACTAGGGCTACCAAGTCCTGCCAGTGCAGTTATCAGTTTCACTGGAACATACTCATGGAGAGACAAGGTCTCACATCATCAGTGTCAGCCTCAGAAGGAAGATGGAAAAGGTTGATTTAACCCAACGTTAAGTCAGGAGTGTTGCAGGTGACGAGGCATTGCTGTTATGGGTTTTACCCTGCTCTGCTATGCGTGCTCTGGGACAGATTTGGGAGTCATGGTATGATTTGTAGATACCAGCTATTGTAATAATAAAACCCAAAGATCACAATTATTGAATAATTGAAGTAAGAATTCCATTTGTTGATTACATCTATGCTTGTGTATCAATAATAACAGATTTTTAATGGTGTAGTGGCCAATCCTCTTAGAATTCTGAGCTCACGGCTTGTTGACCTCACATACGTTTCTAAACATGATGGCCACAACTGGAAATTACCGTATCTAGGAGGTTTTGGGAGTCTGTTTGTTTTGTTGAACTAAGACCACATTGAGGCTGATCCTAATGATCAAACACTATTGAGTGTCACTGCCTAGGCAAATCCCACATCACTGTTCAATTCCTTAGCACTGGCCTGCTCAGCACGACTGCATTCCCTGAGCTTCAGTGCAGCGCTAACCCCCAGTACACATTATTGCAAAAGGTTACATCACCTTTTTGGGCAATGCTTCTGTTCCTGGACCTTATGTTGAAAGAAGTATATAAGCTCCAAAATATTAAGCAACTTCTAAAGAGAGATTTTTCCCCTGAGCACTGGAAGACTCCACTGGAGGAGATGACAGCACAGGTATAGCTGTGCCCTGTGGCTTGCAGCTGTATATTCCACTGTTCTGGCACTGTCGTGTGAAAAATAGCCCCACCTTCTGTGTGACTGCAAAATCCCCAGAAAGATTTCCACATATAAAATCAATCTGGGACACAATTCATCATCAAAAAGTGTAAAGACTGTTTACGCCAGCAAAATACACTGACAAAATGCTTAAACTGATAGTGGATCATAAGAGAATATATAGAATATATAGAATTCCAGTGACTTCAGTGTCATATATAGCTTCCATCAATGAGTTGTCGAAGCCAATCTTTCAAAAATACATGTGTTCATATGTAGTGTTTGGCTTCCTGATGGTCTTTGCACTGAATTATTGTGCAGAACATGAAGGGAATGACTTTTGTACTTGTGTTTGTGAAACAAGCCATTAGTAGGCAGGTATGCTGTAGAGGATGTTGTGTGTGAAGGAAACAGGAGAGAAATGAGTGATCAGAGTGATTTTCATGACCTCAGCATTGAGGAAGACAACGGGCTTACACCCTGTTTGTGAAAAGTATGACATCTAGGGAAACTGAGTCCTGTGAAATGACTTGTTTTTATGGAAAAAAGAAAAAACAGCTGACTGAAAACAAACAGGAATTTAAGATTATGACCGCAGACATTCAGCATCTGACACAGAGTGCTGACTAAGTTTGAAAAGATTTCTTTGCCAGCAAACAGGAACTGTTAACTAATTTACTGGCTTAGCTCTGATATATTTGTAAAAGGATTGTCAAAATTCTTGGGGTTTGTCTCCTGAAAGAAAGGTCTGATCCTTCAATTACCAGCCATCCCAAGAGCTACTGAGGCTACCTATCCTAAATTCAGTTTCTCAGCAAGGTTCACTTTAACCTGGCTAACTGAGTGTTAAAACCTGGGGCTTTTAGAGTAATTTTGCTCAGCTGGAAGAGAATAGACAGGGTGATTCCTGGAAGAAACAAGGGAAGTTGATCTTTTAGTTGCACACAGCGGAACTGAATGATGGAGTACATCTGCACTATGATCTAACAGTCCTGCTCCTAGAAATGAGGACCCACATTTAAAAATGAAGAACTGAAGACACTTCCTAGGGAATTCAGATTATTTCACCTCAGTGGAAAGAACCTGTTTTATACATATTTGGTTCCTGGTTCCATACTGGCTACTCTGTCCTTAGTTGGGGGCAGAATTTTAAAAGTATGTTTTAAATATTCAGAACTAGTATTGCAGATGATCACATCATTTTAGTGTGATTAGGAGCCTAGGAGAGGTATCTGGACAGCCTGATTCAATGATTTAAAGTTATTTAATAGAAATGGATGATTTTTTAATTATGAGTAATTAATCTGAGCAACATGGAAATTTCTCTGTGTAGAAATAAGACATTTTAAAAGTTATTGTTATGGTTAATGTTATTGTTATGGTTGTTATTGTTATCATTATCGTTATTGTTATTGTTATTGTTATTATTCATCCTGCCTTCACTTTTTAAAAGGCTTAGAATTTGGCCCTACATACATTAGACATTTCAAAAAGTGTGAAGAAAAGGATCTTTTATATCAGATTGACTGCCTAAATTGATTTTTCTTCCTTCTTCTTTTTATTATAATATTTTAAGGTAGTGTGAACAAAAACCCCTCCATGACTCCCAATATGAAAGAAAGAAGTGAGAGAACACAAAAGTTCCTCATGCAGATGTTAGGTCATGAGAGTTTGTGCTGGTTTATGCATTACCAGTAAAAACACAGGGAAGGCATCAATTTCTGTGTGCAGTTGCATATATTGAGCAATGTTTAACAAAAGCACAGTGCATCCCTTTTCTGCTTCTCTGCAGAGAGGTATGGTAGTATTGAATTAACTGGAAAATAAGTTCCTTCTTGCCTTTTATAAAACTGGGGCTGCTTTTGGAAAAAATTAGGTGTTTAAAAAGCTCTATCTGAAATGGCACAAAATTATTCCATTTTGTTTGTTCATCTGCAGATGTCACCAGTCTTTTCCACTGCGTGGAAAAATGCAGTTCATTTAGGGGGAATTTAAGCCTGCTGACAATTGGCTTGACTTTCTGTTCCTGCTTGTGAACCTCATAGTAATAGCTGACAGATCATAAATTAAAAATGGTAAACCATGGTAAAATGTGTTTAAATTACTTCCGTCATTTCATCGGTAGGATATAATGTCTGAGTTACTTAAAAGGAGGAGAAGAGTGCTCACGGTGTCATACTCGTCACCAGTAAAGCTATGGTGCTAATCCAGGAAGACTGAAATATTCACGCTGAATGATGCTGGTGATGCTGGGGGAGTTATGTATCTGCTTTGACATTACAGAAAATAACCACCAGTGGTGATTATTCCTCCAAGACTCCGCTGTAAACCATATGCTGGATCACTACACTTAAAAGTCAGGTCACGAGCTACATGTCTGAAATGAAAGTATTTTCAGCTGTTGTGGTAGTCCACAATCCTGCTCATGTGTCTTTACATCTGTGCCCTCCTGGGACTATTTTCATTACAGCCAATAATCCAATTAATCCATTACCTGCACTTAACCTTTTTCAGGACAGAGTGACATATTGATTTACAAGCATTACACAAATTGACAAAGGGCAGAATGTGCCATTTGAACATTAGTATTCCTCTGAAGTCAGATTAGTTCTAAAATTCAGAAGGCCTCTTTTAGTGTTTCCTTTTGAGTAAACAGATTAATTTATAGATAAATGTGTTGTACATGATGGAGACATAGTATCTTCTCAAAATTTCTCACTTGGGTAAGAATTTTAAGATGTTTAGAGGTGTAGTTCCCACAGACAGTTTAAAAAATGGTGCTGAAAATAGTGCTGATAATTTAAAAAATAGTTTCTTCCATGTTATCACCAATTTATCAAGATATCCTGTGCGCTCCAAATCCACACATGATTTACAAACCCATGAAGACTGGGATAATTCCGATGGCAATTTTGGAAGGTAGATATGTAGCAAGTGCCATACTGGTGCAAAGTTCCATTTACCCCATTATCTTGTGTCCACCACTGGCCACAAGATATTGGATACCTACCCAAAGTGTAAATCAAGAGAGGATGCATAAATAATATTTGCTTATGTGCTCCTAAAATCTATGAAATCTATGGTGGCTTTCTCTGCTATTTCGTTTAGTTGCTTCTTAAACATGTGATTTTTTTTTTTTTCCTTTTTTTTTGCTTACGTTTCTGTGGTACATGACTAAACAACTAGCACTTCATTGAGCTATTAAAAAAGAGTGTGATCCTAAATCTCTAAATGGTATTCATGAGCTTATCAAAGTCTTTAACAGCTCTTCTGATTTGCCACTTTCCAGTCCCAGTCTATATGGTTCTTCAGTATTTTCAGTCATCTGAGTTCAGTCAGGATCTTATTCATAGGATAGCACTCTTTGTTGAAATGCGTATTGAATGCATTTGGAGGGTGTGCCACCCTCAAAGCAGGCAATCCTGGTCACGGCTAGAGAACAAAGGCATGTCACAAACACATAAATTCAAGTGGTTTAGCCCTTGGGGAATGCCTGTAAAAGAAAATACGTTTGCTGGTAGAGAGGCCTGGGTAATCCCAATTATCTAACTTGCTCTGCAAAACCACCCCTCTGCTCCACAAATGCAGTATCTATAAACAATACTGCGCTTAATTGCTGAGCTCATATTAAAATTGGCAGAAAACATGCATTGCTGTGATTTTTCAGCTGAGCTTGAATACTAAGCTGAGTTCCAGTGACACCACTGCTCATCACAAGGCCACTGCCAGCAATAAACTCATATTAAGAAAATAGCTGAAATACTTATTCACAAACACAATTGCAGGCTACACATGATTGCTCTCTGCATGTGCATTTCCAGTGGCATGGAGATTTCTTGTTCCCTGCTTGGTGTTATCTCTGTTTCAGCTGCTTGGCTCCTGCTCACACTCCTGGGGCCAGACTGCCAGGGGAGCAAAGACGAACTCCAGACCTTGGAGACTGATGTGCTCTTGTCAGTCTGATGGATGAGCAAGGTGGAAGGTAGAACCACTGTCTTGTGGCTCACTGGGCTGTCATTTACTGTGCTACCTCCAAAAGATGAAAGAGGTCTTGAGTGGAAGTGAATTTTCTGATTTAATTATCCAGCGTCCCAGATGGAAAAGACCTTAAAAGCCCAGACCGTGCAAAAATGTAATCTGAAAGGAAATCTGGTTCACATGGCACATTAACCTGTGCATCTTTCTGAATTTTGCCCTATTTATGTGTGCCCAGCCCACACAGTATCTGCTATTTTTTTATGTCTAAGATAAAGATTTATCTCTATTTTTGGGACTGAGTGGATAACACAGGAAGCCCTTCTGTTGGAACAATGAAGGGCTATAGTGGTCTCCTAAGTTATTGGCAGCTCTCAAGCAGTTCACTTGGGATTCCCACCCAGGACTAAGTTAACACCTATTTGTGAGGCTGTGCTGATCTCCTTGGCATTGGGAAGAGGCAATGCCAGGGATGCAGTGAGCCTGGGAACGTTGTGAGGCTGGAGATGTGGTGAGGCTGGGGATGTAGTGCCACACCCTGCACAATGCAAGAGTCTGGCTATGTCCTGGCTGCAATCCAGCCACCTGAGCAGCTCTAAACCCTGCCTGTACTTTTTGCTTTTGGGAACCCCTCCAGGTTCTCCTCTTCAGTAACCTCTTCAATAATCACTTGTCATCTTGAACCTCTGATTCTGTGTCTCTTACCGACATGAGAAATTCTGTAGGGTCAAGATGGTATGGTGAATCCTTTGCCAAGTTTGTGGCCCTGTCCTACAGAGCAAGGATCAGTGGTTGCCCTTATGGCTGTGTGCTGTCATCAGTGGGGTGTGCCATCCCACTCCAGAGCTAGGAAGATCTGGTTGGTCCTACAGGATGTGACAAGTATTCCTGTCTTACTGTAAGGGAACTCCGTCAGGGAACTGTCAGGACACATCATTTCATTTGATTGTATCACTTTTCCTGATAATTTCCTCCAGATATTTACCATCCAGTATGCTAAAAAACCCCACCACATTTCCTCATTTATCATGCATATTTATTTGTTTGTTCCAGCTTCCTGACATGGGGACTTCAGCTGTCTGAATTTGCATAGGTAATAATATTATACATACTTTCTGCATAGCTTTTTTTTGGTTAATATTTTGGTTAATACTACTTGTGTATTCATCCTTCACTTCCAGTGACACCAATAAGAAACATGAATGTAATAACCCTTATAAAGTAATGTAAATAAAATTTCTAATTTTTGTGTGTTGTCAAACATTAGAATTATTCAAGTTGGAAGAAGAATAGCACAACACAAAAAATGCCAGACAACAGCCAAGTAGGGGAAGGAGAATTATCCTGGGTTCATAATCGGACACTGCAAAGTAGGCTAGCAGAAGGGCTCAAGTGAAAAGGAGAAATCTTAACCTGAAAAGGTAAACATTCTTTCTAGCTGGTGACTGAAAAAGCCTCTATAATCTGATAGTTAATCTAATCCTTCAATTATTCCTTTTTTTCCAGAATGGTAGAGAAAGGGGAAAAAAAAAATATTTTCCCATTAAAAAAATATTCAAAATGCTGTGTTTTGAATGATTTTTGTTTATAAGAAATTAAATGCTATATATTCAAAAATACTGCTGTTGCATGCAGTGTGGATGTATTACAATACTTTACATGGCTATTTTCCTTGGGAAAAAAATTTGCCCTACACTGTAAAAAGTTTTTCACACTCTACTTCTAAGGTAAACAGTAAGCCTGTATAGAAGGTTTTGTACAATATGTGGGATTTAGTGTAGCCTTCTCATTTTCTGCAGGGCCAGTGAAGTGGGGCAGCAGGAATAAAACACTGAAATTCTGAAATGCAGAATCAAATTACAGAAAATAACAATTTATCCTAAATTTATGTGGACCTTTTTTATGTGGTTGTTATTTAACTTGCTGTGTAGAGTACAAGACAGCCTGGTAAAATGGTTACCACAGTTGTGATTTGCTTTATGTGCACTCTGCATTCTTTAATTTATTTCACTCTGCTCCATATAAAGTTTTGATATTTGTAGTGAGGAAGCGGGTAAATATGGAAACTAGGTGCAAGATTATGTAGAAAGGTAGAGGAGAAATGCATTTATGTGAAGAAAGTAATGCATGCAGTCTATTAATAGTCTACTGATAGAAAAGTCACTATGAGTTTGACCTGGTTTGAAAGCTAACTCCAGGCAGATGCAGCTTTGACTGGGGCTGGGGCAAAAGTGGAATCAAAGTATTGAATATTCAAGCTTTCAGCTGAGAAGTCAGAGTCCTGGGCCTGAGCTCCATTTTGTCATGTGTCTACTGAAATGACAAGGCACAGAAAGCAAAAAAGTCACCTTGAGCAGAGCTTTGGTTTCATCATCAGTTTAGGCTGGCCTCAGCTGTCCCTGCTGGCTTAGACCTGGTCAGAGGCACCGCCAGCCTTCCTGGTGGCTTTGCTTTCCTTTGCCCTAATGATTCCCATGTGCTGCACTGAGTCAGAAACCTGATTTTCTGTTTTAGGTTAAACAGATGGTTGAAATAGGGGCAAAAGTTGTGGTTGGCATAATCAAATAAGAGCATTGTTTATGAGGCTGAAAATTTTCTTGTTTCTGAATGTTTTCGATTAATCACATTCACATAATAGTATCAAAATATGAGAGGTTTCTGAGGAGTCAGCTCCTTGAAGTGTGGAAAAAAAATCAAGTAATACATAGATATACATAGGAAGTTGGTAGAAAAAGTAAGAGGAAGGAAAAAACAGCTAAAATAAGCATGGCGTGAATTAGGAGGAAATAATATGAAGTCATGTGTAGATAACCTAATGCCTCACGAGAAAACAGGAAGAATAGTACCAGCAGAAAAACGGCAAACACCAAAAAAGTAATAGGAAAAGGTCACTATTGAGTGTCTGTAAGCAAAACCACAAAACCATGAAATCTGGAGATAGTGGTAGAAGCATGTAATGATGTAATGGTTGATGCCTGTCAAGCTGATTTATTTTGTATCCATATTTTCACAATGTAGGGAAATGGATACTGTTCCACCAGTAGCATCTACAAACCATAATTTTTTAAAATTCTATTTCCTCTGTGAACTTCAGAGAATTGTAATTACCTTTTGACAGGATCAACATCTCTTAGACTGCAACATAATTTGAGCAACAAAACCACTTCATAATCAATCATGAAGTCCGTAAACTTCAGGCCCAGCTGATGAGACCCTGGGACATTCCTGTGAGAGTGAGACCCATTTATGATGTGCTAGAAGGATGTTAAGCTGCCCCTGTGGGCCTGGGGGCAGTTAAGGGGTAGGATGCGGACTCAGCTCTATAATCTTCACATCCAAACACCTAGATACTGAAGAAACCATCTCAAGTTAGGAACCCAAGAGAAAAATGTGCCTCTTTTACGCCAAAACCATCTTACTCTGGCTCAACAAGGCCACTTTGAGCTCAGCAAGTGGCTTTGCAGCATCACACAGTTACTCATCTCACCCTCTACTGACCTGCCAAACATTGTAATTCCCTTTATTTGCAATTGTGGACCCTGCTTTTGAGTTTTGGATGGAGCAAGAACAACCACAGTAAAATGTTCTAACAGTCAGTGGTGCAGAAAGTTTTGTAGGAGGTGAACAAGATATATGAAGGCCCCTGAGGGGCTAATATGAGAGAAGGTTTGATTTGTATTGAAGTTGTACTACCGCTGCAGGAATAAAAAGTTGCAAGTTAGACCGCAATGTGAGTAGTTACTGTTGTCTTCAGATACCATGAACACCTCTGAGATGGTACTGGGTGAGTACTGGAACTGTTCCATCTGGGAGAAGCAAAAATGAAGGAAAAGATTCCAATCTGTAGAAAACTTTACATAAAGTAAAGCTGGCAGCATGCTGTCTAAATGGAAATTTGACCAGGAAAGAGGAGAAGAAACACCTATGATTTCAGAAAATACTGTCAAAATTTAAATCATTGTAGGTGCCAAGAGACTAATTTTTTCCTGTCATAGATACTCTGGATGGAAGTTAATTGAGAACATTAAGACTGGAGGCAGGCTGGGCTGCAGTGATCATGCACTGGTGGAATCTGCAGTCCTGAGGGATATGGGTCAGGTAAGGAGCAAAGTTAGGATTCAGAACTTCACCTAAGAACATTTCCATTTCTTCAAGGAGACGGTGAAGAGGATCCCCTGGGAAACTGCCCTGATGGCCAAGGGAGTGGAACAACTCTATGGAAAGCTTCCACAGAGTGCCTAACAAACCCCAGGAGCAAGAATCTGGACAAGGAAGGCAAGAGACCAGCATGGCTGAGCAGAGACCTGCTGGAAATACTAAAGGGAAAAAAACAAATGGAGAGATGAAGTTCAGTTGTGTAGGGATGGGGTGAGAAAGGCCAAGCTGAAGATGAAGCTGAAGCTGAAGCTGGCAAGTGATGCAAAGAACATTAAAAAGGGATCCTACCGGTGTGTTAACCAGAAAAGGAAGGACAAAGAAGAGATACCACCCCTGATAAACAAGGCTGGGAAACTCGTAATGACAGATGAGGACAAGGCTGAGTGAGTCAACAACTTTTTTTGTCTCCCTCTTCAAGGGTGAGAAAATGTCTCGAGGGACAAAAATATCTCTTCCCTCACCTTTTGAGTCAGTGGGAGTTACTGACTTGTCAGCCTCACCTCTGTGCCTGAGAATATCATGGAACAGATCCTCTTAGAAGCTGTGCTAAGGCACATGGAGGACAGGGAGATCCTGATTTCTCCAGCACAGTTTCACCAGGGTCAAGTCCTGCCTGACCAAGCCAGTGGCCTTCTGTGGTGGACTGGCTCCATCAGTGAGAAGGGAAGGGCTGTGGATGTCCTGGACTTCTGAAATATCCTCTGACATAGTCCCTCACAACATCCTACTCTAAGTGGGAGAGAGATGGGTTCCATGTGTGGAATGTTCTTTGGATAAAGAATTGGTTGTGCAGTCACATCCAGAGGGTCTTGGTCAAGGACTCGGAATCTCAGTCAGTGACATGTGGTGCCTTCAGGAGTCTGTATTGGGACCAGCGTTATTTAACGTCTTTGTCAATGATGTAGACAAAGGGCATCCACGAGCAAGTTTGCAGATGACCCCAAGCTGAGAGGTGCTGTGGACACACCTGAAGGATGGGATGCCAGCCAGAGGGACACGGACAAGCTTAAGAAGTGTGTTTATGGGAATCTCATTAGGTTTTAAAAAAAAGACAAATTCAAGGTGCTGCACCTGGGTCAGGGCAATCCTGGACAAGAGTAGAACACAGACTAACATGTAGCTCACAGATTTGCTTGTGGAGCAAGAACAAGCACTGAGAACTGTATCCTAATCAGGATTTGAAGGAACTTCTTGCCTTGCAAGCAAAACTGAAGTGGCTGATGGACTATCTTAACTATCTTAACTATCTTATTTTATTTTTTATTTTTCTTTTTAATTTTAAATTCAGGCTTTACCATTCAGCTAGTTTCCTCCTGATCTGCCATCAGCAATAAGCACAAATCAGCCACAGTAGGATGCCTCACACTCACCTTGCCTGAAGGAACACATTGTTCCATACTGGCTGGGGCCATGGCCTTCTCTGAGGAGCTGTCCTGTCTCTGGGAAAGAGGTGCACAGGCTGTAGCTGTGTTAGTTCTAGGGAAAGGATTTATCCCACTTCCTGTGGCGAGGTACAGAACAGATCACTCTCATAAAAAGGAAAATGAGGTGTGGGTAAGAGACAGGCACAAGTGGACTGGCAGCTTGACACTTGGGTGGAAACTGTAATGACATCAGCCTTTGTTCCCAAGAAGTCAGTAGGTGACAGATGTTGCATGTGAGTGTAGATTTCCCCAGTGAGGAAAAAGAAATGGTGAAGTAAACTGAGTTCACAGCAAAGAAATTAAAATTATGAGGCCATACAGCAACACGTCTGATGAAAATACATGTAGAAAGTTGCTGCTCACATAGGGAAGATGTGAGCCGGATGGAGCCTGGCAGTAAAGCAAGAATCTAAGACAATATCCTTACTATGGAATAGGCTACAAAGAAGCTTGGATGTGGATATCATCCTCATGATGATATGCTCAGTGCTCTTAAAAAAGTAATTTTTCAACACAGACAGTTAAATGTAATTGCTTAGTCATATGTCACCCTTAAAATACACCCTGTACATATTAATTTTTGAATGTTGGTTAGAAGAGCCCACGTCAGGGTTCTAATATAGTACCTATGCTAGAAAATATGGAGAATAAAATACTTACTCAAATTAATTTATATTATATAAACATGCAAAATTTGACTCAGCTCTGTCTAGTTGAACAGCTCAATATCTGGTTTGCTCTGCACCTTTGATAACATGTTTGTTACCCAAGAGTAGAGGTGATTGCTGAATGAAAATGGGATATTTCACAACAGGGTATTCCACAATAGGCATTACTGCCTTTTTCCTCCATTCCTAAATAGTGTAGTTGGTGTGGATATTGTGATGCATATCCAATAGAACTATTGCATTTTCCACATTAGAGATATTCTCCAGTCTTTCCTATAATTTATTCGTCTTCTGCCGTTTCCATTGGCAGGGTGGTAATGCATAGCAGGGATAGCAGTAAAATTTTCAGAAAAAAGCTTATGTTAAGCTGCTCAAGCTTTTATGAAAAGTCACAAGTCTCCAAACTGTACAGATATTCATACACTTTTGGTAGCTTGTGATATGTTAAAATTTGGTCCACAGTGTTTTGTTGGGGTTTTTTTTAGACTTGAGATTAAAATTAAAGTAGCTGGTGATTCCCAGTAACTACTTGAACTGCCTACAAGTTTAAAGATAGCCTCACATGATCTGGGAGTACTCATGTGTGAGAGAGGGGGCAAGAGTGAAAGGAATGTATAATATAATGTATATATAAATAAACTCTGGAGTGCTTTTGACAGCTCAAAAATGTGAAGAATGCTGACTGTCACAGCGGTAGAAATGAAACCTACAGTTGGGTTCTTACATGTGAGGTTTAAAAACCCAAATGGGATTCACCGTTTTCCTATTCTACCCTATCTGAAGACCACAAAAAATAAAACAATAACACCTCCAGCTCCTTCCACTGTGAGAGTTGTTGTACAACACTCCAACAGCACATACATAGAGCACTTTGTGACGACTCTGCACGGAGCATCAGCAGCTGGGCTACAGTCCTTGGGATGTTTTTATCCTTAGGCAGCATGATATTGTGTCCACCAGCACCTGGGCAAGGAGCAGGATGCTGCCGAGTACAGCTCTTGCTGGTGCAAGGGCATAAGAACCAACAGACATTGCATCTACAGCCCTGTGACAATGGGTAGGTGATTAATGCACACTGGTCTACAGCTGGATGATTTAACACCACAAAACAACATCAATTATTGCTTTTCCCATGGCTGGTACCAGGGCTGCAAACACAGGTAATGGTGATGTGCATGGTGTTCTCCATTCTGGTCAGCCAAATGGGTGACAGACACCCAAGCCTGTACAGGACAACCCATTATACCCCCTCTCACACTCAGCCTTTTGTGCCACCCTTTGCCTTATCAAAGAAACTGGGGCCATCTGATTGCGACCCTAGGTAAGTACAAGGGACTAAATGAAAGTAGCTCAGACTTGCTGGTTCCTTGCTCTAGTTCCATTCTACTTTGTACTTGTAAGATTACAAGTGCATTTGCTTACTAATAAAAATAAAAATTTTTAAAAGAAAAAACGCAGCATTGTCAAAGTGACTTCTGAAGTTCATTTGGAAAGAATTCTGGGAAACGTGATTACAAAAGCCTCTAGTCAAAAAGCTTTATAGTCAAGCACTGACCACAAAGTCTGCCATCCAAAGTCTGCTCTCAAAGTAGCATAAATCTAGTTTAATACCCATGGTTTTGGTGGGGCTATTCCAGTTTTACACCACAGTAACTGGGAATTGAACCTGGATCTTTGCCTTTAATTTTGTCCAAAAATGGCAAAGTAGAAAAAAGTGTGCTTTCAACATGGAGTCCCACAGGAATTCAGAGGGTCATCACATCGAATCCTTTTCCCAATTGCTTCCCACAAAAAAAAAAAAAAAAAAAAAAAAAAAAAAAAAAAAAAAAAAAAAAAAAAAAAGGGCAGCTAATTCCTTAGTGTTGTGTCAGCTCAGCTATCAAGAGAAAAATAACACAGACTTTCCTGATGTATGCATGCAGTTATTGAATGTAGGTGTGAAATGGTGTGAAACATTTGCAGTGTGAGACATTTTGATAACTTGCTTTACAGTAGTACTGTGCAGAGGAATTACTTATTTTCAAAGGCTTTTTAAGTGTGTAGGTGAATTATGACAGCTATCACATTTATAATAATTGTAAAAATTCTTAATTAAAAATGTAATAGCAGAACTGCAGGTATGCGCTCTCTGATCTTTGCAAAGATTGAAGGCTCAGGTATAGATTGGAGCACAAAGGGACAGTGCTGAGGGGTTCTGTGATCAACATCTAGTACCCAGGATGTGGTTAGAAGCCTCAGCATCCTTCAGAGTGGCGTGTTAAGTGTAAGGGCTTGTCTGTAAGGGACTTACCCCTGATTAACTCCATGTGTGGACACTCCTATTCCAGAATAGTGGGTGGAGAACAAGTCCTTAAGCTGGAGAAGCATTGTCATTCTCTCTCAGTATTATCCTTGGCCATGACCCTGGTGATAGATCTGGGGACATCTGCTGAGGAAGCTGAGGACAAGCTGGCAAACGAAACAAGGATTGCCTCCCTAGACAGAAGAGAGGGCCCATTTGCTCTCCGAAACAAAGCCCTGGCATGATTGCTTTTACATACAGCAGTATGGCAAGTTTCCCCTGGAAAGAAAATTGGAATCAGCTGTGTCAACATGTGCCATAAATAGAATACTTTTCTCAGGAAAATAGCCAGCAAAAATAGAACGCAGTAATCTTCAGCCCAATATTTGCATATTGCTAATGCCAGAAGAAAGCATTAAAAGGGATGGTGGAAGAGGATTATTCTACTTAGAAGAACAAAGCATTAAGAAGGATGTTGACCCTTGTGTTAGAGCTCTACAAACCTGTGCAAAGAAAAAGTAACTTCATGACAACAGAAGAAAATTCAAGAGCAGCATCATGGTTATTTGGAATAGCTTGAATGATTATAGCCCTGGAGAATCTAGCTGGGAATCCACCCACTTGGCATGTAGCCAAGATGAGTGTGTATATCTCAAAATCCTTCAAGGAGACAGTTTAAGAACCAATTGAGAAAGAGACTAAAGTGTTTTATTAGAATCTCTCTCTTCTCCTAAGGCTGTGGAATGTAACTGGCAGGTTCCCAAAGGAAAGACACAGCTCAGCCCAATACACTGGCATAGGCGGGACCTTTTGGCTGTAACCTTCCTGAATTTAGTGTTTGCAGCACGCATTGCTGGCTGTTTTCATCACCATTTCTGGAGGGACACTTGGTCAAGCAGCTGAGCACACCTTAGAGCAGTTGTGCCATGTTATTATGGGAATATTTGCTGCAGTGGAGGGAAGTGAAGGGCAAGGTCACATAATTTTGAGAGGCTCTTTGTCTGATTGCAGTACTGAGGTCTACACATCCATAAATTTTTCCTTTCTTGTGAAGCAGGGTGAGACATACACAGAACAAACAGGCTGTTTTATTGAAATATTTTCATGGGGAGTAAGATTTCTGTTGTCTTGATGCACTGCAGAGAAACAGGCCCTACTTAAAAAAATAAAACAAGCAGATTACCGAGCTTGCCTTACCCTGCTTTCTCAAGTAGTTTTATCACCACTCTGCATGCATATCTCAAGAGCAGTTGTTACTCTTTGTAAATAGATTTTTATTTTGATGTGCTCAGCAGCAAAAGAGGAATGTGGATTTGCAGGGAAGGCAGGGAACGGGCAGTCAGCGTGCCAGTGGTGCTGCTGCTGATTGATATCAAGGGCCAGTTTCTTACAGCTCTTGTGGCAGGCTTGAATAGCTTATTCATTTGGTAGAGTAGCCACAGTATTACCCAGTTGTAAGGATGATAATGATAGCCTGCGTTGAATTCAGTAGGCTGTGATTAGATATAGCCAAATAATAATTCATCTTAAGTCACTCACCTTTTTATGCATCTTACGCTCCATCTGCTTGGGAATTAAACACACAAAAAAGGCAATTCCAGCCACTGCTTCCTCACTTGTAGTGTTTTACTAATACAGTGCTTTTAGATATTTTAGTGTCCAGATTTAAACAGTCTATGCAAAGTTTTGCTATTTGTGAGTGCTTTAGCACCATCAGAGGCCCCTGGTGCCATTTCAATTTACTCTGTGTGTTTGTGTGTGTGTGTGTGTTTGTGTGGACTGGGGTCTGATCATGAGCAGCTGGAGTCAGAGCCCTGGTCACTGGGCTTGTGTGTCCATGGGGCCAGCAACTGGAGCAAGTGAGTGGAGATCACTAGCAGGTGTCAAGTGGGACCTACTGGTGAGTAGATTAAGTGGCCTGGGAGCCACTCTGGGGCAAGTTTCTCCTTCTTGTGACTGGAGCAGATGCTAAGACTTCCATCTGACATTACCAGGTATAGTTTGTATTTATAATGCTGTGCTCATGGAGATGGTTTATTTCTAATTTTTTTTTCATAGAGAGGCTTTTGGTATATTTTTAACAGGAAATTTATGGGACAAGGGGCAACAGCTTTAAACTAAAAGAGGAAAGATTCAGATTATTTTTAGGAAGAAATTCTTTACTGTGAAGGTGGTGAGACACTGGAACTGGTTGCCCAGAGAATTTGCGGATGCCTCATCCCTGGAAGTGTTCAAGGCCCTGCTGGGTGGGACTTTGAGCAACAAGTTTTAGTAGGAGGGAAGTGTCCCTGCCCATGGAAGGGGGAGTTGGAATGAGAAAACTTTACAGTCCCTTACAACTCAAGCCATTCTATCACTCTATAATCCAGTGGCAAGTTATTCCTACATGTCAGAGCTAGCAGAACAAACAAGCACCTGATGAAATCAGGTCAGGAGACCTAAGGAAAATTTTCTAGATAATAGGAAGAGAAAGTAAATCCATGAGTGTATAATTAATGCCTTTTATTTTAAGACATCTTTTTTCCAGCCTTGACATAATTCTTTTGAAACCCTTGGTGACACAGAATCACAGAACACTCTGAGCTGGAAGGATCATCAAGCTCAGCTCGTAAGTGAATGAGTTGGGAGAGTGAATACAAGGATTAGATTCACAACACGATTCTCTAACCTATTGAGCTAGTCTGAGTGTAGTTGATGGGAATAATCTCATTTTTGCCATGGTTTGAGCTAATGACCCTGTATAGATAGCAATAAATGACAGAGTAGAAAGAGACAAGTTTTGGATTTAATTCACTTCCTGAGGTGGCCAAGGTGAATTATGTCTAAAATGTGTTTCTCTTCACTAGTGTTATAAAGGAGCTCAGGATTATTGGTTCATCTGAAGACCTATTCATTGTAGGCATCCAATGTTCAATTTCCCTTGGAGGAAGTTTACTTTTCATGCTGTGTTTTTAGTTAAGCTTAAGAGGTAGCCCATACAGCCAAGGAAGATATCATAATGGAGGTCAGATTTCTAGATTTTATTAAGATATGAAAAACATATATGAATCCTGAATGATACTAGAATTTTTAAACTGTGTAGTTAGTTGTATGAATGTGTATGTGTTTGGACCTTCCTTCCTGGTTTTTTGGGTTTTTTTTTCCTCACATCATACAATTTCTTTACAATGTCCAACAAATACATGTCTTTACTAGGCTCATTAGGAGTCCCAAATATTTTTATTTTAAAACCCCAACTTTTAGAGCTTGCAATGAAACTATATTTTTAATTGACATTTGCAATTTTTCTTTGGGAGATTTTAAGCCTTTTTAGCCTAATTATCCTTTATATTCTGGGAGGCATTTTCTGTTGTGACCTTAGCTACTAGAAATTTTTCTGGCTAGATATTGAGTTTGCATAACGTTAGTTGGTCCCTCTGTATTTGATTGATAACACAATGGAGTCCTTTAGAGTAGCTATTATTTCAGCCTGACTGTGTTTAATACTTTACTGTGGCAATTCCCAGTGTGAAGCAATGGATATGCTTCTGAAACACTTGGCTTATATTCTGCACTTTAGAGGATACACAGAGGAATGCCTTGCTCATTCTCAGAGGAGATTCATGCTACTCCTAGCCAGAATATATTTCCAGTGTAATAGCAAAAATAATCCTAGATAGAGTGGGTATCAACCAATGCTCTTGGAAAGCTCTCGCCTTGTTAGCAGCAGTTTACAGCACAGTGTGGATGCCTCGCAAGAATGAGATGTGTCAAACCTGGCAGTTCACCAGCTGGAAATAGGCAGCACTCTCTCCATCTGGACACACTGATTTCTTGTCATCGTCACAAAAGTGTCTCTAATGTGCTGGGGTGATCTTAGATTTTATGAAATCTAGCACATTGGGGATACATGGCTAAGTCTGCAAAGCTTCCGCGAGAGATCAGAACATTTTAGAATGGTTTCAGCTGGAAGGGACCTTAAATATCACCCATTTCCTGTTTCCACCACAGACAGGGATGCCACACACTAGGTCAGGTTGCTCAGGGCCCCATCCAATCTGGCCTTCAATATTTCCAGGGATGGGGAAATCACAACTTCTCTGGGCAACATGTTCCATTGCCTCGCAATCTTTTCAGTAAAGAACTTCTTCCTAATATTTAATCCAAATCTCTCCTCTTTCAATTTAAAAACATTTCCCCTTGTTTTATCACTATCTGCCCATGTAAAAAGTTCCTCTCCCTTTGTTTCCTAAGTTTCCGAAGTCCCCTTTAAGTACTGAAGGACCTCAACAAGGTGTCCCCAGAGCCTTTTCTCCTCCAGGCTGAACAACCTCAACTCTCTCAGCCTGTCGTCATGGGAGAAATGTCCCAACCCTCTGATCATCTTGGTGGCCTCATCTGTGCCCTTCTCCTATTGGCAGCCCCACAGCTGTATACAGCACTCTGGGTAGGGTCTCACAGGGACAGAACAGAGGGCAGAATCCCCTCCCTTCACCTGCTGCACATGGATGTAGTGGATGGATGCTGGTGCTCTGGATGCAGCCCAGGACATGTTTGGCTCTGTGGACTGTGAGTGCCATGGCTGGGTCATGTCCAGCACCCCCAAGTCCTTCTGGGCAAGGCTGCTCTCAGTGACTTCTCCAGTCTCTGCTCCTGTTTGGGATTGCCCCAACCCAGGTGCAGCACTTTGCACTTGGCCTTGTGAAACTTCATGAGGTTCTTGTTAGCCCATTTCTTAAGCTTGTCCAGGTCCTTCTGGATTGTGTCCTGTTCTTCTGTTGTCAGCTGCACATGTCTGTTTGGTGTCATCTGCAAACCTGTGGAGGGTGCCCTTGATCCCACTGCCTGTGTCACTGATAAAGATACTAAAAGGCACCGGTCCCATGACAGAGCCCTGAGGGGCACCACTCATCACAAGCCTCCAGCTGGACATACAGCCATTGGCCACCACTCTCTGGCTGTGTCCATCCAGACAATTCCTTATGCACCAAACCGTTCACCTTTCAAACCCATGTGTCTGCAATTTAGAGATAAGGATGTCCCTTGGGAGCACGTCAAAAGCCGTACAGAAGTCCAGGTAGATAGCATTGGCTGGCCAACGGATGGTTGCTTTTTCTTATTCACAAAAACAGGGTTACTATTTTTCATATGTCTAAGGAGTTATCTTCAATAACTGCAGTTAATTCTGCACTGCCCAAAATATACAGGACAGTAGAGAACATGAGAATCTCTCCTTATTTCCTTCTACACTTACAAGGGCTTCTGATAGAAGTTGGTTTTATTTAAGTCAACCCAAAGATTTGTTCACTAATAGGTTGGTTAATTTAATGTGTTTTGTTCACAAGAATGTCACAGTACCAGTCTCTGTGACCAAGGAAGGCAGAACTGGAGCTCTCATGCTCCAAGTCCTCTTTCTTTCAAGCTTCTGCAAGTTTTTAACTAAAGCATGTCACTCTCCTATGTATTTGTTTCCTGGCAAATGTGTATTTCTCGCTGGAATTTGAAAGCTGCAGAGTTTTCCTTTTAGACATATAACTGTAGCAGTTTCCAAGGAAATAATTGGCTCATAAAACTCATCAGGAAAAAGACATTAGTACCTACTGTGTTTACACATCTTTCAGCCAGTGTCTGTATTAGCAATTTTTTTTGAGGAGATTTTTGTTCCTTTATTTGCCATGTGCCGTGTTTTTCCTCTGAGTTGTTCATGTGTTTATCAGATTTCCTTCAAAGGGAACTAAGTCAGATGCTCCAGTCCACTGCCTGCTGGCATCATTAGGTTTCATACGCATACATGCGCCTCATCCCCAAGGAAGTACACAAAGGAGACACTTCCATGTTATCATCGTAAACAATTTAATTTTTTTTTTCTTTTCCCCTCTGTCGCATATTTATAATTGTTAAAATACAAGCTTAGGCTTTTCTATTCTCAAAGACCAGGTTTAGCCATGCATTTAAAGACTGGTGCTGGATCAGAATTTGTGTACAGCTCAGAACACTCAGACGAGTTTCATGGTTCAGGAATAGCTTTGGAAAAAATCAATCTTTGAAATCTCAGCTGTTTGCAATGAAGTAGAATTAGTCCTGGGGTTTCTGGCATAGAAAGGGAAGAGTCATGTCCTCTCCTTTCTCGTTCTGTTCCTTTCCAACATTACTACAATACCTGTATTTCCCAGAAACATCATGACTCTTTCCAAGCTCTGGCAGTGTGTGGTAGGGAAGTGTGTCAATTTTTAGTTTGTATGTGGAGGATAAGGAAGAAACCTACATACCATGACACACAGAAAGTTTGTTAGGGAGTTCTGAGACAAAAACTCTGTCTGCAGGAGTAACTTATGCAAACATTTATTATTATTATTATTATTATTATTATTATTATTATTATTATTATTATTATTATTATTATTTTCCTTTCCAGAGAATCACAGAATCATCCTTGCTGGAAAAGACCCTCAAGATCATCTATCCCACCACAATCACCCTAAACCCCTGTGCCACATCCAGGGGCCTCTTGAAACAATTCTAGAAGTGCTGACTCCTCCACTTCTAGACCAGCAGCCCAGGGCAGATCTCCCATCCTTCAGATGGCTTCCAGACTGATGTCAAAGGTACAGAGAAGCTGTGGACAGCAGTGTGGGTTTAGTGATTCAGCCACGCCACTTCTTGCCTACTTCAAGTATTGAATGTAGAACAAGCCCTGAAAAAAAGCCCACATCCCCTGGCAAAAAAATATGAGCCAAGATGACAAAGAAGAAAAATTGTCTCTAGCTATCAAAGCAAAAAAGCAAGGGTTTTCAGGACTTTAACTGGAGCCAAGCAATCTTCAGTCTTACAAGAGAATTTCAGCTGACCCTGTGGGTTTCAGATAAATGTGAGAGACAGGGGGGAAAAGAAGTGAAATAAAAACAACACCCTGAAAGAACTTTTTTTTGTTGGTTTTTTGTTGTTGTTGTTTGTTTGTTTTTTGTTTGTTTTTTTTTTAAGAGGACTCAAAAACTTTATACAAGAAAAATTCCATTGAATTAAAAAAATGGGATTGTGAAACAGACAAAATTTTATTCTTTGATGTTTGAACAGTATTAGTGTAAAAAAGTGTACATATTGAGGAGAATTATTTTCAGTGCTCATCCTGAAAAACAAAAAGCTCTAGTATAATCCTACAAAAAGCGAAGTTATAGAAAAGGCAGATGTTGGGGGTTAAGTTTAGTTTTGTTTTTTTTCCTTTCCCTATAGAATTTTCCTCCCCCATAAGTTCCTAAGAGACTAAATACTGATACTTAAAGGGTACTTGACCCCCACAAAAGAAGTCCTGAGGGCGGTAGATCACTTAGTTTGGCGGGGAGGGAAAGGCTCGGGCGCTCCGGGGGCTGAGGGTGGTTTCTTCTGCCCTCGGTTCTCGGAGAGGACGGTCGGGCGCCTGTTGACGGAGGGTCTGGTCCTGGGAATTCCATCATCTGCTGGAGCACCCAGGAATTCGGAGCCCCTCGCCTGCCCTGCTGGAGCTGGGTCAGCCCGGGTCCAGCTGTCGCAGCTTCTCCAGCAGTGCTCACTTCGCCTGCCGGGACACCCCCTGCCTGCCGGGACACCCCACCCTTTCCAGCCACCAGCCCCCGAGGTTCCACGGTTTCGGTTTGGTGCTCTCGGGGTCCCAAGGGATCCGACTGCCCAGGGCTCGTGAGACAAAGCCCCTCGGGGTTCTTGGTTCTGTTATTATTATTATTGTTGTTGTTGTTTGTTTGTCCTGTTATATTTACTAGTGAAGGACTGTTATTCCTTTCCCCATAGCTATGACTGAAAAAGCCTTTTTAATCTTCCAAATCATGATAACTTGGAGGGAAGGGATTGGAATTCCCCATTCCTAGAGAGGCCCTGCCCCTCCCTAGCAGATACCTGTCTTTTCAAACCAAGACAGCAGAGCAGAAGTGCACAGCCAGAGCACAACGGGCAAAAAGCAAATATCCAAATGGCAATTGGACTTAAAGGAACAAGAAATCCTCATGATAAGAATGATTAAGCATTCCCAGAAAAGCCATGAAATTTCTCTCCTTGGAGATTGTTAAAACTCAGCTGATAAACCCCTATACTTTCAGAGATTTCCTTGGATCTGCATTTGGGCAACTAGCACATTTTTGCTTTTTTGGACCTAAATGTGACTTCTTTGGTTACTCAACATAAGCCAATAGATGGAGGCAAGAATCCAGGCAGAGGATTGGGTATAACCCTGTGTTTACTGGATCCCTGTCTTTGAAGAGTAGGGTTTACCCTCATGCAAAGCCTCCCCTGCTGTCAGAAGCTTGTGAGTTAGTGAACAGCAGAGGGATAGCTTTTTCTATGCGAATTCCTAATTTCTTATATTCTTTAAAATTCTGTAAATATTGTAATTGTTCATGAGAAAATTAATTATATTTTAACAGTATCTTAGTGTTAGTCTTTTGAGGAAAAAAACCCAGCATTGAAATAGTTTTTTTCCTTTGAGGCACAAAAAAGTAAAAAAAAGGAGGTAAACTGCATGGCAGAACAGTTTTGATTCTTTTTTGTCAGCTTTAATTCAGAGACTGCTTTGTGTGCTTCAGTAATAAGCAGTTAAGATGTTGCATATTTTAAATGCATTTTCAATAAGGAATAGGGAGGAAATTGAACTAGAAAGAGAGAAAGAGGGGGAAAAAAGGAGAGATTTTTTAAAAACCCAAGATATTAGACATTTTTCTTTAAGAATTTCTTTTTTTTTCTAGGATACTTTCACAACATATCCTTTTGAAGAGTTACACTGTTGGTGAATATTTTATGAAAGGGGATCTTAGATTAAACCCTGTTGATATATTCATTGGAAAGATTTCAACCAGCTCTGACAAATAACCTTTAGCTTCATAATGTTCATTAGAGAGTGTTTTGTTATCTAATCAGCAAAAGCAGTTAAACAGATTCCATTTACATGCCAGGAAGGCAGAGAGGGAATAATTCAGTGCCAGGATGCTAAACACAAGTGCTGTCTGGAAACACACCTACAAAAGTAACTGGCTAAATTCATGGTAATGGTCTGTATTTTAAAAGAAAGGGGGTTATCTCCTGTTCCAAGCAACATTAATTTTCCCTGTAGAGGTCATTTATCAGTGTAGTTGGCCAGACTCCCCTGCTGCTCACCAGCAAATCTCCGGAAGAATGCTTTGGCAGGCCTAGGAATATGTGGTGTCTATGTTCCCTGCTTCCTGCTTTTGTTAGGCTTAAAGTTAAATTGTTGCCAGACTCTTTCCTATCACAACATACTCTATGGTAATGGTGACACTCTAAGAATTTGGTTTAAGAATCAGAAAACCCAGGAAGGATGACAGGGACCTCTTTAGGGGCAGATCTGACACCTGAACTCACTGGCACCACAGCCTTTTCAGGGGAAAATAATCAGGCCTTAGTCAACCACAGTTAAACAGAGTTTAACAAAATCTTTTCCCTGTGTGTATACTTGAGTGCCTTGCTACCCTTTGCTGGGTAGCAAACACTTCAATGAGTGCTTGGAATTTGTGATAAAATACATTTCAGACAGATTCACATTCAGATAAAGATAGGCATATTCAAATAAAATATTCTTCCTTATTATCTGTGTGATTAATGTTGCAGGGATAGAATATGCTATGACTTGAATGATCCCTGAAGGAACAGAGAGACTTGCAGGAAACCAACAAGGGAAATGTGCATCAGCTCTAAGCTATGCATGACGTTTCCCTCTGAATTAAAGAGCCAAAAATGTACTTGAAAGGGTTTTCCTTGGGGAATTTTATGAATAAGAATGAAGGTTCTAAGCAGCTTATCTTAGAAGTAAAATACTCTGACCTGGACAGGAAGAAATAATATTTACTTTTACTTCTTTGGATTTGACACTCTGGTGGTTGTCGACTTAATTCGTTGGAAATTTTATTCAGCTCTTAACTGCAGGAAAACAATTTTACAGTTAGTATTAAACATACACAGAATTTTAGAAAGGAAGGGTAATGGTTATTTCCTACCTCTGTACAAAATCCTTTTGAAGTCAGTCCTTCTCCCTGTTATAATCTTAAAGCTTTTCCTCTGAGATCATAAGCATTTTCTTGAAGGGACAGGACTACAGTTCTTCAGAGAGAATAAGAATATTAATTCTGTGACTGAAGTGCATCCAAATTTGAAGCCATGTTCTTGGGTACCATTGAAAGGAGAGTTAGGATGCAAACATCAGCTATATGTTAGGTTAGTAACCCCTGTTTCTGCACCATTGATTTCATTCTGATAACAGCTGACACAGTTAAATAATCCATCTGTTCATTCTTATGCTGCCAGTGTGAAAACTCAGTAAAAATAAAGTTTCAGCAGAAGGGTTGTCAATAAGCCATCATAGGAAGTGTGATGTTACATCTCTTTTTACTGAGTAACAAAACTCTCTACTCTAGAGGCAAAAAAGATGTACAGCTAAATCCAGTAAGTTAAACTATATATCATCATTCTCTCTTCATAGTGTACATATTAGTAACGCTTCAAAATACACAGGAGATGTAAAGGCCATCGAGGAGGAAGCTAAACACTTGCCACATAAGTTTACTGCAGCTTGTTACCCAACCCTCCATCCTTGCACAATGCCTTCTGGGAAGCCCAAGACTTTGTAACAGTGTCCTCTATTAACTTCTGCAGCGGTGGAAATTAAAGCCCCAAGAAATGTGCTTGAAAACATTTACTGTTTTTTTCTTCACATAGAAATGTCATCAAGAGGAGAAAAATGTGAGCATCTGCTCATGTGTGTCATGTCCTGCAGAAAGGAACGATCAGTGCATGAACCTCGGAGGAAAAGCAAAAGTCACGGCAATGAAGTAGTGGAAGACAATGAAATCAGGCTCAAATAGCTTGGATCTGTTGACAAGACGTTGAGGAGCTGATGTTCCAGATTGGTCCCCCAACCACACTGCTTTTCTGTGACAAATGTTTCCATTGCCAATCTAGAAACAGACTTATAATTTCCCCATGTAACACATTATAAATACAATGTTAATGCATTTGCAGGAGTTACGAAAGGGATGGTCTCTAAGTCATTGAACTTTTGATGAGAATTCTAAATGGAGGGAAGGGTAACTGGTCTTTACAAATGATGCAATTCCTGCTATTAAAATGAGTCAATAAAAGACTGTGGGCATGATGTGGTGGTGCAAAAGTTATTCTATTAGGTTTTAAGTGTTTTATATAATTAATTTAGAGTTTTTAATAAGAAGTTTTGAAAAATGGTTTGTTCCCTGTACCCCCCGTTCTTCCCAATGGTTCTTACCCCTTTTATTGCTGTCAATCCCCTCTCTCTCTCCTTGGACACCCTGTCTGTCACCTCGGGACCCTTCCCCAGACTCTGGAAAATTCCAGGGAGGGTATCAAGTGATAGGCTGGTGCCCGGGGAATCCCCTTTCCCCCATCACAGAGTGATTCGGCTGTTGAATGTTTACATCCCTAGTTCCACCCTGAGTTAGGCTGGTTGGTTAATCTGTTGTTACCACCTCTTGTTCCTCCCCCATTTAAAAGTTACTGCAGAACCATTGTTCGGGGCTCTCCTGAGCAGCAGTGGTCAGGTGTGGAGCTCCTGTTTGGTCTCCCCCTCAATAAAGCCCTGTTAACCCTGCTCAGAGAGTCGCCTTTCTATCTGCCGCTGTGGTTGTGACTACCAACAAGTCCAACGCTGGGTGTGGGGAACCAAGATCCCACAGGGAGGAGGGAGCTAGTCAAACTAGTGAATCTGACCCAAAAGTGCGTGTGCCATGGTGAGGAACTGAGCTAGCCCATGGGCCAGCGCTTCCAGGCACACAGTGGACACCGTGACAGCACAGCAATTATCACATGCAGTCACTGGTGTTTGCTTCTGAACCTGGTAAGAGGCTGTGCAGCAAATTGTACAGGGAGATTTCTGAAAGAGATACATGCACCTCTGCTTATTGTGGGGATATTGCCTGAAGACAGAACACAAAGGACCTACGAAGGACTCAGTGATTTCCAGGCCAGCTGAGTCATTGAAAACCAATATAATCATGGACAAAGACCCTCTAACTAATTAAAGTTAGAAAGTGGTATGTTTATTCACTGGCGGGCGGCACGGGAGTCATCTCCGAAAGACGTGGCCGCCCCAAACAAGGCTCTTTGCCCTCTATTTATTTTCCAAGATCTTACATACAATAACCCCAGCTCCTCCCATCCCCGCTCTGTATTAAAATGAGGCTATTAGTCCTTCACGCGTGCGCAGTTCTTCTCTTGAATTGGGTCGGTGGTCTCAAATTGGGTCAGTGGTCTCAAAGGATGAAGTCAGGAGAGTCTTCATCAGGTCTCTGTGACCCTCTGGCACTGTCCAAGGTCCCCTGCTTCGTGATTGATTGATACCAGGTCCAGGTGCTGGCCATCGTTCTTAGTGGTTTCAATCTGTTCTTATGACAGTTCACTTAGTCCACTTTTTCTATACGCAAGCTCATAATATAACAGTTAGTTCTAGCTTGGGCATCTAATAATCATTAACCTACCATTTACTAATCTAACTTACCTCTTGATCAATATAAATTGCTTCTAACCCTTAGCTAAAATCTTAACTCTTTAAAGTCATGTCTCACAACTGCTCAGTGAATGCCAAAATGAGGGTCAGAATTTTTCAGGGACGGTGCTGCTGTGGGTGTTTCACACAGTGGGTCTCTCTATAAAACTCCACAGTATTTCCTCTTGTTCTTAAGGGGCATGAATTTAACATCACAATGGATGTTAAATTGTGTTTTCTGAAGCTGGCTGGTTTGGCTTTCACAAAAATGATTTTGCAATTTAACAGGCAGAATTTTGCTTCACACTAAAGCAAACAGTATTTGACAACTATTTGCCAGCAATTCTCAAATAGATATTTTGTTTCTAGAACTCCAAAATATCTAGAATCTCCAAAATAAAACTATTTACAGGTACTCAATACTGAAATGGAAAAGTATGTACTAAATCATACTTAGATTTCTATTATTCTCCTAATTATTCCAGACCTCCAGAAGTTTCCTGCTGACAATGGCAGGAATCCCCTTCCCCCAGCATTGAGTCAGGCTGCAATTTTCTATAGTACTTAACATGCTACTACATATTCTCATTTTTCTACAAGTACATGCTCTGGGTTTCAAGTGCTTGTTAAACACAGCCACAGTAACTTTGTGGGGAAGAATCCCAGGAGGACCTCTGGAAGCTTGAAACAAAGAATTCAGTATACAATAGGCATCTCTCAGAGTTTCCCAGAATAACGAGCAGTACACATGACACAAAGGATTTCTGTGGTTTGAATGCTGCCTTTTCACCAGGAAGTGAGCTGGAAAGGGCTTGGCTTATTTATAAATAAAACACAAATGTTTGGGTGCTTATGTGATCAACAGTATGACTTGCTCAAAGTACAAGACTGTAAAGGTCAGTTTCTAATTCTCCTTTCCCTCACATCATAGAACAACATTTATAATGTCAGCATTTATAGCATTTTTAAAATTTTCAAAGAAAGCCAGGATCAATATAGTAGACTGCCTTCTTATGCAGTGTTTTTCAAGATAGGATGTTGCTTAATGGTGGTCTCCTGTCCTGGCTTCTGCTGTCCCTTAAATAATGTTGACAATAGGTGTTTTGTTTTTTTTTTAAGTACCCCAAATTTTGCTGGCATTAACAGATTCAGCTAAAAGGAAAAGATCTGTAAAAAGTGTGGGCCTGGTTCTTCTCTCCCTTCTCTCTCCTTTAATGACCCTGGAAGAACTGATCTCAATGACTTACTCTGGAGCTAGCTCTGACTCAACCAAGCCCTACAACACTTAACTTCCATTACACAGGAGATCCTCTTCCTGCTCACAAATTAAACTATAAGCGCTTAAGTCCCACTAGAGGCCCAGGCAGGTAGGAGCAAGAAGTCATTAGGGTGTAAGAAATTAAGACCAATCCAGGGAAAGATGAGAAGAGCACTGCTGCACACCAACACATCATTGGGAATCATAAATGTACTTGCTTGATCTTGAAATAATCACAGGGGTGTTTTTTTGCTGTGAAACAGGTGGTACAGGAAAAAAAAACAAAACCAACCAACCAAACAAAAGTTCCCTTTTTTCCTCCTCTTAGCATTCTTGATTTTCAGGAAAACTGAGGTGTCCAAGGCCCTGATGTCCACTCCTGAAGGCTTAAAAGACGGTGCTTGAGGCAGCAGGGTAGCTCACTAAGAGGGGAGTGTGTCCAGCCCTCACATGCTTGTCCGCAGGAGAGCAATGCAGGGAGGCAGATGTTTCACCTCACCAGACCCACAGGGCTTTGTGCTTGGTTTGCTCTGTAATCGTGGCTGAGAACTCCAGGCAGAATTTCCTCTCTCCACCTCGAGCTTCTGCCCAGGTTTCACCAGTAACCAGCCACTGTCTGCCTCCAGTGGCGAGAGGATACCTACGGGTTAACATCCTCTGCTTCTCCAAAGCCCTTCACCTTGCTGTAGCCCTGCTCTTCACTGAAAGCTAACCTCTATGCCATGGTTTACAGTGCAATTGCCTAAAAACCTTTCTGGGTTTGAGCCAAGTGTATTGAAGACTAAACTATTTTTGCTCAGCCAGCATGGGATGCAGTCATCCTGATTTTGTTGCAGTTTGAACATTTTATAGTTAGATCAGCACGAAACACCGGGTAAACAGAAGTTGGGAGAGGCCTGGATATGGCTTACATATCTGAGCCTGGGTGGGTTCAGCATTTGGCAGAATTTTAATTGTGGTGTGTCAGGTACTTTAATTGTATGTGGGCAAGGGCTGATGATCCAGAATGAGGAGATTATATACAGAGCAAACAGTTATTATTTTACCTGTGCATGCTCAACTGACCTCTGCAAATACAGTAACAAACTTTAAGGCACTGTTTCTCAATCTTGTTTAGAGTGGATTCTTTTTTTAGTTATATCCAATTAAATGAACAGAAAATGTAACATTTAACACAAGGTGAACTACCAATCGCTGCCTCCGTGGGAAAATACTTCAGAACAGACACAGTGATTCACATAGAAACCACTTCCTTCTGTAATCATTTCACATTTTGGCCAGCCAGGGCTTAGGTCCATACAGCACACCCTGCAGTCCTCATCCTTGCTGGAGTCCCCATGGGCTCACCTGAGAGACCACAGCATAATTCCCTTCTGGGGTAAGAGGGAGGACACACCTTCATCTTACCCAGGTACAGGCTTGGGATGCAGCTGGGTCACATCTCCAGGAGTACAGGCACTCTGATTGTACCAGCATAGGCCTAAAAGGAAACAGAGAATGGAGGAAAAGGAAAGATCCAGGAAAAGGATAGAAAAACATATAGCCTGGGAGAGAGAGAAGTAGCAAATAAACACGCACTATGCAGACACAGAGTCCAAACTGAACAAGATCTGTTCACATGTCTTTTTCAGGTTGAAGCCACAGCTGGCCTCAGTCTTGAGGGAAACAAACTATTTTAAACTGCCCTCGTGCTCCTGTCCTTTCACAGTGAGTCACACTGTTCTGCCTGCTGCCAGCTTCAAGGCTCAATTCCCTGCTAGGACTTTGGTTGTAAACATCTGGAGGCCTGTACATACCTACTGACAGAGTGCCTGCCTTGGCTCCTACAGAAACTGGGGGTTGGGAGGGATTGAAAAAAACTCCCCACTTTTTTCTGAACAAAGGAAAAATAAAACTGAAATCACAAGGCTGCTAGGAAGTGCCAAGTGCAGTGTCAGCACTGTGCTTGCCTATTGGGCCAGCAGAGGCAGGGGAGGCAAGTGACTTCAAGCCACAGTGGGAGTTTTTACTGAAACTGTGGATGGTGTTGTTAGAGCTGGACCCTCAAAAGGAGCCGAAGCTACTCACCCAGAGAAAAGCAAAGACAAGGCCTTAACTGTAGAATTCTTTCTTTTCATGGTATCTGAGTAGAGGACAATTTGAAGTCAGATTTCACATCATCCCTTACAGTAGAATGTATTTTTCAGTTAAGTCCTGAATAGAGCAGCATCAGTCACATGGTTAGTTCCAGTCAGAGCATTTATTCTGAAATAATCTCCTGTAGAAATGGTGGTGCGTAAAGAGCTGAAGAATGGGTATGCCAAAGAGCAAGAAAATAAATGTCCTGACTCCTATGGTACAGCTGCCTTTGCATGCAGAAAGTCCACATCAGTGGTGATAGAGTTGCCACTGTTAAATCATCTTCTAAATTCTGTCTGGTTTTGTTACTGTACAAATCTGACTTCATCCTGGTCCCCTGCCAGCACCAAAGAGATGCTCTATTTACCCACTGCTGATGCAATATCCAAACTCAAAAGGTTTACAGTAAGATATTTAAGATGGAGGCAGAATAAAAAAACAGTGTTAGTACAGCAACTTAATGCCTGCAACATAGTTTAAAGTAGTTTGACAGTTTAAGAAACAAACAAAACCTCTTTGTATGGTTTAATCGACTTATGGAAAGGTCCAAGGAGTGCCAGAGCCCAGGGCCAGGATCAGGGAGGGTGCAACAAGCCCTTCCCTAACCATCAACCTGCACCTTTAGTCCTGCTGCTCACAGGCCCATAGCCTCGAACAGCCAGGAGGAACAAGCTTTTGAGCTGTGTGTAAATACAGAACAAACGCAGGCTCTGCAACACTGCTTTTAAATGTGTTTAATTATATTGAGTAGATAAACGTGCAGTTGCATCCTGGGGAGTACAGGGAGGGAACCCTGTACAGCAGGGACAGAACATCAGCAAGGCCATAATGGGTCTAAGGTCTTTATTAAATCCTTAATTTTTCCATAATGATTTAGTTCTCAGGATGCCAGTGTAGGTATCCTTCTTTGAAGATTATGACCAAGAGCTCAAGAACTCAATACGATGTGACCATTTATTTCAGAAATATTGTCTGAGTAGTAAGTGAGTGGCTTTTTTTTTTTTTTTTAAATTTTATTTTTTTAATCTATTTTATTTTTTCTTGGTTTGAGTTTGCTGTCAGGGTTGCTTGGTTCCAGCCACATCATTTTCTTTGAGACTTGGCGCACAGGAAATACACCACACTTCAGGGGTAAACACAATAAATGAAATATCATAAGTGGTTTTATGTGTGCGTGATATGTGGTAGCTTTCATTAAGAGGGTGTGGCTGAGCAGCAGGCCATCTGGCTGCTCTGTTTGCCCATTTTTAGCTCCACTTCATAAATTCAGATAAAATCATGGAGAGGAAGCGAAGCATGCTTGGAGACCAGGGTGTGCTCAGCTGGGGGAACCCAGACGCACCACAGCAGTGGCAGAGGCCTTTTTGGGTCACAGCAGGGCAGTGCCAAGCCTCAGAGATATCCATGGAACAAGCAGGCCTCCTCAAGATCCAGGAGAGGCTCCGTGCAGTTTATTAGAAAGACAGCAAACTGCTGGAAGTTGTTAGAGCAAGGGCAAGAAGAAGAAGAAAGGATGGGCATTGCACTGTCACCACAGGTGGGAAGAGAGGGAGTAGTGGGGGGGATACTTGTTTTCAGCTGCTTATGCTGGATTTAAAAGCCTCTTATTTATTATACAATTTTTAGTGCTTTTGGAGACAAGTTTTCTCTATATGGGTGGTGTTGCTGTAATTAAATTTGCACATTGGGTTTGCAATAACAATGTAACGTTCTAAATATTCTAATGAATTTAAATTAGTTCGTGATACTTGGAAGTATGAGAGAAACCTCTTTTTGAGGTTGCTGCTCTTCCAAGAGCTAGAAAGAAGACCATGATGAGAGACAAACAGTGCTCCAGTGTGCCTATCCCTGCCTCAAACTGGGCCCAGTGGGCATCTTTCAGACCATTTGATTAACTTTCACTTCATCCAGACCCTTAACTCCTGGATCACACTGACTGTCATTCTGCAGCCCCTCCCACCCCTGAGGGAAGGCTGCACCACTCAGCTCTCTTTCCCCCCAAGCCTTCCTCCAAGCTCTGACCCAGTTAAGCCTGTCCCAAGTCCTAGGCTGGCTGTAGCTTTTGTGTTCCCCCGCTGCTGTGCGGGACCAAGACACATCTGGTGGGCTACTCTGACAAAGTCTGCACAGAGGAGGCTCCAAGAACAAAAGGTAGAGTACAGGCAGAAAAAGGAAAACGCCATTTTTAGTCATGTCAGATGTGGAAAGTTTTATAGCAGGTTCTTTATAAAGTTCTGAGATTTCCTGAAACTTAAAATTTCTTCTTTGAGCCACACCTTTCACAGAAGGAACATCAATTTCTGCATCAATTTATGTATAAATCATATGCCAACCACCTATCTTAGCCTGGCAGACTTTCCCTTCAATGCAACTTGCAGTAATTTTTTTTGTTAAACAGAAAGGAAAATGTTTTATAGATATCATAACCCCCTCACTTTTTCACTTTAAGCCAAACTACAGTAACTTCACAAAGTGAATTAATTTCCATAATGCCTCTGAGATACTGTGATCAATAGAGTGGAAAATAATCTGTTGTAATTTCTGACATGAGAATTATGAAAAGAATCAGAGTGCATGTAATCTGTCTGATAAGTAGCACAGTATTTGTTATGTGTCATAAAATTTTTGAAGTAAAAATTACATTGTCTGCACTACAAACAGTATGTGAATTTAACAAAAGCCATAATGTGTATCTGGCAAATAATTTATGTAATAGTAGAGATGTTTTTCAGTTGTTGCTGTCATTTTTATTATTATCTTCTTATTATATCAATGTAATAGTTTGAACGTATATTTTTTTCGGATCAGATCTTCCCATTGCTTAAACATGTTTCTCACTGGCATCTTTTTATAAGTCATTGACTTTTTCACTTGTTTTGACTCTTTTTAGGCTAATAGGAATATGATGAATGATTAACTCCCTTCTGATGTTATCTTACTTCACACAGTTCAAGTAGATGATTAGGTATTTCTTTTCTCCTTCATAACAAGGAAGGAAAAAAAAAAAGAGGAGAGGAGAGGAGAGGAGAGGAGAGGAGAGGAGAGGAGAGGAGAGGAGAGGAGAGGAGAGGAGAGGAGAGGAGAGGAGAGGAGAGGAGAGGAGAGAGGAGAGGAGAGGAGAGGAGAGGAGAGGAGAGGAGAGGAGAGGAGAGGAGAGGAGAGGAGAGGAGAGGAGAGGAGAGGAGAGGAGAGGAGAGGAGAGGAGAGGAGAGGAGAGGAGAGGAGAGGAGAGGAGAGGAGACTTTCAAAATATTTTCAAAATCCTTAGTGGCTGATTCGCAAAATAGTGAAAAATCCTCATCTCTTTTCTGAGAAAACTGGTTTAACAAAGTTCAAAGTTGCAGCAGAAGTAGTGTTTCACACTGAAAGAAAGGCGTAAAATGCTCACATGAGAAAATTTTCAAGTCTGCCATGTTACCCCAGGCTTTCCAGTGATTTTGTTTGATTTTTGTTGCTGTTCATAAATCTTTGAAAGGTATATGAAAATATCTTTATCTGTGTAAAATCCTTCTGAATTTTCTCTCCTTCCTCTGCAGATTGGTGGCTGCACAAAAAATGTGCCAGTGCTCTTCATCATCTGTAAATCATGTACATTAGCCACAGCTGTTCACGACCCTCCAGCCCTTTCCAGTGCTGGGGGTGTTACTCCCAGTGACACACATCAGTTCTGCCCTCGGTCTAATCCCCCGGTTCAGCCCTTCGTACCTGCTTGTGCAAATGTGCCAAAGCAGAGCATAGCCAGACACCACATTGGCACAACAGAGCTGCTGTGTTGTTCCCCTGGCTGTTTCTCACTGATGCAACCACCAACCTGCTCTTCAGAAATATACAACTCACAGCTTTTCGCAACCCTTCATTCTAGGCAGAAATATGTTGGCACACACTGGTTGGGTGTTGTTCCCAGGAAAACAAAACTCTCCAGGGATCTTCTTTCTCCATTCCCTTTAGTGTGTCATATAAAGATGAAGTCAGTAATAGTCCTAAAACCCTCAGCACAGCTGAACTTTGCTCTGTCTTAAAACATTTTTTCTCTCCTTGGGGCTTTTAACACACTAAGTCTTTCAGTTTTACGTGAAACCTTGCCTGGACTCCTAACAGTGCTCTTTCAATGAACTCCTTGGCTCAGCTGGAGTCAATGACCTAAGTCCTCTGGCCTGCAGGAAAGGCAGGATTTCAGCTCTCATTCTTGCAAACTTTCTTCATTTTCACTGTACCCTTCATCTTTATTTTTCATTTCCTATTGCTATTTCCTAAACCTCCTTCATTACTGGTTCATAGAAATTTGCCTCAAATTCTCTATTTCCTTGGCATTTGCTGCTCTTCAGATGCTCCAGTTACAAATTTTGTATATGCGCTTGTTGCAGTTGTCTGTGTTCTGTTTCAAATGAAATCATCAGAGCCTTTTTACTGGCTGGGTACATCTGATGTAAAGTTTCACTGCAATGGTGTGTGTTTGCTCAGCTCCCTGAGCCAGCTGACTGCTCACTTTTAACACCATGCCTGTGCTCATATCCTTTCTTGAGTGTTGACTTGGGATTTAGGTCATTTGAGGATACAACATGGAGTAATGGGCACAAACTGAAAATGCAGAAATTTAGGCTAAATATAGGAATAAATTCTTTATTGTGGGGGTGGTGAGACCCTGGAATGGGTTGCCCAGAGAAGTTGTGGATGCCCCATCCCTTGCAGTGACAAGGCCGGGTTGGATTAGGAGTTGAACAATGTGGTCTAATGGGAAGCATGATTTTCACCCCCCTGCCCCATGCCGGGGCGGGGCGGGGGGGGGAGTTGGAGCTAGATGATCTTTAAGGTACCTTCCAATTCCTAATATTCTGTGTTTTCTAAAATACTGTTGCTTATGAATGAAAACAATTCAGGGAATTTTCGTTCTGAATGGAAACAGAACTTCTGATAGCCGGACCCATTCACATTTTTGGTCCTTGCTGGCCAAGTGATGCAACAGGCACAATGTGACAGTGACCTTTCCCTTTGTCAGAAGGATGCCCATGCCTCCTCCTCTTCATGGCCCCTTAACTGGAGATGATTAACACCATGATTTTGAGAGGACTGTTTGATGTGTGAATTGTTTTGACTGGCTATCCCCAGGATGATAGCGATGTGTCCTTAGAGGCTGCTCCTTGGGCTGAACGTATTTAAAGCAGGAGCTTGCAGTTGTGTTTCAGAATGCAAACAAAGTAAAAAGAGAAGAGAAATTCTGCCAGCCTGAACGGTGTCCTGCTGTCTTCTCTGAAAGGGTAGAGAATACAGAAAGAAAGATTGATTCAATCAATCTACTGGCTGCCAGGCAGGGCGGGTAAGCAGTTGCTTCTCTAGATGTAGAAAAGTTGTTTATTCATGGCAGATCTCCACTTAGAATGTAATTGTTATCTTGAAAACTGCCAAATTGGGAAGCACTGCCCTTCCTGTTTTTTCTACATGCATTTGCATCATAGTGAGGTCCTAAACTTTCTTTGAAATGCCAGTAAAATGTTTCTTTGTATTGAATCGGTGTTCTGAGTCTTTGAAGATTCAAAATCACCGCTCCTGTTCCTTCGAATGAGGAGCTTGCTAACACAGGTACTCTTTGAACCTTGAGGCTTCAAATTGTTGACTCATGCAGCAGTCGCTTAAAAGAAATGGCAGTTCTGTAAACTGTGGGTTTTAGTTGCAAAAATACCCCCTCCCTCCCGGCAGGGATCAGGAAGAAGACTTCTCACTTCCCTTCCTCACCAAAATTCATGTTCACCAGAATGCTCCCTCTTTAATTCACTTCACACCTGCTGTTTTTGCTGAGTCCTCACGCTGTTAACATTTCTTCCAGCCTTTCTAACCACAATGCTAGAAAGAAACGGTTTTGTTTGGGGTATGAGATGTGATAACCAGAACTGAGCTACTATCTGAAAGCATAGTCAGAAAATGGAATTTGCAAATGTTGTATCTTGTGGATGGAATTACAACAACATTATTTTGATTCCAGTCTCTCAGTATCAAATAACATATTGAAAAAGCAAGAGCTGGGTGAAGGATCTTTTAGAAGTTGTATGCCATGCCTGTCACACACTCTTAAGACACATTGTTCTAAAAATATCTCAGATTATTTTATCCTAAACATTTAGGTAAATGCACATGCATACAAAAAGGCATAATGATAAATCTAATTTTAATATTCCTTTGAATAGAAATGTTATCTGTTATAAACCAGTCACTGGCAATTAGCAACTAAAATTTAATCTCCTTGAGTAGATGGTAAAATACGAGATGTGAGTTATGATAACCATGTCTAGACTAAGAAGCATAATCTTCTTTCCTCCTTCCCTGACAGGTGTGTTTGACAGCTTGTATCAGATTTTGTAACATCACTTTGGCCATTTTAATCCTCCCCTCTGCTTCCAAACTGAAACTGGCAAAGACTGGATGTAAACAAATATTCCGGCAGTGCTGTGAATTGTAATGCCAGTGGTTCTTGAACAATAGAGTTCCCTGCTGAAGAGCTAACACAATTGGTTTTTGTCTCTCAAGTCCCGTTTAGCTTGTCTTTTGTGAGTGGTCCTTGTGGTCAGACACCTCCCTGCTCAAGCGCAAGCCCTGCTTTGGGGAGAGCTGGCTGGAGGAGCCTGAGCAGAGCTCTGAGCAGCACAGTCAGTCACACCCGCAGCCTCAGACTGATGCCTGGCCCTCCTGCATTTGGCAGAGAGGCACAGCCTTTGACTCATCTTGCAACAACGTCCAAGGGCTTATGTGGTTTGTTTCTGCAGCTCTGAGACTTAAAATCAGTTTAACAACACAAAATCTGTATCCTACCATTCAGACTGACCTCTTCATGAGGACTGGAACCGTATTTGGAGAATACAGCTCTTGCCGTAGACCAGAGTTTGGTAAGAGGTCACATCTGGAGGGCTGTATGCACCCCAGTGCTCCTGAGTACTACCTACAGGAGTCCAGCAAAGGACCACGAAAGTGGTTAAAGAACTAGAACATCTGATGGACGAGGCAAGGCTGACAGAGCTGGGGCTGATCAGCCTGAAGAGGACTCAAGAGGGATTTTATGAATGTGGATAAAAATCTGATGGGGGACTCAAAGAGCTGGATTCCTGGCTCTTCTCAGTGAAGCCCAGTGAAAGACAAGAGGCAACAGGCAGGAAGTAAAATGTGTAAATTTCCATTTAAATACATGAAGATAACTCTCTTAACCAGAAGGTGGTCAAATACGGTAACAAGTTACTGAGAGATGTTGTGGAGTCTCCACCTTTGGAGGTACTCAAAGCCTGTCTGAACAGGGCCCTGGGCAACCTGTGACCTTGCCTAGAGCAAGGAGTTGGACAAGATAATTACCAGAGATGGCTTCTAGTCTCAGGTACTTCTTACAGAACACATCGTCAAGAAAGTAAATCTACAATATTTTTAACCTATTGGACAGACAAGGATATTTGCTGTCTTGTATATAAACCTGTCAGATGCCTAAGTGGAAAAACACCCAATTTATTTGTGCTTAGGAAAATTACATATGTACAAAATACAAACACCGCATGTATTTTATTCTTTAAAGTTAGTGTAGCCATAAATTTTGAAGGGCTTTCTCTCTCTCTCTCTCTGTCCTTGTGACAGTATTGCTCACTGTGACTACCATTTTCAGCTTCAGTGTAGAAGAAACCACATCTTCCCTGGTGTGACAGGGGGGTCACTTTTGCTGGTCACTTTTACTTCCATGGCCTTGTCCAAAAGTGAAAGGGGCAAAAGTGCAGTGGGCAGACCTTGTATCTTGAAAGAGCAGCAAGTTTTACTGCTACTACTCTTAGCCAAATTTTCTCCAGTAACATATCCAGAAAATTTTGAAGGCTTTAACATGCGAATACATGTTTTAACAAATTAATAGCTGTGGGACTGAAGCTGACTTGAGGCTGTCCCTCAGGTCATAGCAGAAGGTCAGAAACTGAAGAACTGTTGTGGTTACACTGCACACAGGAATGATTGACACAAAAGAACAGGAGCTGCCAGGTCCAGAAAAGATGGTCACGAGGAAGATAACAAATGTTACTCAGGAAAAAATACAAGCTACAGGAACTAGAAAGACTAATTCTGACACTAAAAACAATGTAGTCTTGTATAGGAAAAGGGCAGGGATAGAAAATCTTTTAAATAAAAATCATGTGCTTTTTCTGTGTTTTCCCTAAGGGTGTTGGTGTATTTTTATAAATCTATGACTAATTTTTTAGTTTTGGATCTCAAGCCAGCTCTGCTATTACTTAAAACTTTTAGTACTGTCAGTAAGTTTATTATATGGATATTTTCAGCCAAGTTAGTCACACACATGATCTCTTATTTTTTGCTTAACAGCTATTATTCATGAAGGTTTAGTAAAATGGTTGAGGAGGCAAACAAGGAGTTAATTGTTCCGTCAATAATAAAAATGACCATATAATTGATGTGATAGGTCAAACCATACCCAGAGCTAGGAAAGAAAATAAAAATGGTATAAAAAAAAAAGCTTATCTTTTGATATTTAAAGATAGCCAAGTCTATCTTTAGACTTGGCTTCTTCTGTAAAAAACATTATGAAAGATGGGAGGGTCTTTATGTAATTAACTGGTGTAGAGAGTGATGAGGCTGTTATTACAGGGAAGTGACATAGCACGCAGGTAATGCCTGACTGAATGTGAATCTACTGAGTATGCCAGTTCTTTCCTTAATTATGAACCAGTAATATGACTTTGATTTTAGTTTTGCTGCATTTTAGATTGATCTTTTAATTTTTTGTAAGGTCATTTTTATAAATGATAGAATTCTTATAGTTAATAATATATTCTAATTTTAATCTTTTTTCTCTTCTTTCTTACTTCTTGAACTCCAAACATTCTTTTGAAGTCTTTTAAATCTGTGAAGCTCTATAAATAACTTTTTCTCATATTCATATTGGAGTAACTCAGTTGTGCTGAATCTTGAAAAGTTTTATTTGCTATTGTAATAAATGAAAGTCTGCAAATATTTTCCATAACACTAAGAATTTTTGTGGTGTGTAATAAATAACTTTGGAGGTAAATAGCACACTTCTCACTCTGAAGGTGTTAGAAACATATTATTGGACAAAGCAGTAATATCACTGTAGACTATATCTTGGCAAAGTTACCTTATAGATTTAGTTGCTATGTAGCAGAAATTTACTAATTTCAGGCTTCTTGGGTCCCAGCTTTTCATTCTTTCTGGTATTTAATACTTTTTCTAGCAAACCTATTTCCAATAAAAAGGAATAATTACAAGGGAAGTTTCTAGTTCAGAGTCTTTATAGGTACTTATTTCATTGCTTCTTGTATAAAAAAACTATGATTGAGGGCTGTAAAATTTGAATGTCAAACTTATTTTATCTGTATTTTAATAAAATATGATCTTTATTTTTGGTTGCATTCACAACTTATATATTTACCATTAGGACATCCTGTATTCCCTTGCTAAAATTCTTAGTGGGGAATTGATTGAACAACATGCAAATTAAGAAAACAGAAAAAATGTAGTTATATGTAAAGTCTTATGATGCTGGCTGTGCTGTTACAGTCTTTCTCAACTAGCGTCTGGAGACTATAGATCTTGGGACAATCCTCGCAGCTATATTTGGCTCTCCCTCCATCTCTCCTTATAACATAAACCATAAAGGAGAGTGATGGGACCACTGAAGACCTCTGTCTCCCTCACTCAGACATGATTAAATTGAAAAGACAGCCTTCTCAGCTTGGCAAGGGGAAGCATTTTTTATAATGAATTCAAGGCCCTGGTATTTTTGCGATGTGAATAAATGTCTCACAGCAGGATAAGGTTTTGTTGATTATTTGTGTTTTTCTCCTTGTTGACAGTGTTTCCAAAACCACACTGCTGTTTTGTTCACGGTCGTGTTCCGAGCCCATTAATTAATCCCTCTTTGCTCATAGTGCAGCAGTGCTGCGATGCTCCAACCTTGTGCACTGCTCCATACAAGCCCATAATAAAGAGCTGAAGGCCTTTTTTCCTCCTCTGAGATCACGTGAAGTGAATTTGTCCAAAAGTTGGAAGAGCACAAGGCAAAATAGGCAATAGATATGATTTATGGCCCGTTCAAGTTTGAGCCCATTTTTGTGGGTAACCAAGGCAGTGGAGCTGTGGTGACAGGTGTTGACACGTGTCCAGAGGAAACACGCCCCTTCTGCCCCAGGTGCACACGCTGCTAACAGGAGCTAACGCACACGTCACTGTGACACCGTCGTGGCTAGGTGGAGTCAGTGCAGGTCTGGCATACATCATGGTTCTATCGTCGTTCTGGTCCTGTCGGTGGACAGAATCAGACTGCAAAATGAATTGGACAGATTATGCATGCCAGCTAATACACACGGGTATTTTGTCATCTTTGGTGCAGAGACAATTTAAGGAGGAACGCGAGGCAGGATGAGGAAAGTGATGGCTTGATTTTAATCACAGCTGTTTTCTTTCCGCTGCCAGGTTTGGAGTTTGGCAGGTTAAACCTGAGGTGTTGAGCTGGCAGTGGCGCTGCAGCTGCATAATTTGTTCTGCACAGAACAGTAGGGCTGTGCCAGGAGCTGTGATGGAGGTGAAGGTGGATTCAGAGGGGCTGGACCAGTAACAGCAGGGGTAGGAAGTTTAACCAGCTGGATGCAGTAATCTCAATCCTCATTGAATCTAAGCTCCAGAAGACAGAACAACTTAATTTACAAGGAAAAAAAAAGTTATTAGGTATATTAGAGGTATTAATAGCATAAGACCTCGTGTTGCTGCACCCTGGGAACAAGTCCTTCCTTTGCCAGCAAGAGCTGATCACCTGAACTCATATAGGGGTCTCTTCCCTTTGCAATTCCTTGATTTAGAGTGAGAGTTTGACTTGTGCACTGCTTTGGTGTTAAAGGGTGTTTCTAGATTTAAAGCAAAAAGGATATTTCTTGGAACTTAAAAAATCCTTTAAAAAGAAAACATTTTTGTTTCACAGATTAATAGAAAGGAAACAGTTAGTGATTCTTCCTCAACTAAAATGATCAGACTACAGAAGATTTCTTTTTATTCTAACATGTTCTTCTGTGGTAAACTTCATGTTTTCTTGAATATATTTTTGAATAAGGACTTACATAAATTTGAGAAGATTAGGGATTGCTAAATGTTCTTTGCAAGGCACAATGTGGGACCAGCTCTTCTTATTTCAAGTCAAACATTAGTATAAAATAAGGTTTTGTTCGTTTGCCCATTTTTTGGAAATGGCAATGAATGTGGAGTCTGTAAGAGAGAAATTATGTGGTTTGGGTTACCTTACCTTCAGCAAATGCTTTCTTAGTATCTATTACCCTGAAAAGTATATTTTGGATTCATGCTAATCAAACCACATTAACCCCTTATCATGTAGCTGTGCTGCATCATTTTGTGATCCATAATGTAGTTGGCATAATAAAGATGAACATTTTTAAAGTACACTTCTCAAAAACAATTACTAGAAGATTTATATCCTCTAGAGGACTTGCATATTGGCCAGTTCTTATATCTTCTGCTTCATGATAAAGCTCATATTTCCTGGAAGCCTCTAAGATTCTGTGGATCACACAAGCTGCATGTAAGGTTATACTAGTCCCAGACAGCATCTCTCTCTTCCTTCCCCCAGCGAATTCAGCCAGATTCCTGATAAAGGGTCCATGAAGGGTCAGCAGATCCAGGAGACCTGCATAACAGTATCAGGGACCTGGCTCACATGCTAGTATTTTGCTTCTAAAGACAGTATCTGCAGGAGAGGGACTGTACAATTCTGGTTTTCGAAGTCAGTAGGAGAAGTGACTAAATAAGGACTGAGGCTACTTGGTTGAAGACATCAAGTTCTCAACTAAGTGTAGCAACTGACTGTGCTGTCCTTATTTCTCATTCAATAAAATGTCCTAGAATTGTGGAGTATGCTGAGTTGGAAGGAACCCTCAAGGATCATTGAGTCCTGGCACTACACAGAACACCCCAAGAGTCATGCCCTGTGCCTGAGAGCATTGTTCAAACACTTCTTGAATTCTGTCAGGCTTGGTGCTGTGACCACTGCCCTGTGGGGCTGTTCCAGTGCCCAAAAACCTTCTGGATGAAGAACCTTTTCCTAATATCCAATCTAAATGTCCCCTGACACAACTTCAGGCCATTTCCCTGGCTTCTGTCACCAGTCACACAGAGCAGAGATCAGTGCCTGCCCCTCCTCTTCCGCTCCCAAGGAGGTTGTAACTGCAGTGAGGTCTCTCTTCAGTTGCCTCTTCTGCGGGATCCACAGACCAAGTGACCTCAGCTGCTCCTCATATGACTTCCCCTCAAGGCCCTTCTCCGTCTTTGTTTCCCTACTTTTGACTCTCTCTAGTAGTTAAAATATCTGTTTTACACTGTGGCACCCAGATCTGTCCCCAGCCCTGGAGGTGAGGCCGCCCCAGTGCAGAGCAGAGGGGACAATCCCCTCCCTTGCCCGGCTGCCCAGGCTGTCCCTGCTGCCCCCAGGACACGCTTGGCCCTCCTGGCTGCCAGGGCACCGCTGGCTCGTCTTCAACTTGCCACGGACCAGGACCCCAGGGCCCCTTCCATGGCACTGCTCCCCAGCCTCTCATTCCCCAGGCTGTCTGTACATGCAGGGCTGCCCCAGCCCAGGTGCAGAATCTGGCACTTTTCTCTGTTGAACTTCATGTGGCTGGTCATGGCAAATTCCTCCCATTGTTGAGATCTTTGCCCTCCAATTATGCATCATTGTCAAACTTACTTAGAACTTCTTTGAGTCCTCTGTCTAATGTATAATATATTGATGTATATTTAATTTGATTTTTTAAATTGTTTCCTTTCAAAGGGAAAAGATTCAATAACCTCAAGAATAAGAATGCCAGAAGAATTCCTTTTATCTTCTACAGAAATCTTCATTGGAGGAGCAAACTTTTCTAAGGCTCGGTCTGGTTGCCAATCCATGCACTGCTTAGGAGCAAATCTCTCCACATAAAAAAATAGTTCTGCTCTACCTCAGAAGAGTTCTTGTTTCTTTGGCAACAACAGCATTACAAATGAATCTTGGAGCAAACACCTAAGCCTGGAGGAGTGCTGGAATTTCAGGTACAGTGTTACTCTCAGTCATTTCAGTGCAGTAATTTCAGGTATCTTCCAGCTCAGCATGATGCATTTTGGAATTGTTTGTCTGACATAGTGAACACAGGTTTGAAAAGAGGTGGGCTTGCAAACCAAACATTAAGACCTTATATTTTTTAAATTTCGTTTCTTCTCAGCATTGCTCTTTCTTCAGGACAAATAATAATGTGAAATGGTTCTTACCTTTGATTTGGAGCCTAATGGAGGAAACAGGAAATCACTCAGGACCAAACAACAGCATGAAGGTATGGGCCACAGTGCAACGTTCCTATGAGACTTCCTAGAGGTGGGCAAACCCAACCACACAGAGTGAAAATGCAACTGGCTCCTGGGCTTCCTGCCAGCCACCACAGCTTGTCTGCTATCTGGGAGCAAACACTAAAAACTGACTAATTTTGTCCCATTTACAAGATGGTGCCCTTTCCTGCCAAAGTCCAAGTTCTCAGGAAATACATTTATTTACTGCTTAGGCAATTTTGTAAAAGCAAGTGAGTTCTGCAAACAGAATAAAACCTGTCACCGGGTGAGTGTTATTTAGCTAATCACTGGTGTTGAACCCCTTTTTTCTTTCTAGCATTACTCCATCTCACCTTACTTGTTTACACATTAACTGAATTAATTAGTAGGGAAAGATTTGAGCCAGCTGGATTTTACTCTAACTGGATTACCTCACAGGAACATGCAATCCATCACACAGGCTAAAGCAAACACTTTGCTGGGTCATAATCTTCCTACAGCCCAGCCCATCTAAAATCCTGAATGAGATCAGTGAAATCTCTAAGTAGATTACATGCTTACCATTGTAACGTGGAGAGATGTTCTGCTAACAAAACTTTGCATCCAGCAATCAGCTGCTCTTGCCTCAGCTGGCCAGGCTGCCAGGGACAGCAGGACTTGTGCTCTTTAGTCATTTAGAGCATTTCCCTATCTAAAGGCAAGGCACATTTTGATTAGAAGTGGAATACACCTACTTTGGTTTTATGGACAGCTGTTTTATTGTTTTGAAATACTTCCAGGAATTAAGTTATTCTCTATTCTTCCGTCAACACAAGTTAAATGTCAAAGGTGTGAATGATGAAACACCCACTGATCTAACCACACTGGAAAACAGAAATCTGTCAACATTGTACTAGCAACAGGTATTACCATCACGGGTGCCAGTCCTGTCAAACCTGCCTGCTCAAGTATCTCTGCTTGCCCCTGTGAGCCCTCTGATGGGAACCCTTTGTAAAGCACCATCCTCTTTTAGCTGGTTGCTGTCCTGGGATTTCCACTCCAGCAGGGAAAACCGTGTTCTGGCCCTCCAGCTACACCAACCACAGTGAGTGAATTCATGTGAATCATTAGCCTGTTTCACTAAATTGCCCTTAAATAATTCCTACCAGCTGCACACTGCTCAGCATCACACCTCAGTGTCTATGGAACTGCTGCCTGCTGTGGCATGGAGAGTGTCTCAAAGCCTCTGCACCTCATGGGGCTCTTGCAGCTGCTGTGGGAATTTGCTCCTTTATTTCTGGTTGGAGACTGGATGTGCTGAGCCCAGCTGGGAGCATTCAATGGCAGTTTTCATCTTCCTGCATCTGGGGCTGTCAAGGCAGCAGCTTCTTGGTGTGGCAGAAATACAAATTGTGTGTTTCTATTTCAGCCATCCAGAATATTCAAATATACTATGCTGAGACTTTACTAAGAAAAGACCCTTCTAAGACACTAAAATGATTTAAAGAATTAATACACCCCCCCCCCCCCCCCCTTTCAATGTAGAGAGCTACATTTTGGGGTAACCTGGAGCAATCAGAAGAGAGGTAGAAGATCTGCTTATAGCTTGCTGGAGCGACTCCGTGGAATAACATAACTCTGAAATTTACAATTGAAACCCAATGGTTTATGAAGAGAACAGTGTTTGCAGGAACTTTTTAAAAATGGAAAAAATGTAATATTTTCATTGTGTTTTGGAATAGCCTTCAGAAAAGTATGTTATATTGAAACCAAACAGCCTGGAAAATGCTTTGGAATTTTATTCAGAAGAAAAACTGAATCTTTTGGCTTTTATCCAGCTCAAAACAGAGTCATTCAACAAAACGTGAGACCCTTTTCTGAACTAGAATTTACATATTTTGTATGGCTGTTGTTGTACTGTTCGTGTCCTACCTAAGTTGCAGAAACAAGATGTGAAGACTACTGCAAGGTCAGTTTCTGTTAACAGATACAAGGAGAGTTTATTCTTCCATACATTCAAATTTTTGAGTCCTCCTTTTTATTGTTTTTTCCAGCTGCTGAGAGGTTTTCTGCTGATTTCCTGTTGGAAGGAAAATTCCACTTAAATGTGGAAAGAAGGGAAATCAAAATGGGAAGCCAATGCCAGATTAAAGAATAGATACCTTGTTAGTATTACACATGTGGCTGGGAAGGAGTACAATTCTTCATAAGCAGCTGCTCAGCCGGAGATGGTGTCAAGCTCTAGTCTTCCAAAATAATGAGTTTCCATGTGGGGCTTCAACACAGCGTGACTTATCTCCCTTCTGCCTGAAATCCTTTGGATTAATCCACTGTAGAATTTCAGCCTTGTGATACAATCTCAATTACATTTTGACAGGTAATAAGTGTCATAAAGCCTTACCCTGTTTTCTCCCCTTCTAAAGCAGTCCCCGTGAAAGATGTCATGGTAGAACCCCAGCTGCAACTCAGCCCCACCCAGGCACTTGCTCACTCCTCCCACAAGGGGGATGGGTGAGAGGACAGGAAGAGTAAAAGTCAATCAGTTTAACAGGGAAAATAAAAGCTGCGCTTTTAATTCACTGCTTCCCAGTCACCCCCGGGACAGCAGGGCTCCAACATTCACGATGGTGACTTGGGGAAACAAACACCACCACTCTGAACTTCTCACCCATTCCTTCCTCCTCGCTCCAGCTCTGTATGCTGAGCATGCCACCGCAGGGAATGGCACACCCCTGCAGTCACCTGTGGGCAGCTGCCCTGGCTGTGTCCCCTCCCAGCTCCTTGTAACCCCTCCAGACTCCTCGCTGGTGGGACACGGTGAGGAGCAGAAAAGGCCTTGCAAGAGCTGAGCACTGCACAGCAGTGACTAAAACATCTCTCTGTGTTATCATCACTCTTTTCAGCACAAATCCAAAGCACAGCCTCATACAAGCTACTGTGAAGAGAACAAACCCCATCTCAGGAACCAAAAGTAATCTGAAACCCAGATTTCTCTGAATCTCTTATCAGATTGCGCTTAGGAGGTGTGATTCAAAGCACACTCGTTCTTGCATCTGTATTACTTCACCTGGCAGCCTATTGCTGTGGACATTGTTCACTGTAATTAGCACATAATTCAAAGTGAAGATATGCAATATCCTAATTCTTTACATCAATTGAGAGAAACTCCTTGGAGATGCCCCAATTCCTTCTGTATTTCATTTAGTGCTCAAGCATTGTCTCACCTTTTTCTGCCCAGATTTCCAGCTTTGGTTTCAGGCAGCCATGCACCACCCCACGGCTGCTATGGAGATGCTGCAGTGGCAGTGGTGTACGACACACAAGAACCCTCCCTTGTCCCACTCTCCCTCCTCATATGGCATCCTTTTCCAGAGTGGAGTATGCCTGCATGTGTAGATTCTACAGGGGCCTCTGTGCAGCAGCCTTCCTGGGTGCTTTTGGCAGCTGTTGTACCTTGGAGTAGCCACAAAGAGCAATCAAATCTTCAGAGATACTCGTGTGTAGCACTGGATTATCCAAGATGAACAGTGCTGCCTTGGAAAAGGTGCCACTGCACTGCACATCTGGGTTTATATAATGGGGTATTGTTTCTGATGTTACCCACTAAATGTGCTTGCAGACTTTTTGCATGATAAAGGTGGCTCCAGGGAAACAAATCTGTGTTCCACATCTTTTAAAATCTCCCTCTGTAGACTCTCAATTGATAGAGCAGAAACACTTTTAATCTGCTCTGAAATGCAAAGCCCAGATTCATCAACAGGATGATTTTCTGTTTGTGCTCTTTGCTGGTCTTGTTTCTCTTAAGTATTTTCTCCGATACCAATTCAATACATAAAAATTACATGGAAACTCTTCCCTGCCTGGACACTTCAAACATTCAACAAATACATAGTACACATAATCAACAACATATCATCCAATTGCCAAAAGCTGGTTATTATTCTGCATGATCAAATCACAAAATCCCCTGTGTCTGCCTCCTATCTGGGGCATGGATTTAAAAGGCAGCTGCATTCTGACTTCTATTCATTTGTTTGGAGCATTGCACAAGCCATGTTAACAATTACATAAATCAACCTTTGTTTAATGTTAACTGATAGTCTTTATTGATCACTGGCCAAACTTCTTTTTGAATCATCTGTACTTAGTTCTGTATTTAATAACTCTTCTGGGTGCTATTACAAAAACCTGACCAATAAAGTCCTTTAAAAGAGCCATTTTACAATGTCTTTCCTCAAAACTCAGCTCATTGCATTAATTTCCAAAACCACATAGAAACATTCTTTAAATGAGTATGAATTAGATGGAACATCGGGGCTTTCTTTGATCTTTGACTAATTTGGTATACTGTGGGAGCAGTGTCATTACCCACTGACCCTCCCCATCACTGGGATCGCCTTGGTGCACACCGGGGCCCTTGCCAAGCCAACTGCATGTCTGTGACCATGCTCTCCCAGGTTCTTTCTCCTGTTCCACATTGTGGAATGCAGGAACAGGATGGATTAATGGCTCATCATTTTTACTATTGTTATTAATTGCTGCCTTGCTGTGTGGGCAAAACAGTTGCAGAGAGCTTTAGAATACAAACACCAGCTAAGCCATGCAAAGCTCCTTGTGGATCCCTGAGTCAGCAGCATCCTGCTCTGTGTCTGGATGTAGGGGGAGACAGCAGTCCTGCAGTCTAGTGACACACTGCTCCACAGCTCTGCAAGCTGGATGCATGGGTCCACATGTGCCCTTTTTCCTTAGAGCGGTCCTGCTGCAGCTTGACCTGCTGAGCTGGCAGCAGGGATGAAGTGCGAGACAGCTGATAGGCCACCATTTATCTTGTCTGATGCATTGTCAGTTAAGTGATCTCAATCAAATACTGTTGAAAAAGGGCTTTCACAGTCTGTGGGGAAATGGATCCCATCTGTCTCTGAGCAGTGACATGCCTCATCTCTGCTTATGTGACGGATTCTTTTTCGTACCAGATGTTACGTTAGCTAGGCTTGCCAGCCAGAAAGATTTTAGTGGTTTCAGAGGGGCTGGGATAGCTGTTTGCTCAGCTGAGTGGGTTTGTCTACCATAAGCAGGATTTAATTAGTTTTGAAGACAATGAAGAAGAGCCAAGGAAATACTACCTTTATTCTTGCTCAGTAGGAACAATCTGATGCACATTGGGTCTGGTGAGCTGTTTTAATTAGATCGCACTTGCATGTGAGATTTGATCCTAGGGCACTCTTGACTCATTGGCTTTATACCTATTGCCAGTGGCCAGTTACTCCTGAAGATGAAAAGCTCCAATTTATTCCAAGCCTGGAAATAAACAAACTCCCTCCAATTTACTGGGCTTCCTCAGTTCTTCCATCACTCATCTCTTGCAGAAGTGTTAGTGTCAAGGCCCCGTTGATATTTTCCATGTCTCTGGCCATGGATGTTCTCAGCACATTAGAGCTGTTTTGAGAGACTTGTGGTGAAAATAATTAGAAGAGAATAGAATAATTTACTTTGGGAAGATCATTGAGATCACTCTTAAGATCACCGAGTCCAGCCACTAATGCAGAACTGCCAAGTGCATCAGTAAACCATGTTCCTGGACTCAGAGTTCTGTCCTTCCAAACAATACACATTTGTGAGAGAATTGATTTCCGGTGTATTCTCTGTTCTACATCAATAGGGAATATTTCAAGGAATTTAATGTTTTTGAATGACTGGAGTCTTCTAATCTTTTAAAGGGATTCATATACCCCATTTAGGCAAGGGTATATTGTTCTTGGCATTCAGGTAGGATAGGCATGGTTAAATGCTTTTTGTACCTCATTTATATGGATGTGACCTGGAGTGAAGTACTGATTGGCAAAGTTTGGCACTTAGCATGTCATGTTTTCTAGAGCTATTGTGCAAGGCATTGGGGATAACATACAGAAAAATTGTATTTAGCTTTTATTTCTTTGGGACATATCCTGGGATCCAAATCCATCCCTGTGTATCAGGCTTTTGTTGGAGCATGTTTTGGAGCTAAAAAACTGTGGTTTGTCTTATACTGCATGTCCATTTCCCTTATTGATTGCTAAAAGTAAGAAACTGGGGGAAGAAATTATTTGTTCTTCCTAGTTATACTTTTATGCAAAAGAGAAAAGAAACTGTGCTAGCACTTGTTTGTGCAGGTCATGCAGTCACATCTTGCTTCTCTTTAAACAGGTCAGCTCTAAACCAAGTCTGTGAATTATTTGGAAGCTCAGTTGTGTGAGCAGATGTGCAAAAGGCACCCACCAGCCGCCTCTTCAGGACTGTGCTGCCCCCAGACCTGGCTGTCCCATCCTGTGTCCCATTCCAGCTGCTGCTCCCCATGGGGAGAAGAATGCTGATATCAGCAGGGAAAAATTGCCTTTCTGGCACCGTTTTGACCAGCAGTTCCTGTAAGATGGGCAGACTCCATTCTGACCTGCAGATCTGCTTGACTCCAGCCTGCCTGCTTTGGAACCAGATTGTCACTGACCTACTACTTTCCTGTGCGGGGCCCAGCTGGGCTGCTTTCTTCACAACTGCATGCCTTGGCACCCCACAGCTGCCTTTCCACCTGCATGGTAACTTGCCTTACCCACAACAACACATTCAGCTCATAGCATTTATCAGCTCATTCCCTTTGTGGAAAGATCACTGTAACCTGATGTGCTCTCTGCGGTATTTGGCAGCTTTACCTGGGGAAAGGAGCAGGGAAAGAAGACTTAAGAGAGCATCCTTGACTGCAAGGACAGATATTATTGCCTTGGCATACAGTTTTCATTCCCCCCAGCTAATGCTGGAACCAGCCAAAAGAATTCCTTCTTGTGCCAGCTTGAGCACATCAAGAAGTCATTTAATGTAGTGTTCAAATTTGGCCAGAGCTGTTTTGATTTAGTAATGTCTCTTACAAATACATGCCAAAGTATCCAGTTTTCTAGTAATAACTTTAGCCCTGGCAATATGACTTTTAGAACAAATAGCAGGTTTTAAAATCTAACATGAATGTGTTTGCAATTATCTTTCAGATTTAAGAGGAAGATTTACTTGAAACGACACAGCTATGTGTTGGACAGGCAATAATTTCATCTATGTAGCAAAATAGGGCTTTGCTAATGAGGGAAAAAACAAGAGATTGCCTAATGTAAGATGTACAGAAATGTATCTCTCTTTATACAAAATTATTGCCTCTAGCACTTTTTTTTAACTCACAATACAGCCAAACATTATGATCTTTCTGCACTTCTAATTTGAAGTGATTCTTTAACACATTATTAGAGATTTAAAGTGTGAAAAATTCAAGAAGATTTCAGATTGAGGTATTGGCTAGGTAAATTTAATCTGAAAAATTCAACTTCAGATTCTCAGTTCCTGAGCATTGAACTTTTTGGTTTTGGATATATTGACAGCTACCTCAACAAGGGAAGGTTCCTACTTCTTTATTTTAATTTCTTCTTATTTCAGTGATTATAAAGTAAGGGAAAGTTTCAGGAAAATGTTCTTTGTGGGAAGTAAGTAACTGCTGGCAAGAATAAAATGTGATTTCTTAACAGGCATTTTGGAGCAATAAAGTTATCCAGCAGCCTGTTAATATCTAACCTACTATCTCTGTGTCCTTGACTGTGGTTTTGAATAATATCTGCCTCTGAATCTCTTTTTGTCCCTTTTCTTTCCTTGCTTTCCTCCTCCACCCTTGTGCAATCACTTTCCAAATAATGCATAAATTCTCAGTCTAGGATACAAAGTCAAATCCGTGCTTCATAAACAACACATCTCTTCAAGATTTTCCCTTTATTAGGGAAAAAAAGTTAGAGGCCCCTTAATAGCCAACACACAAAATATAAATTCCTGCTGAAATAACTGTACATTCAGGAACCCAGTCTGTGAACGTAATTTTCCCTCATACACTCTCGTCTGCTATCGTAACATGAACACTGCAAATATTTGGGAAGATGTTTCTTGGTTACACTGTTTATTTAATTATTAAAATTTAATTCTTAAAAATTAAGGATTTGCTGAGTAATCTCTTTAAAACAGTGTTTATTTTCACAGAGGAGCCTCAGTTTGGACAGCAGCCAGTCTATTAATGCAGGAAACTGGTCAGCTTTTACAGAATATTTGCTAGTCCCTGCAAGATTCAAGTTCCATTAAAATGTTCCCAGTACATTGACTTCAATACTGGTGAAGACCTCACATTTTCCTTTTTTATTTAGTCACAAAAAGTACACATTTTATTTGTCAGCAAAGTTCACAGTAAAAGCTGTAATCACATACTTAGGCTTTGCCTTAGTCTGCTGGTTGTCTTGGTGTATTTGTTCTATTTACAGCAACAACGGGTACTTCCAAGAAACACTTGTATTGAAAGGAAAAATACTGCAAGTACATATTCTTGGTAGAAGTATAAAAATTTTTTACATTTCACTTAGTTAACCAGCAATTAAATGTCTGACTGTTTTCATACACTGGTAAGGAGGTAGAGAGCACTGGGGTTCAGCCTGCAACATACCCTCCCTCTCTTGCTCCAAACACCAACCTTATGTATAAGGTTTATATATTAAAAAGCCTATTACAGTTTCAACAATGATTGAGTAACAGGGTCTGTGCAATGCAAAGCTCGTGGGATGACCCATCACAGCTGCAAATTGTCATTCAGTTATAGTGCTAATTCATAGCTACTCTGCTGGCACTGGAGTCAGTTCATATAAACCTCAAGCTCAGTTCCCTCCCTAGGAGCAGATTTGCCCCCTTCTTATAGTGACTCACAGGAGAGCAAAATGAGGCTCCTTGAGCAGAGCCTGAGATTTCTGCATTGTTGAAGAACCATCCCAATCTTTATAACTGTCTTCAGCCCAAGAACACATACCTCATATGTACATTTGGCCCTGGAAATGTACTGTTTTGAAAGAGAACCTGCTTGTGCATATGTGCAACAGGTCACTGTTGAACCCTCATCTCCTTGTTATCCACTGAGACACCCGGCTAGTACAAACCTTTATGAATTCAAAGCCAGGCTAGCTCAGAAAAGCAATGAAGTGGAATGGTAAGGCATAATCTGTTTTCAACATAACATTTTCCTATTCCCATATATCTTTATGGAATAGCATATCAACTTTTCAATACAGCACTATATCCCACATAAGACTTGGACAATGCTATCAGGCGCATGGTGTGATTCTTGGCGTTGCCCTGTGCCAGGGCAGGGGTTTAACTTCAATGATCTGTGGGGGGACCTTCCAATTCAGGCTACTCTTAGATTCTGTGATTTACTTGGTATTATCATGTGGTGGCAGCTCCCTGTCTTGTGCTTCAGAACAAATTCTGTTCAAATTCTGTTCTGCTTTAGCTGAGATTCAAATACTTTTACACCTAACAGAAAGACAAAATCTTCTTACTGATATACACCTTTTGGGTAATAATCTTTCAAAAAATGAACAAGGTGTAAAACCACTTTGAGATACAAGGAGGGAAGAGCTGAAAAAAATTATCAAAGTAATGCAACTGGAGAAAAACATGCACTTCTGGGTATGAAACTATCCCCGCTATGGTCCTGAAGAAGCGGCTGAAAAAGTTTTTCATATCCCAAACCTTACAAGTTGTTGTTCAGTTTCCTTTCTTCCTAGTGTTAGTTGCTACATTTATGAACACTGACTTTCTTATTATTTTAGACCATCATGACACTGCATTAGGGACTCAAAATTATGATATGGGATGGGTCTTTCAAATCTAGTGGAAATACGTGGAATACATGGAATACATCCATTCGCCCCAGCTTTCTTGAATTAGGTTTACAAAAAGGACAGAAGACCATTTTTGTGTCTCTTGTTTAAAACACTAATTTAAATTCAGGGATTACTTACCTGTCCACATAGAGAAATCACTAGTAGGCCCTAAATAAAGGTTAATTTGGAGGGTTGCTGTTTCAGTAAGAAATAAAAAATACACTCACATCAGCCATAAGAGAAGAGATTTTATGGTGATCAGTGTAAATAAATCCAGTTTGAAGCCAGCCACTAGAGGTGATCCCCAGGGGCTCAGTGCTGGGGCCAGTCCTGTTTATTACTGTCATCAACGATCTGGACAAGGGGGTTGGGTGCACCCTCACTTTCAGATGACACCAGAATGGGTGGTCGGAGTGTTGCTCTGCTGGAGGGCAGGCAGGCTCTGCAGAGGGATCTGCCCAGGCTGGATCCACGGGCTGAGGCCGATGGTGTGAGGTTCAACACGGCCCAGGGCCGGGTCCTGCCCTTGGGTCACAGCAGCCCCAGGCAGTGCCACAGGCTGGGACAGAGTGGCTGGAAAGGACCTGGGGGTGCTGGTGCCAGCAGCTGAACGTGAGCCAGGGTGTGCCCAGGGGCCAAGAAGGGCAATGGCATCCTGGCCTGGATCAGCAATGGTGTGGCCAGCAGGAGCAGGGCAGGGATTGTCCCCCTGTGCTGGGCACTGGTGAGGCCACACCTCGAGCGCTGTGTCCAGGTCTGGGCCCTCAGTGCAAGAAAGACACTGAGGTGTGGAGTGAGTGCAGAGAAGGGCAGCGGAGCTGGGGAAGGGTCTAGAAAGTAAGTCTTGTAAGGAGTTGCAGAGGTGGTTTGGGTTCTTTAGTGTGGAGAACAGGAGGCTCAGTGGAGACCTTATCACTCTCTACAACTGCCTGAAAGGAGGTTATAGCCAGGTGGGGGTCAGTCTCTTCTGCCATGTCTCAAGTGAAAGGATAAGAGTAAATGTCTTTAAATTGCATCAGAGGAGGTGTGGGAAAATGACTGGGGTTAAAATTAGAGAAAATATGGAAGTATTATTTACATTCTAGCAAAAGTCAGTACAGAAATTATAGGGGGAAATGCAGATGCTACCCCCTGAATGGGATTACCCATTTCCCAAGTGCAACCACCAGTGAAGATGATGCATAACGAGTCACTCAAGCTCTCCTTAAATGCAAAACCAGTATAAAAATAAGTTAAAAATGGGAAGAAGTAAAAGAAAACTCCATCATAACTTCTGCGATCTGTTAACAGGGTGAACCTGTCTTCTTCCCCAAAGGGATGCCTATTGGGTAAGAATTGCAATTCATGTTTGCTGAATTATTATCAGGACCATTTATTGGTGATTAGAACTTGCCTACATATTGCTTTGAGTATATTTTTGTAGCCAGATACTACCACCATCAATCTTTGAACTTTAACATGTCAAAATTTTCTATTATTTTTAAAAAGAATGTACCCTGTAAACTGTGAGCATGCGTCCTTCACAGACTCCAGAAGCTGCTGGCAGCAGAGAACAGTTTCAACTGTGGAGACCCTGGAAGGGGTCTCTCTTATGCTGCTCTTGTGTGCTCTGGACCAAGGTGAACTGCCCTCCAATCCAGGTAGGCTCACCATCTCTGGAAGTGTTCAAGAGGTGCCTGGATGTGGCACCTAAAATGAAGAGAGAAAATCTGCATCAATATAGATGCAGATTACAAGTTTCAGGCTAGACCGTCTGTATTCTAGCCCTTTGCATCAAATCCCAAGGCAAATGGAATTTTTTTGAGAAATACATCAAAACCCACTACACTCAGAGCAGACTCTGAAGATACTGCTATTAATTCTGATACTTTCTCAAAGCACTGTGCATACAAGATATGGCAACATATACATTGGTGTAATTAACTTCTGAATCTAGGAAACTGTAAATCAGTACAGGATTTAAACTGTGTGTACTTGAAGAGAGCCAAATAGAAAATTTGTGCAGTGGATATGCTGCAGGACATTTAATTGTGACCAGTCAGTAGGTAGAATAGTGTGCATCTTCTGGTGATAATTACTATGCACAAGAGTTTGTTTTGCATGAAACACTTACCTTTCGAAGTACAGAGCATGAATGTGAATGTATGGATGTGTGTGTAACTACACAGGCGTTTGTAACTTGAAATCATGGTCCTGATATTTCAGGCAACAGAAAAAGCAGTATAAAATAAAGGCTTACTCCGTTGCAACCTTATTCTGTGCCTGCTAACATCTCTGCATGCTCATTTCCATGTGCCTACAAGCAATCCAAGCTTATCTGTTTGAGTAAAGCTCTCAGTTCTGCATGGTAGCAGAGTTCCTCCTTTATGACGAGTTGCTCGGTGTGTGGGACTCCCACAGGCACAGCAAGTCTCAGCAGACAGCAAGAGTAGTATTATTAGGCTGGAAACCTGCCTTTAAAAATATAAATATACAGTTATTTCCTGGTAAAACTACCGTCAGATGGTATCTGTAATTAAATCCTCTCTTTCCACATCCATCTCCTTCTACCAAAATGGTAAGGATTTTTCCACTGTTCCTTGACGTTTCAAGCTCTTCCCTGGTCCTCTGATGCTTATGGCTCCACAGCAGTGTTTTTCACAGTTAATCTCAGTTTAACATATAAACACATAATTTCCAGAAATGGAGGTGCAAATCTTTCATACATGGTCAAAATTTCCTTTGGGTGACCCTAACATGACTTCAACATAGTGCCTTTACTGGTAAGAAAGTTGTATTTTCTACCTTGAGATACTCTTGTGGGTAACAGCTCTTGAGGCAGGGAAAAACAAAACACATTGCCTTCGGAGATCAACGACAGGTGTCTCCCATGGCAGTCAAATCTCTGCCCTCCCATTCCCACAGACAGGGATTGACATGGTTATTATCATGTCTGCTTTCTTACTGAAATGATTGAAGTTAGATTTGTCCTTTTCTCCTATGGCTTTTACTCCAATAGGGGCCAGGGTTGATGGTCAGCGTTAGGGATAACCCAGATAGACCAGAGACACAGAGCAGGGCCAGAAATGGGACAGGCAGGACTCAGCAAGAGGGGGGGGCTCACTCAAAGCAGGCAACAGCTGTGGCTTGCCAGCAAGGCTCTTGACTGGAAACATCTTGTTTCTTCAGGAAAAAGTGTCTTCAAAAGAATTTAGAAATTTAAAATATGACCTGGTGTAGCGGCGTGTTTTCAAGATTTGTTGAATTAGTAATGAGTTTCATGTATGTTTTAAAGTTTTCTGTAATTTGGTTTGTTCCTTGTACCCCCCGGTTCTCCCTCGATGGTTTCAACCCTGTTATTGTTATATAACCCTTCGTTAAATGCCAATCATCCCTACCCCCTCTACCCCGGTTGTCAATCCCCTCTCTCTCCCCTTGGGCGCCCTGTCCGTCACTTCGGGGCCCTTCCCTGGTTTCTGGAAAGATCCAGGAAGGGCGTCGAGTGAATGGTGGGTGCCCGAGCAATCTCCTCCCTCCCTCTTGGGATTGGACCCCCATCTTATGGTCAACACCCCCGGTTACACCCCCTCATTTTCCCATTGGCTGACCCGTTGTCGCCTCCCCTGAACCCTCCCCCGGTTAAAAGTTCTCGCACAGCTCTGCTCGGGGCTCTTTGAGAGCAGTCGCCCTCCGAGGTAGACCTCCGTTTTGTGCTCCCTAAATAAACCATCTGTTTGCACTGCTCTCGAGAGTCGACTTCTTCCTGCCGCCATAGTCGTGAACACATCTTCAGTCCTGTCGCCTGCGGGGGAACCAAGCACCCACGGGGAGGAGGTGGCTTGCGTGCCTTGCTGCCCCGACCCACAGAACGCCAGCCGCAGTGCCCCTGAGCTAGCCTGTGGTCTGTGCGAAGCGACAAGGCACCACGACAACCTGGCAAGTCAATTCTAAAGGGTACCAGCTCCAGTGTAGTCAGTGTCAGTACTGGACAATGAGCTCAGAGCGCTGGCCTACCTTGTCTTAGGCACCCCAAGTTGCCAATTAAGTTTTCTTTGCCTTCTGTGCAGGAAATAATTCACCATTATGCTCAAAATCTTCTTTATGGACTAAGAGAAAGCATGACACATGTATAAATAGCCAAGAATTTGTTGTTACTGCAACAAAAATCTTAATGTTCTACTTCAAGAATTATTAATTAATCTAAAAATCAAGAATGTAGATGTTATTATTGCAGGAGAAGGGAGACTGGGAATGCAGTTAGAGAACTTCTGCATAGGAAAACTTTCAATCATAGCAATAATAAAATTGTCATGCATATATTTAATATTTTCTCCTCCTTTCCTTGGACATATGCTCACCCTTCCACCCTCCTCTGGACCTTCAGGAAATCTATACCAACTAGAGTGGATAACAGCGTCAATCTTAGCCCCTTGAAGTCACTCACTGTGAGGAATGTGCGTTGGATTCTTCTTCCTTCCCCAATATGCACTTGTGACAAGGTTTTTGTTTTTTTTTTTAAATATTTTTCCAAAGCAGTTTTATACCTTTCTTTTGCTTTCCTGGTCTATAGCTTCATTTTACAAATGTATTTACTACATATAGTATTATTTATGTATGTTAGATATTATTTCCTTGTTTCATTTGTTAGCTGTAAAATTAGATTAGTCCAGATCAGGATCCATATTTCTAAAATGAAGAACTGATGAGTCTCCAGTGCCAGGCCTGTGGCCCATCTCTTACTGCTCCATTCCCATAAGCACTCTGTATCTCCACTTCTCAAATCCTCTGCTGTCATAGCACACCTCTATTTGTTGTTCTATATGGTGTGTCAGAGTCTTAAACATCTCATTTAACACAGCACCACTGCTTGCTACTGCCAGCTATATAAAACCATGATTGCACCACGCAAGGATAAACACAAGTAGAGGGAATTAGCCGTAGGTACCCTGGTAACTGGAGGGGCTAAACAAAGCAAAATGGAGCGGCAGGCAAGCCAAGAGGTATTCAGACAGCAAACCCAAGGAATCTCAGTCCTGAAGCCTTGGAAAGCCTCTATGGAGTTCATGGGTCCTTTCTGGAAGGCAGCACTGCATTGCAGGGCTACAGGGTTACACAGCTGTGAGGTGCTGTCTCTGGAGATATTTAGGTTTCCATAATCACTCTCTAATAGCAATACATTCACAAAGAACTCAAAGCATTTCAGAGTCGTTTTCCAGCCATGATGTATGTGCAGGGGCTGGGAGAGCTTAGGGTTTTTTTAAAGCTGCTGGGTTGTAGGAGCAGCTGAGGTCATTTGGTCTGTTCAACCTGGAGAAGAGCAGACTGAGGGGAGACCTCACTGCAGTCACAACTTCCTTGTGAAGGGAAGAGCTGGGGCAGGCACTGATCTCAGCTCTGTGGTGACCAGGGACAGGACCTGAGGGAATGGCCTGAAGCTGTGTCAGGGGAGGTTTAGGTTGGATATTAGGAAAATGTTCTTCACCCAGAGGGTGGCTGGGCACTGGAACAGGCCCCCCAGGGCAGGGGTCACAGCACCAAACCTGACAGAGTTCAAGAAGTGTTCAGACAATGCTCTCAGGCACATGGTGTGACCCTTGGGGTGTCCTGTGCAGGGCCAGGAGTTGGACTTGATGATCCTTGTGGGTTCCTTCCAGCTTAAGATTTTCTGTGATTCTGTGATTCTGTGAAAAGCCATATGGTGAATTTCAGTGCTGTATATAAGAGGTTAAGCACAGCTCCTATTGCCAGAATGACTGTGGGTTAAAATGATTACTGCCACTGTGGTGCTCTAATGGTCAGGGATATTTGTGGGGCTGAAATACCTGATGTCCTGAGTCTACTTCTTTAGATGTTTTATGTATTTCTCAGTCAGACTTCCTGCACATATTTTTGACCACTGCTTTGTCATAAGTATTTTACTGTGGCCAAATATAAATATTTTAAAATATTAAATAATAAATATAAATATTATTACAAATAAATTCATGTTGTTTCATCTTTAGCAAGGACAAATTCAAAAGTTCCTGTTTTCAGTGGTTTAGCATATGAAAGAAATTCTATGACTTATTCAGAAATTATTAAGACTTTGTTTTTTCTCAGACTGTCTGATCAGTTTGACTGATCCAGCATGTTTAGGATGCTTCATGTGAACAGGGTTCAAGAACTAGAGCTGTGTGTCTGGCTGATTCTCTTCACCTCTTCTGATCCTGTTTTAGTTTGAGGGGATAGGATAGGGCATGAAAAGGCACTTTGGAAGGGTGTTGGCATGGCCTGTCCTGGCACTACAAAAACAATAAAGAGGAACTGCAGTGCTTTCCAAAATTATCCCCACCTCTATTTCACTGCATCTTTGTCAAATGCAGAACCCAAGTTTTCAGACAGTTGTTTACATGTCTTAATAATCTTTCAAAAATGTTAAAACAATTCCAACTCCAGCTGTACTTACAGTTGGCCTAATTTTTTCTTTCATACCAAACATATTTAACAGAGGCTGCATTATTTTACAGCACATTGGAATTTCAAATTTGCTTGATTTGCTCTCATATTATTCCTCTGGTTTTGATATATCTTCTATGTAAGTAATTCAGACATGCTGAACATTGTGCACTCCTGTTGAAAAGTAACATAAAGAAGGGAAAAAACCCTTATAAAGTATTCAAAGTCTGCAGTTTTTAAATTACAACACAAGATGTGAAAAGACCTCTAAAAAACTCACATTGTAACAGATTCATATGTATTTAAACATCAGTTCATTTAAAAAAAAACCTATTATGCTCTCTTTATTCCACCCTCCAAGATTTTAAAAGGTTTCTCACCCACTACAGTTGCCCTAAAATCACATTTCCAAAAATGAATTCAAGACTGAAAATATAATTTATTACCCTAGTGTAATATATAATGTGGTGAATCATCTCATCTAAAAGCAGCTGCTTTTTTGTCACCTTTGTAAGTAGAATTCATTTCCCTGCCATGAGCACAATTTACAAATTCATCCCAAGGCTCAGATAGCACCATTAGCATATATTTAGCAGTAGCAGACAGTGAGCAGCAGGTACAAATGGCTGGCTGATGAGCTAATATGCTTTGGGCACTCTTCCAGCTTGTACAATAAGAGAGAAAATACGCTACTTCAAAGTCTGTGAATCACAAAACAATTAGCAGAAGAGAATGACAAAATGACCTAAATACTCAGCACTGAACAGGGGGTATAGATACACTGATGTATTTACAATTCTAGTTAACACATGAAATTACAACCTCAGTGAAGAGACACATCAGTGTGTTATAGACTCATTTAAATATCTGGGGTTTTTCTTTGTGCTTTGTAGGTTTTGTCAGTTTGGCTTTTTTTTTTTTTTTTTTTTTTTTTTTTTTTAACCCCCCCCCCCACCCCGGGGTGTGTCAGTAAGAAAAAAGTAGGCATCTGCTGCCTACCATCAGTGTGGGCAATAAATATCCTACAAATAATGCTGCTGTAAACAGGATTTATAGGATTGAATATTTTAATTTTATTGAAGAATGCCAGTTTCCTTATATAGGTTGAAAAATAAATCTTTAAAGAACTGAGCAAGTGTGTTATGATTTATTTTTTTTCCAACCTGAAAGTAGATGTCTGCTACTGTTACTAAGTGATACCTATATCAGCAAGGACTGACACAGGCATAGAATTCACTTCAAAATATGCTGATAATTAACCTTCCATTACATTAAAAGTAATATCTTGAAGAAGGTGGGACAGACTGTGTTGCTGTTTGTGGTTTACCCTAATTCAGCCTCATTTCTTAGTAATTGTGACACTCAAAACCTTGTCACCAGTTTCAGAAGTGCTTACTGCCTGAGCTAGCACCATGCAGGATCACCACAATTCAATCATGAAAGATTGGGTGTTTTATCGTACAGGACCATTGAGTGGGACCTGGATAGGCTGGAGAGTTGAGTGGAGAGAACCCTAAGGAGCTTCAATAACAGCAAGAGCAGGGTCCTGTACCTGGGGAGAAATAATCCCAAATAGCAGCTCAGGCTGGGGCTGCCCCACTAAAGGGCACTCTGTGGAGGACCTGGGAGTCCTGGTTGGTGACAAGTTGACAGTGATCTGGTTGTGTGTCCCTGTGGCCAGGAGGCCCTGTGGGATCCTGGGGTGGATCTGGATGTGTGTGACCAGCAGGTCAAGGGAGGTGATCCTGCCCCTACTTGGCCCTCGTATGGTCACATCTGGAGAGCCCGGTTCTGGGATCCTCAGTACCAGACGAGCTACTGGAGAGGGTCCAGTAAAGGACCACAAAGATGATGAGGAGTCTGCAGCTTCTCTCTCTATGAGACTGAGGGAGCTGGGACTGTTTGGAAGCAAGAGGACTGAGAAGCACATACATCTAAGACTATAAATGCACATAAATATCTCAAAGGCAAGTGCCAAGAGGATGGTGCCAGACTCTCTTTGGTGGTGCCCAGTGACAGGACAAGAAGCAATTGCCATGAACCAAAACACCAGAAGTTCCACCTCAACATGAAGAAAGCTACTTTACATTGAGGGTGACACTGGAGCAGGCTGCCCAGGGAAGTCATGGGGTCTTCTTTGCTGGAGAATTCAAAACCTACCCGGATGTGTTCTTGTGTCACCTCTCTTGGTGACACTGCCTTGTCATAGGGGTTTGAACTGGATGATCTCCTGAAGTCCCTTCCAACCCTGATAAATCTGTGATTCTGTGAAAGACTATTTAAAGAAAAAAACCCCCAAACCTCAGCATTTCTGGATGAGTATAAGTTCAAATGCACCTTGCACTCTGAATTCCTAAAGAGAGGCTCTCAGCTTAGCTGGTAAGTATTGGGTCTCACCCTTGGCATGTGAGTGTTGGGACTCAACCCTCTGGAACCATGAACTCTCCTGCCAGAGAAAAGCCTGCATGATCAATCACAAGAAATGGAACACAGTTTAGGGTTTGTTTCTAGACACTGCACTTATATATATAAGATATAATCTAGACCTTGATCTCCTTCAGGTGACCTCTGGCAATACCATCACAACTCTAAGACACTCAGGTAGAGCAAAGTCCAATAAATCTGTGAAGATGAATTTTACATGCACCTTGAGGGAGATGCAAAGTCCACTTGGGTTCCATCAGTTCCAAAACCATAAACATGTAAGTAGTTACGGAATTAGGCACTTTCAGGTTTGAGTGGTGGTTGATGAAGGTATTTTAAATATATAATTTGAGAATTAGATGCCTCTTTGAATGTAGCCCCAAACGTTCTTGTTTTGCAGCTCACGGCAGCAGCTCATATGTTGGCTTCTCTACACTCTGGGACATACCTCTGCTTTGGGCTTCTCAGTGTTATTCATCCGGACTCTGAGATAGGAAAAGCCCAATTACATTATCTCTCCACTGATAGAGATTAGGTTCTGCTCACTGTCAGACTATGAAATTACAAACATTTGAGCAAGAATTTAAAATGAGCCAGAAAGAGTTCGAATTAACCACTGAAACAATATTTCAGTGACAGCTATTCACAACAGAAAAAAGTATCTGACTGGTAAAATTTTGACAAAAGTTTTCATGAATTTTTAATACAAGTTCTAAGAATACAGCCAGTCCAACTGGAGTAAAGATTCAATGTAGAAAGGCTACATGTATAGTAAGTTTATACAAAAATATAGTTGTTTCAGATAGAACATGCCTGATGCACCAATAATAAGAAAAAATTTGAGTCACCCCTACACATAAACATGTAGACAACATTGCCAGTTGCTACAGATCACGGACCCTGCTCGACAGCTTAATTTTATCAACCTGTTTTCGCCTGTTTTCTTTTGTCAAGCTTGTTCTTCCCTCAGGCAGCAGGGACAGTGACTGATCTGTGGGAATATGGCCCAGCAGAGGGTTGTTAGCAGAAGAATGGCACGGTACGGTGTGAACGGCAGAAAGCATGTTGTGCCTTGCACAGGGGAGAGTATCGAAGCAACACTGAGAACCATGTGGGCTTGAAAAGCCTTTTCTCACTCTGCCTCTCCTGGTTTTGGGATTCCTGTGGATAGGCAGCTGTAGCTCTTACTGGGAACCTGACCTGTACTAGAGCAGTGTTGGCCGCTGATCTCAGTTTAGAAAAGATGCTAGGAGTGAGAGAAGTTGTTCAGATTTTGTACAAGTTCTAGAATATACAGGAAATTATTTGCCATCTTTTCTGTGCAAAAATTTTCAGACTAGTTTGCATGTGTCAGCTACATATGGGAATTTATTTAGGTATTAGAGCTGCATAACTCCCTATGCAAACAGTGGGCATTCTTTTTCAGTATTAAGCCTAATTTGATTTACTTTATTTGAGTACGTAAGCAAATAAGGCTAAATGAGAATACCATGAATCCTGAACAAGCACATGAACAAAAGGTTTTAATGTGGTTTAGCTAATCTACTTTAGGTCTATTTTGAATGAAATTTCCTGACTATCCAAGCAGATAACTGTTTAAAGCCCATAATGAATGCAGATCTTAGTTCAAGGTGCCTGGCTCATGGAGAATCTCTGCATTGGGTGACTTGACTCCCTGAACAATTTGCATACACATTTCCCAGGAGGAGAAGCAAAAGAACATATAGAAGTGGTCAGTGGATGGAATGAGCACTGGTGTCACGAACACACAGCGTCTCAAGAGCTTACGTCCTTCGTGTATAGCTTCAGATGAAAGTTTTTGTAGCCTGGTGTCTACTAGAGTACTTTCTGGGAGGTGGGCACCTACAGTGTGTCCTGCTAAGGAACAAGGTAATACTGAGCCTTCAATGGTGCCAGTGTGAATATCACTGCCTCCTGCACAATATCATGGATAGCATTCAAATAGTTTCACCCACGTGTAAGGGATCCCCAGCTCCTTTGGCCTCAGAGATTTAGGAACATATGTCTCAGGAACAAGCATCTATGATAAGTGTGAGCTAAGTCTTGTCCTTTCCTTGTCTCCAAATGCAGAATAATGCAAGGGAGGCTGTGGAACCCTTTGAGCATTTACTGGTGCTCCACCCTGGTCAGGCTGCTCCCGTATTTTAGACCAAGGAATAACGATTCTAAAGAGAAAATAGCCACAACTGCCTTCTGCAGGATGCTTTACCCACTGGACATTCACGATTCAGAATGATCTAAAGGGAAACCTGCAGCATCCTTCACCTTCCCTCTTTGGTTGTCAACAAACAGCTCCACAGTCTGCACTTGGACTATGAGGAAAGAGACAATTACTTCCTCCTTCCTTCTCATCTTCCTGTCCTAACAAGTTCCAGGCTTTCCTTACCACATTGATACACTGAGCAATGTTACAAGGTGCAGAGTCTGCCCTTTATCTGGTTACTACTGTGAGCAGTTAAAATACTTTCCTCCCTACTCCCAGGCACAGGGATTCATATTGCTCAACTCCTTCAACCAAATATGCTCCTCAGCTGTGGTTCAAAGTGTGAGCAACCGGTTTTTGAACTGAGACACACTTCCTTGTTGCTGCATGTGCTGTGGTGGCATGGACAGCAGAGCACAGAAACGTGTCTATTTGAGACACTGGCAGACTGAAGTGTTGTTGCTGACAACCACCTGGGGAAAAAGACTGACAGAATAGGACATCACCACTGAGCTGCTCACCACTGCAGGATGATGCACTGGCCACATCCTTATGCAGGGTTTAATGTGTATCATCACAGCTTCATTTTTACATCTGCCTTTCATGTCACTCAAAACAGAACTTAAAGGCACCTTGCCACACTATTTACCCTAAAGCAGAGATACAGCTGCCTTTCAGCTACAGCTTCTGAATGGGTGTTGCTCATGGAAGAGTCCAAGAGCAACTGCCTATGCTTATTCACAAGTGACTCCTACAGAGACAGCAGCAAGGAAAAGAAATAAAACTGCATACACTGCATGTTTGAAATTAAAGACTCTGCCAGAGAAGGTAACTGAGCTTGAGAAGGCATGTTTTTCTTACCAATTAGCAATTTTTATTAGCACATTCAGTCTGGTGTGCATTAATCTTTTGGACAAACTGTTTCTACACAGCAGCTACCAAGGGCCACAAAGCAGACCTGGTACCACACTGACAGCAGGGACCTTCCCACTGATTAGCTTGCTCCACAGAGCCTGGATATCAATGTAAACAAACAAGGTTTTCCCAACACTTACTAAAGTTCTGTAAAACTTCCTGTATTTCTTACAATTATATGAAATGAAACCTACCCTTGATAGGTAAGCACTGGCACAGATTTGACACAAGCTATGGAATCAGCAGCATGGTCTGAAATTCCTTTGACTTAAAAATCGGTGTAGTCTTCTAGCCAGCAACATTCCTCTCAGCAAAGCAAAATGACAAATACTGAATGTGGCAGCACCCTGCCAGGATGGCACTGGGGGACTCTGACAATTATCATTGTCTAAGTGCTGTTTTGCAACATCATTCACATGTTTGCAGCCAGAAATTGCTGGAGAAACTGAACTGCAATTTGTGGCTCTTTCCCCAGTCACCTTAGGAGGCATTGGGGTGGAGGTGATGGGTATTCCAGCCTCCTGCAGGACAGGAAGACAGCCGAGTGCCCCTCAAGGACAGCAAGGAACTAAATGTCTCCTGCAACTCTTACCTAAGGGCTAGTGACTAAAAATCAAAGTGAGGATACTCTTACAACATTATTCCACCACCTTTATTTTTAATTAAAGAACTGACTCTTGTGGGTGTTTTTTTTTGTTTGTTTGTTTGTTTTTGTTTGTTTGTTTTTTGTTTTGTTTTGTTTCGTTTTGTTTTTCGTTGGTTTTTTTTTTTTTTCTGCCCGAAGAAAATATCTTTAAAAATAGCATGGGGTGTACCAACAAAAATACAATCGCCTTAACTCATTAGAAATAAACCTTTGTACTGCCTCACCTAGCTCTAATGGTTTTTTTTTAAAAATGTATTTATGTGTTGTTCCTCTGGTGCAGCATTATTTTCTCCTTAAAAAACCTAGCTGTTAACGCCAGTTAAAATGCTCAAGGAAGAAAACATGAAATTCAAAATTCCTGATTTTATCTTCTCACAGAAGGTTTTCTTCCTTTTTGGAATGTCTTTTAAAACCAAAAGCAGTACCATTCTTCATTTCAAATGATAATGTCATATTCCCCAAAACAGGGGATGGCTTTGATTAAAATTTCAGGATAGAGCTTTTTGACAGGCAACTTCAAAATTCTGTATATTAGATTCAGTTGTAAATGAGCAGAGGAAGGGAATACGCTGTGCTGAACACTTCTGGGTTGATGGAGGGATGTAATTTCAACTCACTGAGCCTGATATTCTTCCCAGTGGAGTCAAGAAAAAAAAAAAAAAAAAAATCCCATTGATTTCAAATTGGGACCAAATGGAGTGCTTAGTTTTAAAAGGAATTGCCAAGTGGCAAGTACAGGAGATGCCTTTTAACTTCAGAAAATTAAGAGTTTTACTTTATCTAAAAGTAATTTGTATTTAAATTAACTCATGGCATGCCTGAGCTTTGCTGCCAAATGCATGAGTCTGAAGTATACTGAAATTACATTACTTACATATACTACACAATTTACTTTTTTATGTATAACATATACTATACTGCACTGTGCTACATTGAGAAATTACTGGCACCTCATTCCTTATGAAATGCCAGAAATAAGTTAGTGGCTAATTCAGCTTTCCTGTGAATATACATCCGAAATACCCTCCAGTGACATGATCACTCTATGATTAATCTGAGAAGGCCTTTATCACTACATTCATGGCATGAACAGTACCTCACTGAGAATCGCTACTCTACATGTGGCCCCATCCCTTATTTCCTAAAATTCACACCTCATTCTGAAGGCTAAATATTAATTTTCTCAGGAGGGATTTTTTAAAAAAATAAATCAATATCTAAATCCAATTTCAAGAAGTTTATACTGACATTTGCAACATTCCAAGAACATGATCTGTGTGTACTATTCCTCTTTTGCTGCTAATGGATTACAAACGTTCTCCAGGTTGTGCTGGGCTTCCTAAAGAAATACCTGTTTTTTTTTTTCCAGACAACTTCACATTTTGAAGCATTTCCTTTATCCAAGGTGGAATGTGCATAACCTTCAGTGGAAATTGTGAATTCCCAGCACTTTGTTCAGTGTAAATCCTGGGTTCAGACTACACAAAATGGAGAGCATATAAATGATTTATCTCACGTGGCTTATATTGCATAGAGTTTGGGCAGAGACAGGGACAGAGTCGAGTTCTCTGAACACCATTCTGCAGGCTGACAACCCCCCGTACCTGATCTTCACTCTGCTGGTCTTTCTCACTGTGCAGAGTACAACTGATGCTGCAAAAGAAGTAAGGATTAGCCAGACAACAACCTCCTTGAAAGACCTTAAGCTGATTAGGACAATGCTTTATATCATGCACACTTAATCAGGCAGGAAACAGTGCAAAATTTCTTTGATCATGTCTCATGAAGTGTCTTGAAAATACTAGTTACCACATGCAACTTTAATTCTGAAATATTTTTAAATTATTGGTATTCTTTTTTACTGAATTATTAGTCTTAGTATTCCTTAATATGGGGGGTTTTATGTGCACAGTTTCCTAAACTGACCTCCTCTTCCCAAGAAAAAGGCATATGATAGAACACATGGCCACACCAACACCCACTGTGCTGCCTGACTGGGCCTGAATTATGGCATCTCATTCAGCTCTGAAATCTAGTTCTTCAACAGTTTTCAACTGCCCATGAGACCATCGAGCAAATAAAGTAACTTCTAATGATGGAAACAAAAGGTTGCTGTCCTCACCACCAGCAGAACTGAAGTAACCCATTTTCTGCCTGGTCATCACGGCTATTTACAAAAGCAAAAGGCCTCGAATGCATTGGAAGCCCCAAGGTATTAAACAGGCACTGGTGGAACAGGCTTTTGTAGTCACAGGGTTTTCTCTCCTCACCATTTTCTCATCTTCCTGTTCCTCTTCAACCATCTCTGACATCCACCTTGTAGCTGACAGGCATAACATCAAACTTGTGTTCCAGGCTGCTGCTCCTCTTCTCCCATGGCCAGACCTAAAGAGCTGGCAGCACCTATCAACAGCTTCTTCACTCAGCTTGTGGTCTGCGAGGTTCAGCCCCATCTGAATGACAGGGAGCAAGAATTAGACAAAGCCCCACTTAGCCACTGCTGACTAAGGTTAGAATCAAGATTGTCTGGAGAAAAGGGGAGTTACAGATTGTCAAGACTGAGCATAGCAGGGCCTAGAGAAACTTTAGTATAGCTTGGAAATAGACAAATTTTCACAGGCTATGCAGAAAGCACAGTAAGGTTGTAAAAGATAATGAGTCTGCCAAATATCAAGTCCTTTCTCCAAGATACGAAAAAAACTAAAGATTTCCAGCCAAATTGTTTGCAGAATTTAAAAAAACCCCTCCCCTTTTAAATTTTTTATGAACTCCTTTTGAGAAATAGCTGAACAATTCTCACTTAAGCTTCCCAGAAGAATTCAGGTTGCAGCAGATAACCAGCATGTAAGATGCTAGCTGGAATGGTGAAGGTCTGACAAAATAATCAGGAACTGCCAACCAGATCTTGTAATTCATCAAAAAGATACCTGTGCCTCACCAAATAGTGTAGATGTTTTCAGGGCAGGAAGCTTATTAAAGTTTTTTAAAACCAAGTCAATTTTATTCGCAACATATTCTTGTCTTTTTTTTTTTTTTTTTTTTTTCCCCCCTTAATTTTTTTTTTTTCTTTCCCAGGTTCTGTTGGTGCTTGTCTTGCATGTTTCATTACCACAAAATTCTTCTATTGACCCCTCTAAGCTGGGTCTTACAACACATATAAATGAAGTGTACCATACAACTGGCCCCTGAAATAAGATAGTGAGAATGTAGAGAACATGCACAAATCATAGGGGTAACTCTCTTCTGCAAGTATCACAAAAGAAGAGGGATAGAAATCAAACATCTAATAATTTTAATATGCTGGTAATTTCTAACTATAAAGCCTACAATTTGAACAGAAATATTATTCACACTCCACTTGCTGGTGATTCTACATAGATATATTACCCTGATGGGCTCATTCCAGTTTTCACAGGGCTTAGCACTTCAACAAAACCCAATACCTCAGTGGATCCTCTTGCAGATATCAAACCCCAACAAGCATACTAGATTCTTACTACTTATCAACACAAACACTGTGATGCATCGAAAACAAATTACATGAATCACATGAAACAAAAGTGTTTATGATACGGAGTAAATTTGCTTTCACATTTATTTATTTATATTATTAGATTTCCTTTGGTGCTTCCATAGTCCCAATAATATACATTCACATTACTGTAGAGCACATTTGGATCCCAGACCACACCACTCAGCAGTTAGTCAGTTGTAAGTGCTCAATGCCATCCTTGTTCAAAATACAATTAATACTGTAGTTCTTGTATAGTGCAGTAAGCATTTATGGAGTTCAGGCTCCCTACAACATAAATTCAAAATATGTTGAGCTGGAAGACACTCATCAGGATAATCAAGTCCAACTCCTGACCCTGACTCCTGACAGAAATCCCCAAGTCACACCATGTGCCCGAGAGCATTGTCTAAACACGTCTTGAACTCTGTCAGGCTTGGTGCTATGACCACTTCCCTCAGAAACCTATTCCAGTGTCAAAAAGCCCTCTGGGTGAAGAACCTTTTCCCAATATCTAACCCAAACTTCCGCTGACAACTTCAGGCCATTGCCATGAGTCCTGTCACTGGTCACACAGAGCTGAGATCAGTGCCTGCCCTTCGCTTCCCCGCATGAGCATACTGAAGAGCACAGCAAAGTCTCCCCTCAGTCTCCTCTTCTCCAGGACCCATAGACCAAGAGACCTCAGCTGTTCCTCATCAGGCTTCCCCTCCAGAATCTTCAACATCCTCACGGCCCTCTTCTGGATGTTCTCTGGCAGTTTAATGTCTTACACTGTGGCACCCAAAGCTGCCCCCAGCCCTGGAGGTGAGGCCGCCCCAGTGCAGAGCAGAGGGGACAATCCCCTCCCTTGCCCGGCTGCCCAGGCTGTCCCTGCTGCCCCCAGGACACGCTTGGCCCTCCTGGCTGCCAGGGCACCGCTGGCTCGTCTTCAACTTGCCACGGACCAGGACCCCAGGGTCCCTTCCATGGCACTGCTCTCCAGCCTCTCATTCCCCAGGCTGTCTGTACATGCAGGGCTGCCCCAGCCCAGGTGCAGAATCTGGCACTTTGCTTTGTTAAACTTCACATGGCTGGTGATTGCCCAGCCCCCTGCTTTGTCCATGTCTCTCTGTGGGGCTTCTCTGCCTTTAAGGGAGTCCACAATCACTCCCAACCTAGTCTTATAATCAAACTTAGAACCCCTTTGAATTCTGTATCCAAGTGATTTATGAAGACAGTGAAGAGCACAGGGCCTAAGACTGACCTATGTGGAACCCCAGAGGTGACTGGTCACCAGCTTGATGCAACACCCTTTACTGTAACTCCCTGTGCTCCGCCCATCAGCCAATTCAACTGCAACTCTACAATGACAGAGGAAAAGAGGAAAATGCTAATATAGATGTAGACTTGAACCTTTCTGTACTCTGCAACAATTTAAACCAAGATTCCACTCATGATCTTCCGGTGCATCAAAGTTAACCAATTATTACACCTACTTTTCCTGTGCCCAAATAAATTCACAAATGAGAAAGTAAGTTGAAGGCCATGACAGTTTATTAGGGAAAACTGTACCTGTCTGATAATGTTGTATGAATACATATCACAGCCTAATTTCTTCCCAGACATGAACATGTCATCATTACTAACCTCCTAAAATACTTCAACTGAACCAAGATCAATTTCTGAACAGGTCTTAATACCTTCATGTAGAATCAGTTTGATTGTAGTCTGATCTAATTACTGTAAAGACATTTACTAAAACAGTATCTGGCTTAAGCAAACATTAGCCATGGAACTCAGCTCAAACCTAGCTCATCACCCTGTCACATAATTAAATGACATACGGGAAAGCAGGAGTACTGCTGGGAAGAGCTGTTAGGGGAAGTGGTGAGTTTTGAATGTAGAATGAGACACCACGAGGAAGGTAAAGAGCAAGTCAGCCCTATGACTGTGGTCCACAGTTTATGGTCACTCTTGTTTGCAAAACCGTTTCAACAGGCTGGAAATGGAGTCTTTCCTCACTGATTGTCCTTTTTTTTTACAAATACTTGCTTTCCCCTCTTCATTATTCTGTATTTTACTGCTTTATGTATGTACTAGAAGCACCGCCAAACACAGCTTGTGCAAAACAACCATCTCCAAACATTTGGAGATGAATCTTAAAACCAAAACTACATTCTCACATGTTATTCCTCTGAAACAGAGGTGTGGGGTTGAACTACAGAAACTCACATGATCATGTGAAAGAACTGCACATTTCTGCTGCATAGGTGAGGAATGATTTGTACTTAACTGTAACTGTTGCTCAACTTCCTTTTCCAGGCTTTCATTTTTTTAAGCTATTTTTGATTAATTGAATTAAAAAAAATAAACATTTTGCTTCCTCACAAAGTTTTGTTATTTTTGTTTAGGAGAAAAAAGACAGGATAAACAAAACCCCTCTTTCACACTGACCTATAAGAAGAAAACCAATAGGTAAGGAATACAGACTTCAGACTTAATTCAAGGGAAATAAGCCATAAACCACTTTAAAAGATAGTGTTTACATATATATAAATGCACCCTGCTTGTCAAAAATATTTATACAAAAATTAAGACAATTGTTAATTCTTGAGTGTTACAAACATAAAATGCCAGCAGTTTTCCAAGTCAGTTCAGCCAAGACTTCAGATCATTTATATTACTGAAAATCCCCGAAAACTTTTAACTTAGTAAAGTAATGAATCACAGTGGAGTTTCAACTCAGACAACTGGCAATGCAGATACAAGTCTGAAGTTAAACTGAATCAGCAACTGAACAAAGAGCAAACAATGTGAAACTTAAAAAAATTGTTGCAGCCACATAGCTTGCATTAATATCCCCTTGATATATGCAATTTTTATTACACTAACTCTTCAAATTTCTACTTACAGTAATGCTGTATACCAAAAAAAAAAAACCCCAAAAGACCACAAACCCAAAAAAACCCCACTCCTCACTGTACTACTTATTTCAGAAAGGGAATTAAGTGGTGTATTTTTGTACATGTGCTTAACATCCTAGTACATGTAACAAGTAAGTCTCCATTTCCAGGGAAAGTGTGAATAAATTTAACTTTCCCCTTTGGAGCCAACACTTGTCATAAGAAAGTACTTGCTATGCAAACTGGATGGCAGCTGATTTTTTTCCAGTCAGTGTGAGGTTTCATCATCAGTTCCCATCATAGTCATCAACCCTTCATTCATTTAATCATAAAAATGTGACTTACTAGAAAAGGAAAAATAGACTCTAAAGGCACAGAATCACATAGCTGCTCTAGTAGGAGTCTGTAAACAGAGAATTGTTTGAATTTAGGAAATCCAAATCTAGGAAAGTAAAAAGGCATCTGAAGCAGGCATTTATCTAGCCAACTTCCTTAAATACCCAAAGGGCCTTGAGGTCTACGAAGTATGTACTAAGATACCGTATTTCAAAAAGCAATAAGGCAAATAGTATACTCATTATTTCAAAAGAGTTACAATGGTGTAGGCATACACAGTATAACTTAGTTACAATGCATGGTACTGTTTCTACTACATAGCCCTATAACTGTTTCCTTTCTACATAATCGGAGATTAAACCTGGGTTCCAGGTGGACTCAAACCCATCCTTGTACCGCCATCTACCACTGGCAAGAGCTCTTCAGCAGCATTCGCTCTGCTGCCTGGATCGCGCTCTTGCTGAGCAAAGTCCACAAATCAGAGACTAAACACTGTCATACTTGTGAAGAGCTTCTTCTAGCTTTTGTGTCACTTTTTGAAAAAAGAGTATTTGCTGTTGCAAGAAATGCTGCATCTGTGATTTAAAGTCTCTCACACGAATTTTGTGGAAATGATTAATTTCTGCAAGGGTCGCAAAAGAAATAATGTTACAACGTTCTTGAATGCCCTCAGCTTTTTGGAGCTCCATCTTCCCCTCTTCCACATGCCGCTTGCTCTCCTTAACTTTGGTAAGGGCTCCTGTGTAAAGAAAAAAAAACGAAACAGTTGAACTGTGAGGACCATGTAGACTCAACTACTGAACTTTAACAAGTCATCTAATAACAACAAGGATTTGTATAAGGCTTATTCTCAGTGTATTCATAGTTTTGCATATACATATGTGTGAACAAAAAGGAATAAAAAAAAGCTTTTTAATGTAAGAAAAATCACAGACTGATGAAACTGAATCACAGACAAATGCAACTGAACACTTTTTTAAGGCTCAAGCATGCAAAATTTACTAAAACATCCTATTTCACAACCTTAAAAATCAGACGATGTCTTTCAGAGAATAAGTAATCATTACACCAGTAGAAGAGTAAGTGAAAGCATGAGAAAATTACTCAGATCAATTAAAGCCTAGATAAACAACAAAAAACTCCCAAAACCCTTGTTAAGAACTGGACTGTGTGATATATCCCTTTTCCCAATCCTTGTGAAATGTCAAAAGTGTATCTTAATACACAAAAACTTGTCAATACATGTTTTTGCTTTTACACCAGAGATACGCCAAAACCGATTTTTAATTACTAGAGAATCTAAAGGTTTATCTCAAAGTCACATATGCCCAGGTAGACTGTAAGCTTATGTAGTGTTGTAAAAGGTAGT